>NC_074670.1:59809600-60119600 GCF_029448725.1 Salvelinus fontinalis | reverse complement strand
CTGGCTGCAGTTCCTCCTCCTGAGCTTTGAGATTACCTGGATGCAGTTCCTCCTCCTGAGCTTGGAGATTACCTGGCTGCAGTTCCTCCTCCTGAGCTTTGAGATTACCTGGCTGCAGTTCCTCCTCCTGAGCTTGGAGATTACCTGGCTGCAATATCCCAGTCTGAATATGGGATGAACTGTGGCTCTGTTCAGACCGACAAAGGCATTGAAATAACTCAGACAGAGGAGCTTTCAGATGCTGTGTTCAGAATGCGTGTTTGTGCACATGTGTACTTGTGAGTGAAAGAGATCAAATGTGAAAGAGAGCCAGTATAAAAGGACAACATGTGCAAACAGCTTGTACAATTCTCTGTATTTCCGATTGTTTCGAATGAGAGAATGTGAAGAGTGTTCAACTTGTTCTCCATCTCTGCCTTTCATTTGAATTGAAAGGCTGCCGTCGAAGGTCATATCCTGTACTTTCTACATGTGCTGGCATCTATTAGCCCTATCTAAATAGACAATGAGGTCAGGCTCTTTTCAGTGGTGCTAAGGAGTCGATGTCAGGCTAATGCAACCGTAAGCATTGAGACAGACGAGATACAAGTTCTCAGGTTAAAAGGCTGATTGAAAGCATGCGCCTCAAGGCTAAGAGAGATGCAATAGGATTTGTCTGAGTCCAGGCCTCGGTTCAATAGCATTTATTTTATATCAAATATTTTAGATGTGGAGGTTGAATGTACATGTGGTGTACTCAAATCTGTCCTTTAAAACGTGACCTATGAGATGCAAACCTTCAATCCTGTGATGTCTCATACCGAATGAAATTTGTTTTGTCAGGTACAGTAGGCATTTGTTGTTTTGACTGCTGGTGACATCTGTTTTTCCATTATTCTGATTGAAAGATAATCAATCTCTCTCTCTCTCTTCTCTCCCATTGTATCTCTTCACCCTCTCTCATCTCCACCTTTTCCTTTTCTCCTCCTCTCTCCAGGAGCTCAGTGTCGGTCGGCCATGGATGCTACTGCTTGGCCCTTTTGCGGTCCGTGCCGGCGGCGGCCTACGTGGTGTTGGTCACAGCCCTGCGCTACCACCTCTTCATCTGGAGCGTCTTCTCACCCAAGCTGCTGTATGAGTCCATGCACACACTGCTCACCGCTGCAATTTGCCTCTTCTTCACCACCATGGAGCAGAGCCGCAGCTCCAGCAGGCCCTAGGGAGCCCACCGCTCAGAGGGCTCTCAACTTTCAGGAAGGGGTTAAGGAGAAGGGCCAAAGGGAAAAGACTCATGGGTAATGGTGGTCCTGATACTGTCCTAGTTGACTTCTCGATACCCCACTCCTACACTCTGAAGGAGAAGGTGTGAATGTACCTGCACTGGACTTCTAGGACTGCAGCATTCATTTGGGTGGCAGGTAGCCTAGTGGTTAAGAGCGTTGGACAAGTAACCGAAAGGTTGCTGGTTTGAATCCCTGAGCAGACTAGGTGAAAAATATGTCGATGTACCCTTGAGCAAGGCACTTAACCCTAATTGCTCCTGTAAGTGGCTCTGGATAAGAGTGTCTGCTAAATGAAAACAAAAATGTTAAAATTCACCTTTTGGTACGCAATATCTTTTCTCAGATGGAACTTTGTCTCTTGTATGCACAACTTTTTTAGTAAGATTTAGATGTTTTAAGGTGGTGGGTTCTACTGAAGTCTGTTCATGTATTTATTGAGCAGGGCTATAAATGAGTAATGGAGTAAATGTTATGAATTATTTAATTTGAATGTGTCAAAGCACAATCACTTGACATTGGATTTGTATTCCTTCCTTTTGTTGTGTTATTGTTTGTTTTGTTTCTGTAGAGTAGTAAGTTCTTCTATTGACCACCGGCTCTGTAGTGCTCTATCCCAGTAGAGTAGTAAGTTCTTCTATTGACCACTGGCTCTGTGGTGCTCTATCCCAGTAGAGTAGTAAGTTCTTCTATTGACCACTGGCTCTGTGGTGCTCTATCCCAGTAGAGTAGTAAGTTCTTCTATTGACCACAGGCTCTGTAGTGCTCTATCCCAGTAGAGTAGTAAGTTATTCTATTGACCACAGGCTCTGTAGTGCTCTATCCCAGTAGAGTAATACATTCTTCTATTGACCACCAGCTCTGTAGTGCTCTATCCCAGTAGAGTAGTAAGTTCTTCTATTGACCACCGGCTCTGTAGTGCTCTATCCCAGTAGAGTAGTAAGTTATTCTATTGACCACTGGCTCTGTAGTGCTCTATCCCAGTAGAGTAGTAAGTTATTCTATTGACCACAGGCTCTGTAGTGCTCTATCCCAGTAGAGTACTAAGTTCTTCTATTGACCACGGGCTCTGTAGTGCTCTATCCCAGTAGAGTAATACATTCTTCTATTGACCACCAGCTCTGTAGTGCTCTATCCCAGTAGAGTAGTAAGTTCTTCTATTGACCACTGGCTCTGTAGTGCTCTATCCCAGTAGAGTAGTAAGTTCTTCTATTGACCATCGGCTCTGTAGTGCTCTATCCCAGTAGAGTAATACATTCTTCTATTGACCACCAGCTCTGTAGTGCTCTATCCCAGTAGAGTAGTAAGTTCTTCTATTGACCACAGGCTCTGTGGTGCTCTATCCCAGTAGAGTAGTAAGTTATTCTATTGACCACAGGCTCTGTAGTGCTCAATCCCAGTAGAGTAGTAAGTTCTTCTAATGTCCACCGGCTCTGTAGTGCTCTATCCCAGTTGCATTATATTTCTAATAGTCCTCCATACACTTTTATCAATTATATAGGTTATATAAATGATATACTGTAGATGTGTTCCAAGCTGATAGCAAGCCATACTTCCCTCCCACTTTCTGCCATAGGATACACAGGTCGTAAGCTGTTTATTTTAATTAAACATTTTTATTTCAACTATTTCATACCCTAAAGTAATATGCATACTTTTAGTTATATATATATATTTATATATATGTGTGTGTATGTATAGATATATATATGTATAGATGTGTGTGTGTGTGTGTGTGTGTGTGTGTGTGTGTGTGTGTGTGTGTGTGTGTGTGTGTGTGTGTGTGTGTGTGTGTGTGTGTGTGTGTGTGTACAGTTGAAGTCGGAAGTTTACATACACCTTAGCCAAATACATTTAAACTGTTTTTCACAATTCTTGATATTTAATCCTTGTAAAATATTCCTTATTTTAGGTCAGTTAGGATCACCACTTTATTTTAAGAATGTGAAATGTCAGAATAATAGCAGAGAAAATTATTTATTTCAGCTTTTATTTCTTTCATCACATTCCCAGTGGGTCAGAAGTTTACATACACTCAATTAGTATTTGGTAGCATTGCCTTTAAATTGTTTAACTTGGGTCAAACGTTTCGTGTAACCTTCCACAAGCTTCTCACAATGAGTTGGGTGAATTTTGGCCCGTTCATCCTGACAGAGCTGGTGTAACTGAGTTAGGTTTGTAGGCCTCCTTGCTCGCACACGCTTTTTCAGTTCTGCCCACAAATTTTCTTTGGTATTGAGGTTAGGGCTTTGTGATGGCCACTCCAATACCTTGATTTTGTTGTCCTTAAGGCATTTTGCCACAACTTTGGAAGTATGCTTGGCGTCATTGTCCATTTGGAAGGCCCATTTGCGACCAAGCTTTAACTTCCTGACTGATGTCTTGTTGCTTTAATATATCCACATAATTTCCCTTCCTCATGATGCCATATATTTTGTGAAGTACACCAGTCCCTCCTGCAGCAAAGCTCCCCCACAACATGATGCTGCCCCCCCCCCCCCCCCCCCCCATAAACTTCTGACCCACTGGAATTGTGATACAGTGAAATAATCTGTCTGTAAACAATTGATGGAAAAATTACTTGTCATGCACGAAGTAGATGTCCTAATCGACTTGCTAAAATTGTAATTTGTTTACAAGAAATGTGTGGAGTGGTTGAAAAACACATTTTAATGACTCCAACCTAAGTGTATGTAAACAGTCATTAAACTTGTTGTAGACCACCACAAGTCTGGTTCATCCTAACTGACCTAAAACAGGGAATTTTTACTAGGATTAAATGTCAGGAATTGTTCAAAACTGAGTTTAAATGTATTTGGCGAAGGTGTATGTAAACTTCCAACTTCAACTGTTGGTTTATGTCAAATGTTTTACTCTGGGAATATATAGAAATGCAGTGAAAGCTTTGTGAATACAGTGGCTCATTACTGGTATACAGATGACAATTGATTCACCTGGTGAATGTCGTTAATCTAAAGATCATTTTGATTCACCTGCTGTGTGGGGACAAAGATTATTTCTTGGGTTACATTTTCCATCTAAAAGCTGTTATTTTTTATAAATTCATTTTGTTTGAAGCAATATTTCACTTCTATTTCTGTATTTCTCATTTGATTTCTAATCTAAAAATTGTATATGTGCTCCAATCCACAATTTGATGTCTTCCTACTTCTGCCAGACGTGTGAAACCTAATCATTGGCAAATGGGAGCCCTTGCCCTAACACGCTAATCAAATTAGATTACAAAATTAACTCATAAATTGCTTACTTAAATTAAAGTTGTTTTCTTTCATGAAGATACCCCCTAGGAAAATGTCCCTGTGAATACTGAATGCAATTCCAATGTATAAAGCGGTTAGTTAATTTGACACAATCTGATTGGTTAACTTGAAGAACTTGAACAGAGATCCATATCCTTATAAAGGACTCTCCATGTCCAATAATAACATGTCTGGTAAATAAGCATATGAAGTTGCAGATTGCAGCATATATCACACAACTTTTAATATATGATATTAGATGTGATTGTTATGTATGTTTTACTCACCGTAATCTAATAGCTATGTATGTGTTAAGTTATTTTGTCTTAATTTTGGGGTCAAATATGTTTTCCTTATGTTAGCTGTGACCACTGTGAAGGGCTAAGCTGCTGTATGTCTTATTTATGGCTAAATGTACAGAGATGCAGCCTTGATTCTGTAGTGGACACAATATCTGCCATTCCGTCATGCATCTTGATTGTGAAATCTCTTTAGTTTGAGAAAAATGCGGACTATTTTAGACGATAATTACTAACATTTTGAGACATCCAAGACCACAACAGCACAATCTGTGCTTACTTATCCTCCCTCACCCAACAGGTTTTCAAAGAAGCTTTGTGCTAACATTTTCCCCTTATTTCTGTTCGGTGAACAATAAAGAAAAATGTTTGTCAATTGCACTGTTTGAGAGAACATCCTCAAGAGGTTAAAGATTCAATTATAAAACTATAATAAAGTATAAATTATGTAGACTTTAATATGTTAAAGTATAAACATTTACTTTTTCAACTTGCACAGTTGATCCTAAAGCTCTGACAACACGTACTCGTGAGATCTCATTAACAATCGAACTAAATGAGGAGTGATGAACTGTCAAGGATAATTTCCTCTACATTATGGCGCATCATTTTATCACTGGACGACATAGCATCACGTAATTGGTCAGGTTATCAAAATTAACAATATTCTATTAATGTGCATAATTAGTCAAATACATTTGAATCAATTTTTTTATTTGTATTATTATATATATATACAGTGGGGAGAACAAGTATTTGAGACACTGACGATTTTGCAGGTTTTCCTACTTACAAAGCATGTAGAGGTCTGTAATTTTTATCATAGGTACACTTCAACTGTGAGAGACGGAATCGAAAACAAAAATCCAGAAAATCACATTGTATGATTTTTAAGTAATTAATTTGCATTTTATTGCATAACATAAGTATTTGATACATCAGAAAAGCAGAACTTAATATTTGGTACAGAAACCTTTGTTTGCAATTACAGAGATCATACGTTTCCTGTAGTTCTTGACCAGGTTTGCACACACTGCAGCAGGGATTTTGGCCCACTCCTCCATACAGACCTTCTCCAGATCCTTCAGGTTTCGGGGCTGTCGCTGGGCAATACGGACTTTCAGCTCCCTCCAAAGATTTTCTATTGGGTTCAGGTCTGGAGACTGGCTAGGCCACTCCAGGACCTTGAGATGCTTCTTACGGAGCCCCTCCTTAGTTGCCCTGGCTGTGTGTTTCGGGTCGTTGTCATGCTGGAAGACCCAGCCACGACCCATCTTCAATGCTCTTACTGAGGGAAGGAGGTTGTTGGCCAAGATCTCGCGATACATGGCCCCATCCATCCTCCCCTCAATACGGTGCAGTCGTCCTGTCCCCTTTGCAGAAAAGCATCCCCAAAGAATGATGTTTCCACCTCCATGCTTCATGGTTGGGATGGTGTTCTTGGAGTTGTACTCATCCTTCTTCTTCCTCCAAACACGGCGAGTGGAGTTTAGACCAAAAAGCTCTATTTTTGTCTCATCAGACCACATGACCTTCTCCCATTCCTCCTCGGGATCATCCAGATGGTCATTGGCAAACTTCAGACGGGCGTGGACATGCGCTGGCTTGTGCAGGGGGACCTTGCTGCTTGATTTTAATCCATGGCGGCGTAGTGTGTTACTAATGGTTTTCTTTGAGACTGTGGTCCCAGCTCTCTTCAGGTCATTGACCAGGTCCTGCCGTGTAGTTCTGGGCTGATCCCTCACCTTCCTCATGATCATTGATACCCCACGAGGTGACATCTTGCATGGAGCCCCAGAACGAGGGTGATTGACCGTCATCTTGAACTTCTTCCATTTTCTAATAATTGCGCAGGTCTACAATTTTGTCCCTGATGTCCTTACACAGCTCTCTGGTCTTGGCCATTGTGGAGAGGTTGGAGTCTGTTTGATTGAGTGTGTGTACAGGTGTCTTTTATACAGGTAACGAGTTCAAACAGGTGCAGTTAATACAGGTAATGAGTGGAGAACAGGAGGGCTTCTTAAAGAAAAACTAACAGGTCTGTGAGCTGGAATTTTCCTTTATTATTTATTAATACTTTTTTTACTTACCATTTTCGAAACAATTTGGCTGTTTTCTGGTGACAGTTGGGACTTCATTTCTACATTAAGTTTTTAAATATTATGATTTTAATCACGTAAAATCTGTTTGATGGTAATCTGGATACTGTCAGACCTTATTGCAGATATAAGTAGTGGAAGATCAAAGAACTGCAGAAGAAGATTTTTATTTTATTTTTTATTATTACCCACATAATACTCCTTATAGGACACATCACTGCACTCTATACTCCTCTGTAAACTGGTCATCTCTGTATACCTGTCGCAAGACCCACTGGTTGATGCTTATTTATAAAACCCTCTTACGCTTTGAACACACCGACTGCGTCATTGCGTTTCGATACACCAGAAGTACATTCATTTCCAATGGAACGCTGCATTTGCCTTGCAGCATTGCGTTGCAGAGGCAGTTGCAGTGCGTTCTGTGTGGTGCATACGTTCGATAAATCGAACGTATGCATCAAATTGTATGAGTGGACTTGACAGAAAGTAGCAAAATATGAATGTAGATTTTTTTGTTGTTGCACACATTCAGTAAAAAATTGGGATTACATAAAAACAGTTTGATTGCATAATTTCTTTACATTTATTTATTTATTTGCCAAGTATATTATTTATTCGACACACGGTAATTTGACCAAATTATCAGGGGTACAGTAGTATCTACCATTTCCATTACTATTTATCTAGCATTCACACTCTTTCAAACATGAACATTTGGTAAAGTTATTAGGGGTAGTAACTAGCATAATTTATTTGACTATTTCTTTCACATACACCTCATTGGCTAGGTTAGCAAGCTAGGTTAGCTAGCTAGCTAACGCTAACTAGCCACATCTAGCACAAGCTCACTACTAAACTGACCTGGCAATCCTACTATCGTGGACACTTGTCTCCAAGCAGCATTTTTGTGTTTATGTCCCTGTAGCTGTCAGCAGTTGTGTCAAAAAGACACGGTTTTGAGGATAGTGCGAAAATGATTCTCTCCTCCATGTGTCCAACCGCATGCGACCATTTGCAAAAGGTACCTGCATCAGTATAGTTGCCTAGTTGCGCAAAATGTTATGCAGCAGTGATGCAATGACGCAGCCGGTGTGTTCGAAGCGTTAGGCCTCACTCCCCCCTATCTGAGATATCTACTGCTGCCCTCATCCTCCATACAACACCCGTTCTGCCAGTCACAAGGTCCCCAAAGCACACACATCCCTGGGTCACTCCTCTTTTCAGTTCGCTGCAGCTAGCGACTGGAACGAGCTGCAACAAACACTCAAACTGGACAGTTTTATCTCAATCTCTTCATTCAAAGACTCAATCATGGACACTCTTACTTACAGTTGTGCCTGCTTTGTGTGATGTATTGTTGTCTCTACCTTCTTGCCCTTTGTGCTGTTGTCTGTGCCCAATAATGTTTGTACCATGTTTTGTGCTGCTACCATGTTGTGTTGCTACCATGTTGTTGTTGTTATGTTGTGTTGCTACCATGTTGTTGTTATGTTGTGTTGCTACCATGCTGTGTTGCTACCATGTTGTTGTTGTTATGTTGTGTTGCTACCATGTTGTTGTTATGTTGTGTTGCTACCATGTTGTTGTTATGTTGTGTTGCTACCATGTTGTTGTTAAGTTGTGTTGCTACCATGTTGTTGTTGTTATGTTGTGTTGCTACCATGTTTTTGTTATGTTGTGTTGCTACCATGTTGTTGTTATGTTGTGTTGCTACCATGTTGTTGTTGTTATGTTGTGTTGCTACCATGTTGTTGTTATGTTGTGTTGCTACCATGTTGTTATGTTGTGTTGCTACCATGCTGTGTTGTCACGTGTTGCTGCCTTTCTATGTTGTTGTCTTAGGTCTTTATGTAGCGTTGTGTTGTCTCTGTTGTTGTGATGTGTGTTTTGTCTTATATTTATATTGTAATTTTTATTTTTAATCCCAGGCCCCCGTCCCCGCAGGATGCCTTTTGGTAGGCCGTCATTGTAAACAACAATTTGTTCTTAACTGACTTGCCTAGTTAAATAAAGTGTCAATGAAAAAGGATATTTCCCCAGGGCACAACGACAGTTAAACAACTTAATGTAAGCGACCCGTGGTGTCGTCTAGCCTTCTCTGCACACGGTGTACCTGCGTCAGTTCTTATTGCACATGGCTAAGCTCAGCTTCCAGAGTAATCTTTCATCTCAGAATGAGAATGCTAATATTTTGATGAGAAATGTTTGCATTGTCGACGTTGGCCTAGACAAAAAAAAGTTTTAAAAATTAACTTCTACTTGGTCACAATCCCAGATCTGGGAGCACCCTCATCAGTAAAAAAGCTGACTAGCATAGCCTAGCATAGCACCACAAGTAAATACTAGCATCTAAATATCATGAAATCACAAGTCCAAGACACCAGATGAAAGATACACATCTTGTGAATCCAGCCATCATTTCCGATTTTTAAAATGTTTTACAGGAAAACACAATATGTATTTCTATTAGCTAACTACGATAGCAAAAGACCCAACCGCATATTTTCACAATCATTTTACTGCATAGATAGCTATCACAAATTCGACCAAATAAAGATATAAATAGTCACTAACCAAGAAACAACTTAATCAGATGACAGTCTGATAACATATTTATTGTATAGCATATGTTTTGTTTGAAAAATGTGCATATTTCAGGTATAAATCATAGTTTTACATTGCAGTAGTCTCACCAAAGCAGCTAGAATAACTACAGAAACCAACGTGAAATACCTAAATACTCATCATAAAACATTTATGAAAAATACACGGTGTACAGCAAATGAAAGACAAACATCTTGTGAATCCAGCCAATATTTCAGATTTTTTAAGTGTTTTACAGCGAAAACACAATATAGCATTATATTAGCTTACTACAATAGCCTACCACACAGTCATTCAAGGCACGATAGCGAATAAACCAGCAAAATATATTAATTTTTTCACTAACCTTCTCAAACTTCATCAGATGACAGTCCTATAACATCATATTACACAATACATATATGGTTTGTTCGAAAATGTGCATATTTAGCGGCACAAATCGTGGTTGAACAATGTGAATACGTAGTGAAAATGCAGAAATATTGTCCAGAGAAATCTTGGAGAGGCACCTATTCTAATCAAATAACTAATCATAAGCTTTACTAAAAAATACATGTTGGACAGCAAATTAAAGATACACTAGTTCTTAATTCAACCGCTGTGTTAGATTTTTTAAATTAACTTTAGTACGACTTACAGCTTACGTTATAGCGATACAGCGCCCAAAATCAGCGCCCAAATTACGTCTAAACATTTTTGACAGAAATACGAAAAAACATCATAAATCGTTCCTACTATTTGATGAGCTTCCATCAGAATCTTGTACAAGTTGTCCTTTGTCCAGAATAACCGTTGTTCGGTTGTAGAATGTCGTCTTCATCTGTAGAACGCTAGCCAACGCTAGCCATGCGGCACAGAAGTGTCCAAATCCCCAGAACGCATCACAAAGAAAATACCGAAAATCGGAATAAACTTATATAAACTGATATAAGTCGGTTTAATATAACTAGTTGATGATGTTTTTAACACATATATCGAATAAAATCAGAGCCGGATATATCTAACGCCTATAACGACAGCTTTTCAGAACGCAATCCTGAGGTCTGTCTCGCGCCAAGACGAACGGTGAAAAGACTACACCCACGGTTCCAAGAGCTCTTGTTCGGCCTCAGATCTAGCTAGACACCCCATTCCAATTCTCACTGCCTACTGACATCTAGGGGAAGGCGTATACAGTGCATGTAGACCCATAGATTCCATGCAAATTAATAAACTGACCCTGGAACAGAGCCCTCGATTTCAGATTTCTCACTTCCTGACAGGAAGTTTGCTGCAAAATTAGTTCTGTTTTACTCACAGATATAATTCAAACTGTTTTAGAAACTAGAGAGTGTTTTCTATCCAATAGTAATAATAATATGCATATTGTACGAGCAAGAATTGAGTACGAGGCAGTTTAATTTGGGAACGATTTTTTACAAAGTTTACAACATTTTACAATTTTTTTACAAAGATTTTTTACAAAGTGAGAACAACCTATTGAGAAAAGGTTTTTAAGCTCCTCGGCTGTGGATGTGGTAGAGATTGGGATTGGGAGAAATAGATTTGCTTAAATGTTCTAATACACTCTTGAATTCTAAACCTGTACATGATATAATATGACACAACAGCTCCAGAGATTGTTTTCTGATGTGGATAACAAAGAATTCTCTATTTTGCTAGTGAGTTACATTATTTTGTTTCAAGCCATGTGGGCAGAAGAGGTGAAGGAGAGATGATGATCCCTTTCAAATAATAGGTTGTTTTTTTACCTTTTAGGTTTTGTTCTGTATCACTTCATGTTTCATGTCACGTGTTTCATGTCACTCCCATCTTGCTATAGAAAAAAATATTCTCATCCCTCTTCAAATTGATTGCCCATTCCTGAGCATGTCGTTTTTTGTGTAACTACTTGTGGATCAATGGTAGATTGATATGACTACACACAGATAATACAGAATATACCTCTTCTGAACCCACTTTATGACCAAATCAGAATAGAGCTTATCTGAAACTCCTTATGACCAAATCAGAATAGAGCTCTTCTGAAACCGCTTATGGCCAAATCAGAATAGAGCTCTTCTGAAACCGCTTATGACCAAATCAGAATAGAGTTCTTCTGAATCCACTGTATGACTAAATCAGAGTAGAGCTCTTCTGAAACTACTTATGTCCAAATCAGAGTAGAGCTCTTCTGAAACTACTTATGTCCAAATCAGAATATTGGTCTTCTGAAATCACTTTGACTAAGATGAACACAGGTCAGACCATGATGTTAAGCAACAGTTGGACTGAAAAGCAACATTCCCGAGAGTGTGTAGCTAATTTAATTGTGGCAATCACGTGTACAGCCAAGTGAATGTTTCATTGAGTTTGTGTTTATGGCAAAGGAATCATAGCATAACAGGGCCCAAATTTAGGGTGGTGCACTGCCCAAAAGACTAAGCCCAGAGAGGTGTGATTGAGTTAAAGCTGGCAATGAAGTTAAACTGATGACATTAACAGTGAGACTTCTTCTCCTGTCTTCTATGGTGGTTCAACACCTCCCACTTGAGACCGAGAACGATCCCCCTTCAACCCTCCCACACAACAGGCAGAGCAAAATACTGGACATATTTCCCTTCGAGAGTGAAAGCAATACAGCAGCGGTCATCCCATTTCTTTGTATTAGTTCACACATTTCTGCAACGCTGATAATGGGAACCGTCAGGTGTGCCATATCCCCAAAGAGTGTCCTTCAGAAGTTCAGTAAACATTCCCTACCTCTCCTTCTTTCCATCCCTGAAAAAACGTTTGAGGAAGAAAAAAAGTATGAAACTAAGAAAAATGAGATGGGTACAGAACAAGTCATGAATATGCAGGACAAAGGGCCTGAGGGATTACGCGTTACCTAAGGTTTATTTTCTGTCTCTTTCCCTCTCTCTCACTGACGAGGTTTGCTCCTGTCTGCATATTAATTGAGATAGGGGGATGGAGAAAGAAGGGGGGGCTAGAGAGAAAGGGAGGAAGAGGACTGGTTTAGATTTCTGCCTCAATGCAGTGCTTGGATGTCCACAGCCCTGAAGTCTTTCAGGCCTTGTTTACTCTGGCATCAGATAATCTATGAATCAGGCTTTTTAGATCTAATATTGCCGAATGACTAAACACATTTTCAAGTAATTGGCGAATAGAGTGTGACTTTTTGTACACTACCACAAAGATTTTCAGCCAATGTATTAAAGATATTACATTCATACAGCCAACAATTCACAGCCCAATCTTGTCATTCAGCCAATGCAGGAGAATATTGCTAGCTGGCTCATTTAGCCTTGCTGACTCACTCATTCATGTTTACACACCTGTTTTTTTATTATTCAAAAAGTCTTAAGCGTGACACTAATTACAGCATATGGAGAATGACTGAAAAAAATGAAACATTGGTATTAAGCCTATAAGCGAAATTCCCTGAAAGGTCAATGCCGATTATCAGTTCAATCGTCCAGACACTAAAAGGTTGTCGATATTGTTATTACATTTTTTTTCATTTATGATGGAAATATATTTTATTTTAATTGTTTAATTTGTGATTCACTGTATTTGTAGGTTTCTGGTTCATGTCTAATTTTTGATTAGCCACACCACTGGAACTAGTCACATGGGATAAAGCCATTTACACCTCTGAGGATTTCACCTAACACTTTGTATTGAAGCACATTGTCCTATGAATAGTCAACAAATAGGAGCATAATGGTGTGAATTGAATTGAACACACCTTGGTACATGACAATGTAGGCTATTGACATTGTAATGCTCCGAAGAGGATCCTGAGAGAAGTCCATATCACAGCCCTTTCAAGCTTGGTGTAAGTTTCACCACACAGAGAATACACTCTACTCCATATTTATTTGAACAGTGAAGCTAAAACTTTTAATTTTGGATTTGAGATAAAATGTTTTAGTACAGAATGCCACCTTTTATTTGAGGGTATTTTCATACATATCTGTTTTACCAGTTAGAAATACACTGCTCAAAAAAATAAAGGGAACACTTAAACAACACAATGTAACTCCAAGTCAATCACACTTCTGTGAAATCAAACTGTCCACTTAGGAAGCAACACTGATTGACAATAAATTTCACATGCTGTTGTGCAAATGGAATAGACAAAATGTGGAAATTATTGGCAATTAGTAAGACACCCCCAAAAAAGGAATGGTTCTGCAGGTGGTGACCACACACCACTTCTCAGTTCCTATGCTTCCTGGCTGATGTTTTGGTCACTTTTGAATGCTGGCGGTGCTTTCACTCTAGTGGTAGCATGAGACGGAGTCTACAACCCACACAAGTGGCTCAGGTAGTGCAGTTCATCCAGGATGGCACATCAATGCGAGCTGTGGCAAAAAGGTTTGTTGTGTCTGTCAGCGTAGTGTCCAGAGCATGGAGGCACTACCAGGAGACAGGCCAGTACATCAGGAGACGTGGAGGAGGCCGTAGGAGGGCAACAACCCAGCAGCAGGACCGCTACCTCCGCCTTTGTGCAAGGAGGTGCACTGCCAGAGCCCTGCAAAATGACTTCCAGCAGGCCACAAATGTGCATGTGTCAGCATATGGTCTCACAAGGGGTCTGAGGATTTCATCTCGGTACCTAATGGCAGTCAGGCTACCTCTGGCGAGCACATGGAGGGCTGTGCGGCCCCACAAAGAAATGCCACCCCACACCATGACTGACCCACCGCCAAACCGGTCATGCTGGAGGATGTTGCAGGCAGCAGAACGTTCTCCACAGCGTCTCCAGACTCTGTCACGTCTGTCACATGTGCTCATGTGCTCAGTGTGAACCTGCTTTCATCTGTGAAGAGCACAGGGCGCCAGTGGCGAATTTGCCAATCTTGGTGTTCTCTGTCAAATGCCAAACGTCCTGCACGGTGTTGGGCTGTAAGCACAACCCCCACCTGTGGACGTCGGGCCCTCATACCACCCTCATGGAGTCTGTTTCTGACCGTTTGAGCAGACACATGCACATTTGTCCTGCTGCTGCTGGGTTGTTGCCCTCCTACGGCCTCCTCCACGTCTCCTGATGTACTGGCCTGTCTCCTGGTAGCGCCTCCATGCTCTTGACACTACGCTGACAGACACAGCAAACCTTTTTGCCACAGCTCGCATTGATGTGCCATCCTGGATGAGCTGCACTACCTGAGCCACTTGTGTGGGTTGTAGACTCCGTCTCATGCTACCACTAGAGTGAAAGCACCGCCAGCATTCAAAAGTGACCAAAACATCAGCCAGGAAGCATAGGAATAGGGGGAGTACGATATTCATGACATTTTGTACAGTTACTTAATATGAAACATGATCTCAAATCCAAAATGCTGGTGTATAGATCCAAATGAAACGTTTTAGCTTCACTGTCCAAATAAATACAAAGGAGAGTGTATATGGTAAAATAAATGTGGACTTTAAATTTCTACTTTCTGTGTTCTACTGATTGCTAACTTGCCAGAGCCTTGAAATTCAAACTAGGTTAAGCTTGCCATGCCATGAGCGTAAACCAACAGTACCAGTCAAAAGTTTGAACACACCTACTCATTCCAGGGTTTGAGCCAATCAGTTGTGTTGGGATGAGTTAGGGGTGGTATACAGAAGATAGCCCTATTTGGTAAAAAAAAGTGTGCAAAGCTATCGTCAATGCAAATGGTGGCTACTTTGAAGAATCACAAATATAAAATATATTTTGATTTGTTTAACACTTTTTTGGTTACTACATGATTCCATATGTATTATTTCATAGTTTTGATGTCTTCACTATTATTCTACAATGTAAAAAATAAAGAAAAACCCTTGAATGAGTAAGTGTGTAAAAACCTTTGACTGGTACTGTATATTCCAAGCTAACTCCCTGTATAAACATTCTGAACAAACTCCTTTCCTACGTTGAACTTTAATCAAGCCACTGACTTATTCTTTATCTATGATGTGTCACTGTTTTAATAAGCAACACTGTTTCTCCCACAGTTCTCCCCCTGTGAATAGGCAGGTGCACCTGGGTTTCCATACTACCCGCTGGAGCCTCTCAGTGTTCAGGTGCCATCCAGCATTGTCAGCTCATTAGGCTACATCCGTGACTGAAGTGTGAACCCAATGACTTTCTGCAACCCTAAGGTCTGTTGAGATAACGGCCCGAGCAGGTGGTGTGTGATGTGCAATCTAATGATCAGATAACACAGTCAGTTTTGGACTGAAGGGCCCAAGTGGAGGATGATGTCAGTACAGGTTGTAGTTCCATGAAAGATGCATGGCACTTGCAACATATGAATCGTACTGTAGTGAGATGACAGGTTATTCTTCTCATAGATATGAAGGAGTAAGGGCAGAACAAATAAAGTGTCCATTTTAGGACATCCTCAAGTGTCTTCCAATGTTGGCGGTGTCAGACACCAGTGCAGTCTACACATCATGACTAGCTCATGATTTAGAACCACCATCAGCGATACAGGGAGCGTTTGTAAAGGTGCTGCAGCAGCCTCTCCACTTGCGATCGCAGCCGATGGAATTAGCCTGTGCAACCCTGGTGAGATCCAGCTGTGTCTCTGAGGCTGAGCTTACTTCAGCGGCGCCACTCTCCACACTCTCCTTTTGATCCAGGAGCTGACTGTCTGCCAAGTGGCAGCTGGCAGAAAGCCAAACAATTTATGGGAGGCAAAGCTGCAAAGGAGCTTGTTCTAAAAATACTGAGGCGGAATGAAGTATTGATCCAATGGACAGCTCGTTTGGGCCTGCCGCGGGGTCTACCTCTCTTCTCCCAGGCCACCTCTTTAGACAGCATCTCTTCCCTCCCAGTTTATGTCCTTCAATTGAGGGCACCCCAGCCTAGGAGAACTGTGTTTACATGTATATTTACTGGGGGGCTGAGACAGGGATGCCGGTTGTCTCCTTTCCTGTTTTGGTACCGAGGAGAAAAATCCCCCTTTTCCCTCACCCACCCACTACACTGACTCCAGCCCTGATGCCGCAGCAAGGGATCCCCCGAGCTAGATGCCGCCAGATCTATCCAAGCCTCAGGTGGCAGCAAAAGACTGTATGACATCATCATAAAGACAAATAATGATATTTATGGAAATCTCATATTACCTCATCTTGGTTACCCAGAAGTAAAATTCTCTTGCAAAAATGTCATGTCCTGTTTTAATTCTGGGGGGAATTTACCTGTGTTTATCGTGGTCAAAACAATACCAATTGTTTTGTTTTCATAATTTTTTTACAATATAGCTAATTTTAACTTTGTGGCTGTGGAATCATGTGGAAACCGTTTATCATCTGGGCTTGAAAATCACTGCGCCAGTTTATGCACCACCTACGCCCATTCTTGATTCGTCCGAATAATAACTTGACTAAACCAGGAACTACTGCTGCTCACATAATTCAATGTGAGCCTTGTCATATTCACGCCGTTCCATCTGTACACAAGAATATATCCACGAGAGATTACATATTACCGACTGTACAACACAGGCTTATTCCAGCCAGCTAACGCTGACTCTAAATTGGTTTGATAACGCTTGACATTAAAGAGCGGCTGAACTCACCAATTCCACATTTTTCTGCTGCTCATTAAGAATAAAGAGATTTGAGTCTTGGGTGTGTGGTTCGATGTGGGTGTGTTACGTACGCTATCGTACTCTGGCAGTTACTGTTTGTCCCTCTTGAGGCACGGTAGCAACAACATAGCCGCTACTAATTCTTCAAATAGTCATAATTAATCTACGATAAATCAAGACATTTTTACATTTTACCATTAGTCGTGCATTATACAGGTGTTTGGTACAGTATTTCTCAAGTAAAAACATTTCATAACTAGTCAGAGCACTGCTGGCTGCGCTCAGGACTGAATTTTGAGAACATGTCTACAACTTCATTATCAGCAAGCTGCTGAACTATCGTAAATAATGTATAATCTACACGCTGTTTATTAGTGCCTAAAATCGCTAGCTAGCTACATTCCATATCTGTTTGTCAATGAAGCTAGCTACTATTAGCTAGTAGGCACATTGAGCAGCCAGGCCACATAGCTAAATCAGTTAATCAAGTCACTAGCGAGTGGCGACGTGTGTGTGCTTCAGTCATGTTTTGTTGTGCCAACTTTCTCACTATCAATTACCAGAGTTGGAACATCATGTTACAAAACAGGTCGCGGGGGACACAAGATGCTTGCGAATTTTTCCCAAAACAGTGGCAGACTCAAGTGATCCCTATAAAACACATCAGCAAGTGGCCTCTCCATAAAGGGCTGAGGGGCCAAGTGTTCTTTCAACATAATATTGGCAATGTATTGTTTTATGTAAACCAGTCTGCGTCCGAGGCGCGGTGTAATGGTTGGGTCTGTCTCAATGTCTGGAGCATCTGCTGCTATATGATTGGATAGAGCGCACACCTAGTCTTACAACCCTCATGCAAGTCGTGATCTCAGTTACACAGATCTTACAGTTTTGCAATATACTGACTATTATGATCCTACTTACAATTTTTTGTTAATTTTGACACTGGAATAAATGTTTCAGACTCCTATTGATGCCACAAAGGTTTTTTTTGCATTCAGTTGCCATTTATACATAACATGGATTCTAATGTAAGTTGTACTTCCCAGTTCAGCATGTTGCTGTCAGCTGTAAAATGTTCTGTTGAAAAAAAAATCTCTCAATCTCATAAAGGGTTTATAATTACCTTCATGTGAAGTGTTACCATTGGTTTTGTGCATCTATCAGAATACACCAATTTCCAGCATGAACGTTGACTGCGATGCAGGAAGTGCTGTGGACACAGCTTAGATATTCTTGTGGCCACTTGACGCTTCCTCTGTGCTTTTGTCATGGCGACCAGTGTAGCTTTTGTCATAGCGACCAGTGTAGTTTTTGTCATGACGACCACCGTAGCAGCAGTGTGCTTGCTCTGCTCTCCCTGACTCCTCCAAGTGTCACTGCTCTGATCAATATGCATCGCTTGTTTTTGACAGTTTGGCCCAGACACTGATGCACTGTTGAATCACTCAGAAACACTCCGCCCGATCATTTACGTTTCACAGACGGCGGGGAAACTCCATAGACACGAAAAACAAGGGTTCTGAAATGAAACCACCATGAAAGCGTGATGTGAGAGCATGGGTGTGTGTTGATTGTTTTAGTGTGTGTATGTAAGGTGGTGGAGGGGGGGAGTGTGTGTGTGTGTGTGTGTGTGTGTGTGTGTGTGTGTGTGTGTGTGTGTGTGTGTGTGTGTGTGTGTGTGTGTGTGTGTGTGGGTGTGTGCGTGTGTGTGTGTGTGTGTGTGTGTGTGTGTGTGTGTGTGATGAAGGGTGAGTGGGAGGGAGGGCCTTGGGAGGGTTTAGTGTGTCTAGACAGAGCACATCCCTGAATTTCTTTCTCTGTGTGTGGAGAGATTGTGAAATGAAAGTGAGTAGCCTACAGTTTTTGTTCTTGGAATGGAAATACATGATCATACAGCAATGTAACACACGCTTAAAGCTCAGAAATGGGCCAGTTTTTGGACCAATCAAATCAGGTTTCCTCCTAGACATTAATTTGATAGATTTGTTGCAACAAATTCCACTTTTTAAAAATAATAATTGAAAAGGTAAACTCACTTGGCAGCAATATTGTTGTGCTCTTGATACTGGCCCAATATATATGTTTGTATTTGATACTCCTACCTATCAATGTGTAGAATGAATTAGCAGGTAGCAAAATGTTCAGCTCTGCTTTGATTAGGGTTGTGATTTGAATCCAGCTGGAGTCTGATTCCAGAAATAGACGCAATTTGACATTGTCTACCTTTAAATTATCTAGGGTTTTTGCTCAGCTCTCTTTGCAAAATACCCCTCTGTCTGCGTCATTCTTCTCCTTGCTTTGCCATGGAACTTTGGGCCGAGCTTTGCTTTTGCCTGAAGACTTTCATCTTGTTGCTTTCACCGGGGATTCCTGCAACCCAGCTTCACAGGGCAAGGAAACAGAAATGAAGGTAAACAGAGAGTAGAGGCTGAGAGGAGAGTTCTCAAGAGGAGATGATGCCTGTCTCCCTCGTGATCCGTTCACAAACTCACAGCATGATGAAAGAGTATCACTGGAGAGAAGAAAGTACTTTCAGACGCCTTGAATATTTAACAGTTTCCTTGCATTCACCTAGTTGTCAATACTTTGAGAACCTAACCATGTAATTTCAAATATGTAGTGTATAGTGATTGTGTTTTTGTATTTTGCAGTAGCTTTGGTTCAAAACAGCTTTGGTTCAAAACAGTGTGATCCCAAAGAACAGCATGCGCTAGCTTTCTAGCCCAGTATTAAGACTCCCTTTCGCTGTGGCTGTGGCTTTACAGCCTAGTCATGTTTACACAAAGCCACAGAACCATTTTAGCCTTTCTCCTTCAGATGTCTGGAGGAAAAAAACGTCATCTTTAAAAGTGAAAAATAAGCCAGGCTTTAATCGAAGCTGCATCCAAATGTCCGGAAATAACATTTCCAGCAGGGTATTTTTCAATCGCTGTAACTACAATACAGCAGCACTATAGGACTTTTACTGTGATCTCATATTGAAAGCATCAGGGGGTTGACTTTGAAGGAGACTGAAACTCCAGGGCCACTCTGGACTTTGTAGGCTTTTTGCCTCTAATGGTTTGTTTACATAGATCTTTTTTCATCGCTTGTCTTTTTTTTGGCATCACTGTCAAATCTCTCTACATCTAGGGGCATGTTTTCTCTGTTGCTAGATCTGAGGAGTCCATGTTGAGATTTAATGGGAGTTTTATTCTCTCCCCAGCCCCCAGTCTTCCTCTGTCATCTTGATGTGCTTATTGAAGACCATTGACTTTGATGACTTGCTTCATCTACTATTTGTAGATCATGCAGAGAAGACCCAGAACAAGTCATGATAAATCATCTAGCAATTCCTGGGAGTTGTGTTGTGCATTTTCATTGTTACCTACAGTGACTTCTGCAAAACAGCAACTTTAGTTCAAGCCATATGAACAGTCAAAGAATATCAGCATTTTAACTTTCACTGGAGGGGGGCTTTAATAGACCGAACTCTAGAGGAGACAACACAAAAACGGATTTGCTTAGGGCCAATCAACCTTACAGGGAATGAGAAACACAGACACAACTCTACCCTTTAGATAGACAGCCATCGTTGCAAGGTTTACCGTTACTTAGGGGCTGTGTCTGTGAAAGAGAGAGAGAGTGTATTACCTCACACGCTGAAGCTAGGAGGTCATGTTCCGGTGCTCCTGACCCTGTCACTTTCCCAGAGCTGCTCGCTCGAGACGCTCCACCGAAAACTAATCCTGGCTCCTCTGCCGAGGCAGAGGAGGAAAACATCAGGATTCAGTCAAACGGCTGCATTAGAATAGCGCATGAAATTGCAGTTGATTACCTGTCAGGACAGTTAAGCAGGCCTATTGCACGGTGTCAAATATATATGGAGGTGCAACCGAAGGCTTCGGGTTTTTCCGGGTCTGGGTTTGGTGGTTTGAAGACAACACAAGGTTTGAGAGTATACAGTTGACTCCTGATAAGTGCACTTTTGAGAACGTGCCTACTCTTTGTTTTGAAGCGCAGTGCAGTAAATGACTCCTGATAACTGCATGTTCCAGTTTAGATGACACTGTCACCACAATCACAAGTTGCATTTGTCAGGCAAGATTTAACATGTGTAACCACAATTTGACATGTGTAAGAATGATTTAACATGTCTAACCATGATTTGACATGTGTAAGAATGATTTAACATGTGTAAGAATGATTTAACATGTCTAACCATGATTTGATATGTGTAAGAATGATTTAACATGTGTAACCATCATTTGACATGTGTAACCATGATTTGTATAACTTGTAGAGATTTGGAAAACATTCTGTAATAGAAGTAGACATTTAATGAAAAGGCAGAAAATTCTAAACAAACTCAAGGCAATAAATAAGAATATTCTCAAGCAGGTAATTTTGTTCCTAATGCATTCGTTGGTTACAATGATCTATCAATTCAGCATAATAAATAATTGAAGATACACTCAATACTGTTTATTTAGAAAGTAGTCCTAGTGCAACAAGCCCAGTTAGTTAGATTTCCCTTGGGCCTAGACAATCACTAAGCATTGTTGATGCATTGCACCGCATAATAAACAGAGAAGTTGAAATGTTATCCAACATGTAGGAGGAAAGACATTCTTCACATATAGACGCAGATGCTTGAAACTTCTACCCATAGAACTTCACAATAAACAAATTACCCTTGCCATCCCCAGCGTTCATATTTAATTTATGGTGTGCCTCGGTGCCTGACAACATTTGGATTTATTGGCATTATAACCCTTCGTCGCCATACATAAGTCATGAGTTCAGTAATATACTTATATGCCAGAGGGAGCAGGAATAATATTAGGAAAGAGAAACACAGAGAAATGTGAATATAGGTAGATTACCACACGTCTTTGTGTCAGCGACCGTCCTCCTGTGCAGAACCTCTCCGTTAACCTGCGCAGGTATTTGGAGAGAACGGCGTCAGTGTGACAAAGAGGAGATTGGGATACGCTCTGCTTCCTTCCGCCAGTCAGCTGGTGTGTGGTTCTGTGATAAGGAGGGACAGCTCTAACCTTTTAATATATGCAGCCTGACGGTGATCATTCTCATGCAAAACTGAATCATTTGAGCATGTTGACACTCCGTGACAAAAGGGCAGTCCCCAGAAGTCCCCATAGCTGAATATTTAAAAAGGTTTATTTTCACTCGAGATGCAGCCAGTCAGGCGACAGAGAGGCAGTCAGTCAGGCGACAGAGAGGCAGCCAGTCAGGCGACAGAGAGGCAGTCAGTCAGGCGACAGAGAGGCAGTCAGTCAGGCGACAGAGAGGCAGTCAGTCAGGCGACAGAGAGGCAGTCAGTCAGGCGACAGAGAGGCAGTCAGTCAAGCGACAGAGAGGCAGTCAGTCAGGCGACAGAGAGGCCGTCAGTCAGGCGACAGAGAGGCCGTCAGTCAGGCGACAGAGAGGCCGTCAGTCAGGCGACAGAGAGGCAGTCAGTCAGGCGACAGAGAGGCAGTCAGTCAGGCACCAAAGAGACAGCTAGACAGACGACAGATCGGCAAGACGGGTAATTATCTTACTTCTTCATTGTCCGACCAGTCCTGCCAAAATAGCAGGCCCCAGGTAGATGCAGTTGTCAATGGCTAAAGATCACACTTCCCTGCATCATTGCACACACGGGTACACTCTGAGTAAACCTCTTGCGAATTCAAAGAGTTATTTCCAGTGGCAAGCCAGGTAATAGTTCACTCATACACCCATACGATTGGCTGGAGTTGACTTTAGCTGGAAAATAGCTCGTTCCTGATTCCCATCATGCCATCCTTTTTTGTTCTATATTGGTCATCATCCTTAAAATATATAATATTAGCTGATCATGATGGTCATCTGGCCATGAGAAGGTACGAGAAGAAACCAGACGTTGTCCGGCCATTTTGGACAGGCCTAGAAATGGCTAAGAAGTACTTCTGATGACATCGTGCCATTTTTTACGTCTTCTTATAATTTGAACTAGAGAATATAGAAACATGTTGTTTTCCTGTCTTTTTTGTGCCTAAACCAACTAGGCTTGTAATTTAGCAATTTTATTTGTATTTACAGATGGAATACAAGCTTGTTATTAAAACTTCTACTTGGTCACAATCCCGGATCCGGGAGCACCCTCATCAGTAAAAAAGCTGACTAGCATAGCCTAGCATAGCGCCACAAGTAAATACTAGCATCTAAATATTATGAAATCACAAGTCCAAGACACCAGATGAAAGATACACATCTTCTGAATCCAGCCATCATTTCTGATTTTTAAAATGTTTTACAGGGAAGACACTATGTATTTCTATTAGCTAACCACGATAGCAAAAGACACAACTTTTTTTTCCCACCATTTTTTTACTGCATAGGTAACTATCACAAATTCGACCAAATAAAGATATAAATAGTCACTAACTAAGAAACAACTTCATCAGATGACAGTTTGATAACATATTTATTGTATAGCATATGTTTTGTTCAAAAAATGTGCATACTTCAGGTATAAATCATAATTTTACATTGCAGCCACCATCACAACTCTCACCAAAGCAACTAGAATAACTACAGAGAGCAACGTGAATTACCTAAATACTCATCATAAAACATTTATGAAAAATACACAGTGTACAGCAAATAAAAGACAAAGATCTTGTGAATCCAGCCAATGTTTCAGATTTTTTAAGTGTTTTACAACGAAAACACAATATAGCATTATATTAGCTTACTACAATAGCCAACCACACAACAGCATTGATTCAAGCCAACAATAGTGATAACGAATAAACCAGCAAAAGATATAATTTTTTTCACTAACCTTCTCAAACTTCTTCAGATGACAGTCCTATAACATCATATTACACAATACATATAGAGTTTGTTCGAAAATTTGCATATTTAGCGGCACAAATCGTGGTACAATGAGAATAGTAGCCAAGCTGCAAAGAAAATGTCGGGAGAAATCTTGGGAGAGGCACCTAATCTAATCAATAACTAATCATAAACTTGACTAAAAAATACAGGTTGGACAGCAAATGAAAGATACATTAGTTCTTAATGCAACCGCTGTGTTAGATTTTTTAAATTAACGTTACTACAACATACAGCATGCGTTAAAGCGAGACCGCACCGAAATTAATGGCGGAATAGTAGGTCAACATTTTTCAACAGAACAACGAATTAACTTCATAAATAGTTCTTACTTTTTGATGAGCTTTCATCAGAATCTTGGGCAAGTTGTCCTTTGTCCAGAATCATCGTTGCTCGGTTGTAGATTGCCGTCTTCAACTTAGGAATTAGCAGCAAACATTAGCTATGTGGCCCAGACGTGCCCAACTCACTATAACGCAGCACAAAGAAATATCCGAAAATCGCAATATACTGATATAAACTGATATAACTCGGTTTAAAATAACTACATTATGATGTCTTTAACACCTATATAGAATAAAATCAGAGCCGGATATATCTAAGGCCTATAATGAGAGCTTTCCAGAACGCCATCCTGAGGTCGGTCTCGCGTCATGGCGAACGTTGAAAAGAGTTCACCCCACGTTCCAAGACCATTTATATGGCCTCAGATCTGCCTAGCAACTCCATTCCAATTCTCACTGCTTGCTGACATCTATTGGAAGGCGTATGCAGTGCATGTCGACCAATAGAATACATGCAAATTAATAAACTGACCCTGGAACAGATTGCCTGATTTCAGATTTTCACTTCCTGGCAGGAAGTTTGCTCCAACTTGAGTTCTGTTTTACTCACAGATATAATTCAAACGGTTTTAGAAACTAGAGAGTGTTTTCTATCCAATAGTAATAATAATATGCATATTATACGAGCAATAATTGAGTACGAGGCAGTTTAATTTGGGATCTAATTTTTACAAAGTGAAAACAGCACCCCCTATTGAGAAAAGGTTAAAGCACATGAAAGTTCACATGTTCCAGAAGGCATTTCTGCCAAAAAATGCATTTTGCTAAAAAAAAATGTATGTCTACGTTCAAATGCCTCTTCTGTGATGTAGTGACGTGCAACATACGCCTCATTTCCTGAAATTAGTCACAATTAGTCACACATTGAACAGGAAAGCCTCTTTACTTGAAGTACACTAGTCCTAATTTAACCCAGAGAAGCATTTGGTTTTGTAGTAAGTATATTTACAGACAACATGTATAAATAGATGTACTCTGTAATACAAACAACAGATGAAAATGTAGTAGTAAAAAAAAAGGCAGTAGTAAAATTATAGTGATAGAACACACATCACTTGTATCATTATATATCAAAATAAAATAAAAACGTTTTCAGAACATTTTATAAAAGAATCATATGGAATACATCAGAACACTATATTCCCTATGTTCATACCCACAGGGCACAGACTGGTTGAATCAACATTGTTTCCATGTCATTCCTACAAAACAATTCAATGTGATGACGTTGAATCAAAGGAATTTTGGGAATGTTTGTTTTTCTTTTTCACCCAACTTTTAACCTAAATCCAATTTCATGGTTCACATATTTTTTGATTTCACATTGAATTCACATTAGTTGACAACTAAATCAAATGTTAAACAAAACCAGACGTTGAACTGACGTCTGTGCCCAGTGTGTAGGAAAGACCAAATGTAGACCTCATAAAATGGTAATACCCTATGACAACCTGCACACCAATATAGACACACATCCCCAAAGGCTGAAGACTGATGGAGAAAGCAACCATTTTTATCCCCATTGATTCAATGTGTTTCGTTAAGTTTCTGATAACAAAGAGTTATTTGCACAGTGAATGCCCGTCCAATCTTTTCCCAAATATGGTTCCCACTTTACCAGATCACTACATGCTACTCTTAGCTCCGCTGGAAAAAACAGGAATGTGTTCCAAATGGTACCCTATTACCATTATAGTGCACTACTTTTGACCAGGGCCCATACGGCTTTGGTCAAAAGTAGTGCACATTAAAGGGAATAGGGTGTTATTTGGTACGCAGCCCACATCCCGGAATATACAACCCTTACAGGCTTTTTACCCTTAATATTGTCATTATAGCAATGTACAATCAACACCACTTAACGTTAGGGGTATTGACAGCATAATAGCAAGACAGTGTTTGTTTGGTCTGCTCTGATGGCTTGAAAAACATCCAAGGGAATTTCAGGTAGGACTCAGGGTGGTACTGCAAACCACAAAGGCTAACCAAGATACAGTATCTGCCTTTCCCACAATGGATCAGTGACACAGCTTCTGTATCAAGAATGAAACACATGACTAATTATGTATGATGTGAGAGGAGGCGAGGACAATGTATTCCATGGCTTAATATGAAATTGTTAGCACAGAGGTGGTGAAACCAACACTGCATGACACCCGCCGGTATCCATGGATACGAAGTGAGCCGCCAGTCTGGGTAAAATAATAGGCTTCAAACTGCTATCAGAGATTAATGGCTAGTTTTATAACCCATTAACTGCCATAGTGCCTCTCCCAAAAGAAAGCTCTCCTGAAGTAGTGATTAGTTAATGACAGGGATGGGACATAGTCTGCTATTTTTGAAAGGTAGTGTACAAAATGTTGGCTAGGTCCTTTTTTTTAAACACTGTCTTTCACTGCATGTTATTAAAGTGGAGGCAATGTGATGGGGATATATAAAATGTACATGCAAAATAGAGGGAAACTTTCTTCACCTTCTTGACTACATCTCTCATACACATACTGTGCGTGTGCATACATTTTTATTGTTCTATTACCATATTCTGCTATAAACATGATCAGGTCAAATTACTCATTGATATGAACTGAGCACATCACTACGACATGACCCCTGTCATTAGACTAGGCTAAGCCAATCACATCTCCAATCAGCAAGGCAGCTCATTGGTGATCCCTTGCTAATCAAAGTTAGTCTGGCCGGATTGAGACTGCCTGCCATCAGAAGACACTGAATAGGCCATAATCCCGACCAGGAGAATGAGTGCCCTTGTCAAACCAGTGCTAGTAATTGAATGTGTTGGAAGTCTTAAGCTCACTTTGATAACCCCCATCCGACACCCCTGGGCTCTCTCTGCAAAAGGGAATTAGACAAAGGTGAAGCTTCCCAGATTGTGAATTACCGTGGTCACCGCACTTGATCAATTTCCGATTAAATGGGAGTTAAAGACGAATTTGCCATTATGCCTTTCTGGGACATAATCGCAGAGGATAAAGAGGCAATTTTGGCCGGAGGAACAGTGTGTGACCATGGAAATGTCTCCTGGAAAGATAGATAGCCTAGCTACAGATGTAGGATCTTAATTTGATCACCCTGTTGCAGGAGAACGTTCCTTCAAAGCAGGACATTTTAAAACTTGTAGTGTATTTGAGGTTTAAAAAAGCTTCTGAAGTTTGTAATTTCCACTTTGAAATTTCAGACTTAATTTTCTCTTACAAAAAATGTATCAACCCCTACAAACATTTCCATAAATTATAATCCAGATAATAATTCAGATTTCCTGTTTCCGCAGGATTATATCTGGGGCTTGCCTCCATACCGCATGGCTCCAAACTGAGACAGAGCTGATGAAACTGACATTTTAGAAGCAGTGGAAGGGTGACACGAGAGTTGAGCTGTCAGATCTCGAGGCACACCGCCCTCTGTCTCTAACTGGAGCTAGAAACTTTGCTGGAAGGTCCACATTCGATATTTAAACAGAACCTATCAGATACACTTTAATTGACAGATATTACATCCAATTTGAATTCGGATAGCTATCCAGGTCAGACCTCATGGATGACGTTTTCTATATGTTAAGGGAAGGGGGATACCTAGTCAGTTGTACAACTGAATGCATTCAACTGAAATGTGTCTTCCACATTTAACCCAACCCCTCTGAATCAGAGAGGTGCGGGGGGCTGCCATAATCAACATCCATGTCTTCGGCACCCGGGGAACAGTGGGTAAACTGCCTTGCTCAGTGGCAGAACAACAGATTTTGACCTTGTCAGCTCGGGGATTCGATCCAGCAACCTTTCGGTTACTTGCCAAACAGTGTGGAAATGTGCAAAATGACTACATTCCTGACAATACTTTCTGCAGCTATTCCAAAATAGTTCCAGACACTTTCCTGTATATTTTAAATGTTTGAAATTCTGTCAGATCTCTGACATTTGACACATTATGATAGCTGTTTAGGGTACCAGTCCATAACACACAGCCCATTGTTGTCTGATCAAGGTTACTTGAATTTGCTCAGTCATTTGCAAGCAAATGTGGCCTATTAGGCTATTAGATGGAGAAGGACCCTATAAATGAATAGATTTTTACTACAGAATTTAGTTTTTTACCCCACTCATACTAATTCTATTAATTTCAGTCATTTGGCCAATCGTGACTTAATATAATGGCATTAGCAATTTTTAGGCATATGCTGGTGGCAACATTAATTATAGGACGACTTGTGCTGTCTGTCGAGGATCATGTATCCCATCTCAGTGTCATAGGCTATAGCCTATTTTTCTATGGTAGGCCTTTCTGTAAACGCCGATACATCCTGACAAAATACACCATATGAGTGGCCTAATGTCCTTTTCTGGACCTCCTAAACTGTCAAGAATAACCCCATAACTGACCCAAAATGGTTGTACAATCAGGGCTTTATTTCAGCATTCAAATTAGCCTACATCACTGCAGTTTACAGCCTAGACAATAATTGTGTACTAACAATAATACATTCCTCGTTGCACTTTGTTGTTGTAGCCTAGGACGTAGAATAATTGTATTTTCTAAAAACGTAGGCCTATATCTTCCATTTGATTGTCTGCTCCAGCACCAAGGCTGAAGGAGTGATGCAGCCTACAACCATGCATGTTGAATTACTCCAATAGCCTATTAAACGGTTACAAATTTAGTCTATAGCCTATTTAACATAGCAAAATAATACATTAATGGGGGTTCGATTCCAGGGGCCACGAATGGAAAATGAATGCATGCTGACGCTTTGGATTAAAGCGTCTCCATAATGTCACATTTATTATTTTTAGCACACCTCATATTTGAGAGACATCGAACATTTTCCTTCATGGAACTTTTGACAGTAGCTATGGGCTGCCTGTGCATTCTGAGAAGACAGAAGAAAATAAAACCGCTTATCTAAACCGGGTAAATTCTGAATTGTATCACCAACTGTGTAACTTTGACATAGTATTTCTTTGTCCTAACCCAAGGTTGCATGCCACATTTTTGCCGTCTTTCAGGCCACCGGATGTGTACCAAACTCACTAAAAGTAGCAGTAATAAAGCCTCTCTTGAAAAAGCCAAACCTTGACCCAGAAAATATTTTAAAAACTATCGGCCTATATCGAATCTCCCATTCCTCTCAAAAAAAAATTAAAAGCTGTTGCGCAGCAACTCACTGCCTTCCTGAAGACAAACAATGTATACGAAACGCTTCAGTCAGGTTTTAGATCCCATCATAGCACTGAGACTGCACTTGTGAAGGTGGTAAATGACCTTTTAATGGTGTCAGACCGAGGCTCTGCATCTGTCCTCGTGCTCCTAGACCTTAGTGCTGCTTTTGATACCATCGATCACCATATTCTTTTGGAGAGATTGGAAACCCAAATTGGTCTACACGGAAAAGTATCTGGCCTCGTTTAGATCTTTTCTGTCAAAAAAGATATCAGTTTGTCTCTGTAGAGGGTTTGTCCTCTGATAAATCAACTGTATATGTCAGTGTTCCTCAAGGCTCCGTTTCAGGACCACTATTGTTTTCACTGTATATTTTACCTCTTGGTGATGTCATTCAGAAACCTAATGTTAACTTTCACTGCTATGCGGAAGACACAAAGCTGTACATTTTGATGAAACATGGTGAAGCCCCAAAATTGCCCTCCCTGGAAGCCTGTGTTTCAGACATAAGGAAGTGGATGGCGGCAAGTTTTCTACTTTTAAACTCGGACAAAACAGAGATGCTATTTCTAGGTCCCAAGAAACAAAGATATCTTCTGTTGAACATGACAAATAATCATGATGGTTGTGCCGTCGCCTCAAATAAAACTGTGAAGGACCTCGGCGTTACTCTGGACCCTGATCTCTCTTTTGATGAACATATCAAGACTGTTTCAAGGACAGTTTTTTTTCCATCTACGTAACATTGCAAAAATCAGAAACTTTCTGTCCAAAAATTATGCAGAAAAGTTAATCCATGCTTTTGTCACTTCTAGGTTAGACTACTACAATGCTCTACTTTCCGGCTACCCGGATAAAGCACTAAACAAACTTCAATTATTGCCAAACATGGCTGCTAGAATCTTGACTAAAACCATATTTTTTAAATCATATTACTCCAGTGCTAGCCTCTCTACGCTGGCTTCCTGTTAAGGCTAGGGCTGATTTCAAGGTTTTACTGCTAACCTTCAAAGCATTACATGGGCTTGCTCCTACCTATCTTTCCAATTTGGTCCTGCTGTACATACCTACACGTACACTACGGTCACAAGATGCAGGCCTCCATACTGTCCCTACAATTTCTAAGAAAACAGCTGGAGGCAGGGCTTTCTCTTATAGAGCTCAATTTTTATGGAATAGTCTGCCTATCCATGTGAGAGACGCGGTCTCGACCTTTAAGTCTGTATTGAAGACTCATCTCTTCAGTAGGTCCTATGATTGAGTGTAGTCTGGCCCAGGAGTGTGAAGGTGAACGGAAAGGCACTGGAGCAACGAACCGCCCTTGCTGTCTCTGCCAGGCTGGTTCCCCTCTCTCCACTGGGATTCTATGCCTCAAACCCTATTACAGGGGCTGAGTCACTGGCTTACTGGTGTTCTTCCATGCCGTCCCTAGGAGGGGTGCGCCACTTGAGTGGGTTGAGTCACTGACGTGATCTTCCTGTCCAGGTTGGCGCCCCCCCCTTGGGTTCGTACCATGGGGGAGATCTTCGTGGGCTATACTCGGCCTTGTCTCGGGATAGTAAGTTGGTGGTTGGTGGTTGAAGATATTCCTCTAGTGGTATGGGGGCTGTGCTTTGGCAAAGTGGGTGGGGTTGTATTCTGCCTGTTTGGCCCTGTCTGTGGGTATCGACAGTGTCCCGACCTCTCCTGTCTCAGCCTCCAGTATTTATGCTGCAATAGTTTATGTGTCGAGGGGCTAGGGTCAGTCTGTTATATCTGGAGTATTTCTCCTGTCTTATCCGGTGTCCTGTGTGAATTTAAGAATGCTCTCTCTAATTCTCTCTCTCTCTCTTTCTCTCTATCTCTCTCTGAGGACCTGAGCCCTAGGACCATGCCTCAGGACTACCTGGCCTGAATACTTCTTGATGTCCCCAGTCCACCTGGTCGTGCTGCTGCTCCAGTTTCAACTGTTCTGCCTCCGGCTATGGAACCCTGACCTGTTCACCGGACGTGCTACCTTGTCCCAGACCTGCTGTTTTCAATTTTCTAGAGGCAGCAGGAGCGGTAGAGATACTCTGAATGATCGGCTATGAAAGCCAACTGACATTTACTCCTGAGGTGCTGTCCTGTTGCACCCTATACAACCACTGTGGTTATTATTATTTGACCCTGCTGGTCATCTATGAACATCTTGGCCATGTTCTGTTATAATCTCCACCCGGCACAGCCAGAGAGGACTGGCCACCCCTCATTGCCTGGTTCCTCTCTAGGTTTCTTCCTAGGTTCTGGCCTTTCTAGGGAGTTTTTCCTAGCCACCGTGCTTCTACACCTGCATTGCTTGCTGTTTGGGGTTTTAGGCTGGGTTTCTGTACAGCACTTTGTGACATCAGCTGATGTAAGAAGGGCTTTATAAATACATTTGATTGATTGACTGTTTTACAAATCTGTGATTGTAATTTTCAACATAGTAAATAGCAGCAAACATGTATCGTCAGTTGCCCACATCAATGCCTGCTGAAGTATCCTTAATAGGGAGCTAGCATTACCTCTAAAGAAACCAAAAACACATGATCATAGCAGCGTTGGCCTCTGCTGCTCGAGCCGTCTGCCTTGCAGCTTGAGCCTGCCTCGGCGCCTGACTTTCAAACGGTCGCTGTGAGAGTCAGTCAGTTGGTTAACAGCCGGAGAAGATACCAATAAGTTCAAAATAGGTATTTGTAGCTATTGTAGTAGTGTATTTCATCATAGTCGCTAATTAGTTTGTGACATTGTAGCTAACTTGGCTTCATTTCTGGACTGGTCATGGTTGTTGTCAAAGTTTATCTGTTAACGTCAGCAGAAGTTAATGTTAGCTTGCTAGCTATCTTAGCTGACTGTTAGAGGAAAGGTATAGTGTCTGTCTAAGTCAATACGTTTAAAGTCTATACAGTCAATGGGTCAATCAGCTGCTGTCTTCTTTCATTGGAAAGCAAATCTATAAAAATTAAAAAAGCTATATTGTAAAACAAAATTCTATAGGTTGAATGATTAGTGTTTCCAGCTGATCCCATTCCTTATTTGAACCCCATGTAAAGTGATGTGCTCGACAGTACATGTCTTGTTTGTCTCCCTACCAGCAGACTCTGTCTCTCCACTCTCAGCTTTTCTGATGGACTTTCTCCACCATACACCACTGTGCGCCAAATACTCAAAATGTGAATCTGAAGGCTGGCACCCTGAGCCTGAGCTGGTGTGGCTGGACAGTAAAGGAGTCAATCTCACATGTGAAAACTCTTCAGGGGTGTGTAGACTTTCACAAGGCACAGTATAACCGTTGATTCTTGAAGAAATACATTGTAAATGCTTGTTGACCTTACTTGAACTGTTCTTCCCTAACAGAGCCAAACATACAGTGCATAAGGAAAGTATTTCGGCCCCTTTTTCCACATTTTGTTATGTTACAGCTTTATTGTAAAATTGATGAAATACATTTTTCCCTCATCAATCTACACACTACACACTACAATCTACACCCCATAATGACAAAGTGGGAAAAAAAATGCTTTTTAGACATTTTAGCAAATTTATACAAAACAAAACTAAATGGCATATCATGTTTCCATTGATCATCCTTGAGATGTTTCTGCAACTTGATTGGAGTCCACCTGTGGTAAATTCAATTGATTAAACGTGATTTGGAAATGCACACACCTGTCTATATAAGGTCCCACTGTTGACAGTGCATGTCAGAGCAAAAACCAAGCCATGAGGTCGAAGGAATTCTCCATAGAGCGCCGAGACTGGATTGTGTCGGCACAGATCTGGGGAAGGGTACCAAAACATTTCTGCAACATTGAAGGTCCCCAAGAACACAGTGTCCTCCATCATTCTTAAATGGAAGAAGTTTAGAAACACCAACACTCTTCCTGGAGCTGGCCGCCCGGGCAAACTGATCCCGATGACAGAGATCCAGAGTTCCTCGGTGGAGATGGGAGAACCTTCCAGAAGGACAACCATCTTTGCAGCACTCCATTAATCAGGCCTTCTAGGTAGACTGGCCAGACGGAAGCCACTCTTCAGTAAAAGACACATGACAGCCCGCTTGGAGTTTGCCAAAAGGCACCTAAACGACTCAGACCATGAGAAACAAGATTCTGTAGTCTGATGAAACCAAGATTGAACTGTTTGGCCTGAATGCCAAGCGTCACGTCTGGAGGAAACCTGATACTATCCCTACGGGGAAGCATGGTGGTGGCAGCATCATGCTGTAGGGATGTTTTTCAGTGGCAGGGACTGGGAGACTAGTCAGGATTGAGGCAAAGATGAACGGAGCAAAGTACAGAGAGATCCTTGATGAAAACCTGCTCCAGAGCACTCAGGACCTCAGACTGGGGCGAAGGTTCACCTTCCAACAGGACAACGACCCTAAGCACACAGCCAAGACAACACAGGAGTGGCTTCGGGACAAGTCTCTGAATGTCCTTGAGTGGCCCAGCCAGAGCCCGGACTTGAACTTTATTGAACATCTCTGGAGAGACCTGAAAATAGCTGTGTAGCGACGCTCCCCATCCAACCTAACAGAGCTTGAGAGGATGTGCAGAGATGAATGGGAGAAATTCTTAAATACAGGTGTGCCAAGCTTGTAGCGTCATACCCAAGAAGACTCAAGGCTGTAATCGCTGCCAAAGGTGCTTCAATAAAGTACTGAGTAAAGGGTCTGAATATTTATGTAAATGTGATCTTTTTTAAATATTTAAAAAATATGTAAACTCAGCAAAAAAATAAACATCCTCTCACTGTCAACTGTGTTTATTTTCATCAAACTTAACATGTATAAATATTTCTATGAAAAAAAGTTCATAGATGTCTAGTTCCACAGACATCAAAATCAAAAGTAACATTCAGTATCTGGTGTGGCCACCAGCTGCATTAAGTACTGCAGTGCATCTCCTCTTCATGGACTGCACCAGATTTGCCAGTTCTTGTGAGATGTTACCCCACTCTTCCACCAAGGCACCTGCAAGTTCCCTGACATTTCTGGAGGGAATGGTCCTAGCCCTCACTCTCCAATCCAACAGGTCCCAGACGTGCTCAATGGGATTGAGATCCGGGCTCTTCGCTGGCCATGGCAGAACACTGACATTCCGGTCTTGCAGGAAATCACGCACAGAGCAAGCAGTATGGCTGGTGGCATTGTCATGCTGTAGGGTCATGTCAGGATGAGCTTGCAGGAAGGGTACCACATGAGGGAGGAGGATGTCTTCCCTGTAACGCACCGCGTTGAGATTGCCTGCAACAACAACAAGCTCAGTCCGATGATGCTGTGACACACCGTCCCAGACCATGATGGACCCTCCACCTCCAAATCGATCCCGCTCCAGAGTACAGGCCTCGGTGTAACGCTCATTCCTTCGACGATAAACACGACCATCACCCCTGGTGAGACAAAACCGCGACTCGTCAGTGAAACACCAGTCTCAGCGTCAACAGTGACGAGGTGACTTCGGGATGCTGGCCTTCTAGGCAGAGTTGCAAAGAAAAAGTCATATCTCAGACTGGCCAATGAAAAGAAAAGATTAAGATGGGCAAAAGAATACAGACACTGGACAGAGGAACTCTGCCGAGAAGGCCAGCATCCCGGAGTCGACTCTTCACTGTTGACGTTGAGACTGGTGTTTTGCAGGTAGTATTTAATGAAGCTGCCAGTTGAGGACTTGTTAGGCGTCTGTTTCTCAAACTAAACACTCTAATATACTTGTCCTCTTGCTCATTTGTACACCTGGGTCTCCCACTTCTCTTCCTATTCTGGTTAGAGCCAGTTTGTGCTGTTCTGTGAAGGGAGTAGTACACAGCATTGTACGAGATCTTCAGTTTCTTGGCATTTTCTCGCATGGAATAGCCTTCATTTCTCAGAACAAGAATAGACTGACGAGTTTCAAAAGAAAGTTATTTGTTTCTGGCCATTTTGAGCCTGTAATCGAACCCACAAATGCTGATGCTCCAGATACTCAACTAGTCGAAAGAAGGACAGTTTTATTGCTTATTTAATCAGAACAACAGTTTTCAGCTGTGCTAACATAATTGCAAAATGGTTTTCTATTGATCAATTAGCCTTTTAAAATGATAAACTTGGATTAGCTAACACAATGTGCCATTGGAACACAGGAGTGATGATTGCTGATAATGGGCTTCTGTAAGCCATGTAGATATTCCGTTAAAAATCAGCCGTTTCCAGCCAAAATAGTAATTTACAACATGAACAATGTTTACACTGTATTTCTGATCAATTTGATGTTATTTTAATGGACAAAAAAATGGATTTTCTTTCAAAAACAAGGACATTTCTAATTGACCCCAAACTTTTGAACAGTAGTGTACATGTCAGTACATACACACAACAAGTACTGTAGGTCACATAGGGGAGCGGCGTTGTGTTGCTTTATTCGTTTAAAAAAAATCAGGTTTGCTGTTCACTTGCGCTATATAAGATGGAAGGGAGTTCCATGCACTCATAGCTCTGTATAATACTGTAGGTTTTCTTGAATTTGTTCAGGACCTGGGGACTGTGAAAAGACCCGTTCTGGCCAAGTGTTGCCAACTAATTTTCAGGGGAAGTTGCTAGGGGGCAGGGCGATTTGTTGCTAAAAGTAGCTAAATTACATTGTGATGTCATTGCGTGATGAAGTCATTACATAATAACGTAAAACTGCGTCATTACGTAGAATACACAATAACGTTACTCAAATTGACTGGCCATCTCGGCGAAAAATATGATTTGACATTTGTTAGTTTAGATTTGTTTGTTTATTATCACATATTTTATAATATTAACACAACACATTTTATATGATCAGATATTTTTATTTTTAAACACAACACATTGAATTATTGAACATTTACACATACCACATTATTGAACAATTACATTGTATTTATTTTCTTTTTAACTAGTAAACCTACACATTCTGAACAATTATAGTTTGAAGCAGTGTATTGGTAGTTAGTTAACATGCTACCTAACTGATCAACAATTATAGGTACAAGCTAATAACAAGGTATAAATGCTCTTATTGAACAAGCAACTTAACCCAAATAATGATTTGTGCGCTAGGCATCTCTCTCCAGGTTGTTGTGCTGCTTGGCTGGCTAGCTGCTCAATGGTTTCCTCCAGATATTGCCACTGTTCTCGTTGACACTGCAGTGCACACTGTCACCATCAGCTGTGTGTCTTCGCCAGTTCCAGAAAGTCCACTCCTTGCATACGTACTTTAAATATGATGAATCATAGATTGGCAAGGAAACCTCATCTTCACTGTCCAACTGCATTGTCACGGAACTGGAACCAGCAGAAGAGGATGGAGCGGCCCTAAGGCTGTATGATGCTTCCCCCACTAGGTCAAGGGCCGTCCACAATCTAAGGTAACTTCATTCGATTTGGATGATGATGTATATATAGTTGAATCATCAGTATACATGGACACACATGCTTTGTTTAATACCAGTGGCAGGTCATTGGTAAAAATAGAAAATAGGGCCTAGAGAGCTGCCCTGAGGTACACCACACTTTACATGTTTGACATTAGAGAAGCTTCCATTCAAGAAAACACTCTGAGTTATATTAGATAGAGAGCTATGAATCCACGATATTGCAGAGGTTGAAAAGCCATAACACATTTGTTTTCTCAACAGGTTATGGTCAATAATATCAAAGGCTGCACTGAAATCTAAGAGTACAGCTCACACAATCTTATAATCAATGTCTTTCAACCAATCATCAGTAATTTGTGTCAGTGCTGTATATGTTGAGTGCCCTTCTTCATAAGCATGCTAAAAGTCTGTTAGTTTGGTTACAGAGAAATAGCATTGCATTTGGTCAAACACCATTTTTTTCAACAGTTTTCTAAGAGCTGGCAGCAAGCTGATAGGTCTGCTGTTAGAACCAGTAAAGGCCGCTTTACCACTTTTGGAAAGCGGAATGACTTTGGCTTCCCTCCAGGCCTGAGGACAAAACCTTTCCTCTAGGCTCAGATAAAAGATATGACAGATAGGAGTGGCTATAGAGTCAGCTACTGTTCTCAGTAGCTTTCCATCTATGTTGTCAATGCCAAGAGGTTTGTCATTATTGATCAATAACAATAATTTTTCCACCTCTCCCACACCAACTTTACAAATTTCAAACTTACAATGCTTTTCTTTCATTATTTGTTTTTTATGCATGAATACGATGGATTTATGTTCGTTATTGTTATTTCCTGCTTATGTTTGCCCACTTTGCCAATTAATGAATCATTCAAATAATTGGCAACATCAAATGTTTTGTGATGAAGAAGCCATCTGATTCGATGAAAGTTGGAGTTCAATTTATCTTTCTGACCATAATTTCATTTAAAGTACTCAAGATTTTTTCCATCATTCTTTATATCATTGATCTTGGCTTCATAATACAGTTTTGTCTTCTTTTTGTTGAGTTTAGTCACATAATTTCTCAATTTGGAATAAGTCAGCCAGTCAAATGTGGAGCCAGACTTACTAGCCACTTCTTTTGCTCCATCTCTTTCAACCATACAGTTTTTAAATTCCTCATCAATCCATGTTGCATTAACAGTTCTAACAGTCATTTTCTTAACAGGTGCATGTTTATCAATAATTGATCATTGATAAAAGTGCAGCGTCTGGATGCACCTTATTAATCACATCAGACCAACAAATATGTTTCACTTCATCCACATCAGAGTCACATCAAAATCTGTTGTATGATCTCTTAAACACTATTTTAGGCCCAGCTTTTGGAACTTTGTGTAACGGGCTTCCTCCTTCTCCTCATCCGAAGAGGAGTAGCAGGGATTTGACCAACGTGCAGCGGGTTGTGGATACATAATGATTTATTAGACAAAACGGAAAAACACGACAAACACTTGAATAATTACAAAACAAATAAACGAATGTAGACAGACCTGGACACGAACTTACATACAACGTGAAGAACGCATGAACCAGGAAAACAGACTACATAAAACGAACGAACTAACAAAAACCGGAACAGTCCCGTGTGGCATAACATACAGACACTGACACAGGAGACACCCACCCACAATGAACACTGTGAAACAACCTACCTAAATATGACTCTCAATTAGAGGAACGCCAAACACCTGCCTCTAATTGAGAGCCATACCAGGCAACCCTTAAACCAACATAGAAACAGACAACATAGAATGCCCACCCAAACTCACGTCCTGACCAACTAACACATACAACAAACTAACAGAAATAGGTCAGGAACGTGACACTTTGGCTTTCCTGGATATACCCACTATATTGTGATCACTGCATCCAATGGGTATGAATACAGCTTTAGAACAAAGTTCTACAGTATTTGTAAAAATATGATTGACACATGTTGATGATCTTGTTCCTGTAGTATTTGTAAACACCATGGGAGGTTGAGTAATAACCTGAACTAGATTACAGGCACTGGTTACAATGAGAAGCTTCCTCTTGAGCGGACAGCTTGATGAAAACCAGTCAATATTCAGGTCCCCAAGAAAGTAGACATATCTGTTTACATCACATACACTATCAAGCATTTCACAAATATTATTTAGATACTGACGGTTAGCACTTGGTGGCCTATAGCAACACACCTAAAGAAAAGGCTTTAGATGTGCCAGGTGAACCTGCAACCACAACACTTCAACAACACTTGACATAAGATCTTCTCTAAGCATTACAGGGATGTGGCTCAGAATATATACAGCAACATCTCCCCCATAAGCATTCCTGTCTCTTCTATAGATGTTACAGTATATCATTGTATTGCTACTGCTGTATCATCAAATTAATTATCTAAGTGATTCTCAGAAATCTGACGTTAGCAAGTTATTGACTTCTTGAAGTTTATTTCTAAGGCTACATATATTAATATGGGCTATTTTCAGCCCTTTCCTGGGTAGCTTATCAGATATATACATAATATGGAAAAGAGCAAACAAAGCAAGATTTAAAAACAATTCTAATCAGTTGGTGTGTGTGTGTGCTGCGGGGTTCAAACTATGAACCCATAGGCTTGGCTCTCTCGTCCCTTCCAGGCTTTTGGGAGGGAGGGTGGACAATAAGCCTGTCATAGCTGATTAAAGCAATGTCCACACACGCTCTGGTAGCTTTCATTGCTTGGATAAGTTCTTTCCTCTTCTGGCGCACAGCTTCAGGATAGTCCTCGTTGAGGAAGATATACGTTCCTCTCAAGTTCTTGGCTCTTTCCAGAGCAACTACCTTGTCCTTGAACCTCAGGAACTGACTCAAAGCCACAAGAGGGTAGAACATATTTAAATAGTTGCTTGTTATGGGGAGGTTGTTGCTGAAATATTGGAATGGTTTAGTCGACTCCCTCAATAGTTGGTCCAAAAGGACTCATACAGGGAGGTCACAAAGAAATCACAATACACAACACTCAGATTTATTTCATATTCAGTTTTTATATATATATATATATATATATATATATATATATATATATATATATATATATATATATATTGATTACTATGTTTAAATGTTACTTTAAAAAAAAGGTGTAGAATACACACTTTGCAGTGGTGAAAATGCCAAGTAAAGAGTTTTCCCACTTTTTTCCCGCTTCTCTTTTTGGTTATAGTTGGACTTTGGTTGAAAACTGTTTTATTTCTTTGTGTGCTTTAAAGTAACTGCTTCTGTTAGTTTGGTTTGTATTATCCCTGGGACTTATTTGGGAATCGCTATCTTCTTTTCATTTCCCAAGAGTTACCCTTAGAGTGAGTTGAGTTAACTTTATTGATGCTACTTCGCAATGATGCCTTTCAGGTGACTTCTCCTCTGTTCGACATTGAGTAAATAAAGACTATTGTTGCAGTGGGGGAAGACTACTAATTAATAGTATTGTTTATTTGTTTTACAAGTGATTCTGAGCTGATCTGTTTGTAGAGGATGATCCTTTGGTAAAATCCTATGTAGATTAGGGTATCATTTTATTCTCTGCTCTGTTTACCCCCGTCCTTCCTTGACATATTTTCATGTATTTTGTTGCCATAGGTTCCATCCAAAGCAGAACGCAACAACTTGGTCTTATAACATGAACAATTGATTCTTAATTGAAACATCTCTTTCTTTCTCTTTTGGTTCTTCATCGAAAAATCTATTTTGTTACACACATACTATATACCAGTCATCAATTGTAATAAATTATTTTCAAGAAAATACACACAACATATTGTTACCACCAAACATGTCTATAATAGCTCATTATATTTTCACAACGGGGATCAGAGACATGCATGAAAATGTTTATGCAATACCCACAAGCTTTCACAGAATGACGATTAGATTTAGTTTCATCTTGTTGTATTGAGTACAAAGACAACCTGCTTAGTTGCATTGAACCAACTTTTGATCATTTTCTCCTCATTCGTTTGTAAGAGCTTTTTTCATTTCTAAATTGGTGTGATGCTCAGAGGCTGCACAAAACAACCAGTCATCTCTTGACTTATCTTTTATCCATGAGGAATTGAATTGCAATTTGCCATGGAAAGTTTGCCCTGACAGTTATAGCTGTAAAGATGTAATCTCTAGTTCTCTTTGTCGATTCGGTTCGACATGCCGTCATGCAGGTCCCATAGTGAGATGTCTCCCTCATCTCCTTCAGAAAACTGGGGTTACATAGATTTAGTGCATGCTATCACATTTGCTAAATGGGTCATTCTTGAATTGCAGTGGCATTTGGGCATGGCATTTTGGAAAAAATTTACTTATTATTTCTTGATTTGTATTTACAGCGGCTTGCGAAAGTATTCACCCCCCTTGGCATTTTTCCTATTTTGTTGCCTTAAAACCTGGAATTAACATGTTTGGGGGTTTTTTTTGGGGGGGGGGGTTGTATCATTTGATTTACATAACATGCCTACCACTTTGAAGGTGCAAATAATTTTTTAGTGTGAAACAAACAAGAAATAAGACAAAAAAACAGTAAACTTGACTATAACTATTCACCTATTCAACTATTCACTATTCAAAGTCAATACTTTGTAGAGCCACCTTTTGCAGCAACTACAGGTGCAAGTCTCTTAGGGTATGTCTCTATAAGCTTGGCACATCTAGACACTGGAGTTTTTGCCCATTCTTCAAGGCAAAACTGAGCCATTTTTAAGTCATACCACAGATTCTCAATTGGATTGAGGTCTGGGCTTTGACCAAGACAATTAAATGTTTCCCCTTAAACCACTCGAGTGTTGCTTTAGCAGTATGCTTAGGGTCATTGTCCTGCTGGAAGGTGAACCTCCGTCCCAGTCTCAAATCTCTCGAAGACTGAAACAGGTTTCCCTCAAGAATTTCCCTGTATTTAGCGCCATCCATCATTCCTTCAATTCTGACCAGTTTCCCAGTCCCTGCCGATGAAAAACATCCCCACAGCATGATGCTGCCACCACCATGCTTCTCTGTGGGGATGGTGTTTTTGGGTGAAGAGAGGTGTTGGGTTTGCGCCAGACATAGCGTTTTCCTTGATGGCCAAAAAGCTCAATTTTAGTCTCATCTGACCAGAGTACCTTCTTCCATATGTTTGGGGAGTCTCCCACATGCCTTTTGGCGAACACCAAACGTGCCTCTCTGATGAATTCCCTCCTTGCCTGTGAATTTTGGTGGGCGGCCCTCTCTTTGCAGGTTTGTTGTGTTGCGATATTCTTCCATTTTTTAATAATGGATTTAATGGTGCTCCGTGGGATGTTCAAAGTTTCTGATATTTTTTTTATAACCCAACCCTGATCTGTACTTCTCCACAACTTTGTCCCTGACCTGTTTGGAGAGATCCTTGGTCTTCATGGTGCCGCTTGCTTGGTGGTGCCCCTTGCTTAGTGGTGTTGCAGACTCTGGGGCCTTTCAGAACAGGTGTATATATACTGAGATCATGTGACAGATCATGTGACACTTAGATTGCACACAGGTGGACTTTATTTAATTAATTATGTGACTTCTGAAGGTAATTCATAACACCAGATCTTATTTAGGGGCTTCATAGCAAAGGGGGTGAATACATATTGAATACATAAACTTAATTGAATTAAAACATAAATTAGTTGAAATCAAATAAAATAATTTAAATACAGTAAGACATTGTTAGTTTGGCAAAAAAACCTAAGCAAACATTTGTGGGTTACATGTTTTGTCCAATGGAAAATAATTGCAAAAAAGGCAGATGACCATTGTAGCAAATTAGGCTAAAGTATCACTTTTCCTGTTTACATTTTTTCTATACACACTCTTCAACATTTCTGTTTCTATACACACTCTCTTCAACATTTCTATTTCTATACACACTCTCTTCAACATTTCTGTTTCTATACACACTCTTCAACATTTATGTTTCTATACACGCTTTCTTCAACATTTCTATTTCTATGCACACAGCATTCAACGTTTCTATACACGCTTTCTTCAACATTTCGATTTCTATGCACACGGCATTCAACACTTCTATATCCATGCACAAGCTTTTCAACATTTCTATTCACACGCTTAAACATTTCTATTTCTATACACACGCTATTCAACATTTCTATACTCATGGTTTTCAACATTTCTATTTCTATACACACGCTATTCAACATTTCTATACTCATGGTTTTCAACATTTCTATTTCCATACACACGCTCTTGAACATTTATATTTCCATGCACACACAGTCTTCAACATTTCTACACACACACTTCAACATTTCTATACACATGCTCCTTAACATTTCTACTTCTATACACACACTCAACATTTATATACACAATATCTTCAACATTTCTATACACACTCTTCAACATTTCTATTTCCATACACATCATTTCAATATTTATATTTATAAACACACATTCTTCAATATTACTATTTCTATATACACAATCTTCACAGCATACATACGGATGTTTGCAAATCTATAAAAAATACAAAACTCAAATATCACATTTACATAAGTATTCAGACCCTTTACTCAGTACTTTGTTGAAACACCTTTAGCAGCGATTACAGCCTCAAGTCTTCTTGGGTATGACGCTACAAGCTTGGCACACCTGTATTTGAGGACTTTCTCCCATTCTTCTCTTCAGAACCTCTCAAGCTCTGTCAGGTTGGATGGGGAGCGACACTGCACAGGTATTTTCAGGTGTCTCCAGAGATGTTCCGGCGGGTTAAATGGGGCGAAGCCACTCTCTTGCGTTTTCTTGGCTGTGTGGTTAACCTCTACCGAGCACCTACCCCCGGGTCCGGGAGCACCTACCCCCGGGTCCGGGAGCACCCCCCACCCCCCCCCCCCACACTGATTAGCATCGCTAGCATAGCGTCACAATTAAATAGTAGCATCTAAATATCATTAAATCACAAGTCCAAGATACCTAATGAAAGATACAGATCCTGTGAATAAAGCCACCATTTCAGATTTTTTAAATGTTTTACAGGGAAGACACAATATGTAAATCTATTAGCTAAACACGTTAGCAAAAATCACAAATTTTCTTGTCCACCATTTTCTCTCAACACCAGTAGCTATCACCAATTTGGCTAAACTAAGAAATTGATAGCCACTAACCAAGAAAAAACCTCCTCAGATGACAGTCTGATAACATATTTATGGTATAGGATAGGTTTTGTTAGAAAAATATGCATATTTCAGGTAGATGTCATAGGTTACAATTGCACCCACCGTCACAAATGGACTAGAATAACTACATAGAGCAACGTGTTTACCTACTTACTAATCATCAAACATTTCGTAAAAATACACAGCATACACTAATCGAAAGACACAGATCATGTGAATACAGACAATATTTCAAATTTTCTAAGTGTCTTACAGCGAAAACACAATAAATCGTTATATTAGCATACCACATATGCAAACGTTACCAGAGCATTGATTCTAGCCAAAGAGAGCGATAACGTAAACATCGCCAAAATATATTAATTTTTTCACTAACCTTCTCAGAATTCTTCCGATGACACTCCTGTAACATCACATTACACAATCCATATAGAGTTTGATCGAAAATGTGCATATTTAGCGGCACAAATCGTGCTTACACAATGGAAATACTGTCCAACTACTCAAGCAATCTGCCCGGCAGCATCATGATAATACAACTATTTTTATCGAAAACTATTCATAAACTTGACTAAAAAAATACAGGTTGGCCATGAAATGAAAGATGCATTAGTTATTAATGCAACCGCTAAGTTAGATTTTTAAAATTAACGTTACTAGACATACAGTGTGCGTTACAGACAGACTAGTGCCGCAATAACTGCGTCACCATTTACCATTATTGAGTTTACATTTTTCCACATAAAAATGGAATAACATCATAAATACCTCTTACTTTTCGACGAGCTTCCATCGGAATCTTGGCCAAGTGGTACTTTTGTCCAAAAGAATCGTTGCTTGGTTGTAAAACGTTGCATTCAACTTCTGATGTAGCAGCTAACTATAGCTAACAATTGCTAACATTAGCTAACGTGTCCAAATCCTCAATACGCAATACTGAGGAAATTCCGAAAAATAGCAATATACTCGCATAATCTGATATAACTCGGTTTCAAATAGCTTCGTTATGATGTTTCTAACACCTATATCAAATTAAATTACAGACTGATATATCTAAAGTTCATTACTGAGCGCTCGAAAATGGCATGCCCAGGTCTCTCTGTGCGTAAAGTTCAACGTCGAAAAGATGGCGCACCTCACTCCTTGGTGTTTTATAACCTCTGAGAGCTACGCAGAAAGCCCATTCCACTTCTCATTGGTTACTGACATCCAGGGGAAGGCGGGTGCAGTTCGTGTCGTTCCATAGGATATACACACCCCTTTAAACTGAACTGAGATCAGAGCTTCGCTCTCAGACCTTCGCAAAACCTGTCATGGATTTCGCTGTAGAAAAAGTTCTGTTCCACTCAGAGACATAATTCAAACGGCTATAGAAACTAGATAGTGTTTTCTATCCAATAATAACAATAATATGCATATTGTACGATCAAGAATTGAGTAGGAAGCCGTTTCATCTGTAGAGACAATTATGCTAATTTGAAACAGCACCCCATATAGTCGCAAGAAGTTAAGGTCGTTGTCCTTTTGGAAGGTAAGCCTTTGCCCCAGTCTGAGGTCCTGAGCGCTCTGGAGCAGGTTTCATCAAGGATCTCTCTGTACTTTGCTTTTTCATCTTTCCATCGATCCTGACTAGTCTCCCCGGCATTCGGGCCAACGAGTTCAATCTTGGTTTCATCAGACCAGAGAATCTTGTTTCTCATGGTCTGAGGGTCCTTTAAATACCTTTTGGCAAACTCCAGACAGGCTGTCATGTGTCTTTTACTGAGGAGTGGCTTCTGTCTGGCCACGCTACCATAAAGGCCTGATTGGTGGAGTGCTGCAGAGATGGTTGTCCTTCTGGAAAGTTCTATCTCCACAGAGGAACTCTGGAGCTCTGTCTCCCCCGATTGCTCAGTTTGGCCAGGCGGCCAGCTCTAGGAGGACTCTTGATGGTTCCAAACTTCTTCCATTTAAGAATGATGGAGGCCACTGTGTTCTTGGCAAACTTCAATCCTGCAGAAATGTTTTGGTACCCTTCCCCAGATCTGTGCCTCAACACAATCCTGTCTCTGAGCTCAACGGGCAATTCCTTCAACCTCATGGCTTGGTTTTTGCTCTGACACGCACTATCAACAGTGGGACCTTATATAGACAGGTGTGTGCCTTTCCAAATCATGTCCAATCAATTGAATTCACTGCAGGTGGCCTCCAATCAAGTTGTAGAAACATCTCAAGGATAATCATTGGAAACAGGATGCATCTGAGCTCAAATTTGAGTCTCATAGCAAAGGGTGTGAATACTTATGTAAATAAGGTATTTCTGTTTTTTTGTTTTTTTTATATAAATTTGGAAACATTTCTAAAAACCTGTTTTAGACTTGTCATTATGAAGTATTGTGTGTAGATTGATGAGGAAACATTTTTATATAATACATTTTAGAATAAGGCTGTAACGTAGCAAAATGTGGAAAAAGTAAAGTGGTCTCAATAGTTTCCGAATGCACTGTATGTACAAAAGTATGTTGACACCTCTTTGGATTTGATCAGGTATGAAGGTAAGACCCAGATGCAGACAACGTCGAATTAACAATGGTTTAATAATCCAACAGGGGCAGGCAATAGACAGGTCAAGGCAGGCAGGGGTCAGTAAACCAGAGGTGGGGCAACGGTACCGGATGGCAGGCAGGCAGGGTCAGGGTAGGCAGAGGTCTATAATCCAGAGGTGGGGCAAAGGTACAGGTCGGCAGGCAGCCTCAGGGGCAGGCAGGTGGGCTCAGAGTCAGGACAGGCAAGGGTAGGGCGAGAAAAAGGGAGACTGGGAAAAGCAGGAGCTGATGCAAAAACGCTGGTTGACTTGACAAGCAAGACGAACTGGCAACAGATGAACAGAGAACACGGGTATAAAAACACAGGGGATAATGGGGAAGATGGGTAACACCTGGAAGGAGGTGGAGACAATCACAAGGACAGGTGAAACAGATCAGGGTGTGACAGATTTGGCTATTTCAGCTACACCCTTTGCTGACAGGTGTATAAAATTGAGCACACATCCATGCAATCTCCATAGACAAACATTGGCAGTAGAATGACCTTACTGAAGTGCTCAGTAACTTTCAACATATTTTCCGTACAAAATGTATTGGCCAATTAGTCCTGCAATATTTGTAAATAAAAGCCTCTAAGAGCGGTAAGCACCAGAACATCCTGTCTGTCTCCTCACTGTCTGATCCAACGCTTCGGTTTCTCTACCACAAACTGTCATTTTTTCATAATCCAACCAAAACTGAACCGACCTCAAAAAGCACTAATCGCTCAGCACTACTTTGCAGATGCCACTCTTCCTGGTAAAGGGCAGGGCAACAGTTATGTCAGAGTGCCAGGGTGTGGGGTGACGAAGAGCAGGTTGCATCTCGCTCAAAAGGGTCTCTGGGTTGTCCCTTAGGGTCTTCTCTTTGAATCGCTTCTTTGCATAGGTTGTTGTAAATAATGTCTTTAGGGTATTACGTTTCAACCCCCTTGTATTTATTTCCTAAAGATGCACCTGGGCATGCATGGCTTGCTATCAGCATGTGTTCAGCATGTGTTACAAGCTTATTTTTTATATGGCTAATGCTAATAGCACATTAGCTTCTTGGTTTCTTTATGTTTTCTTTAAGGTTCTTGGTATTTCAGAGGTTTTACCTTCGGTGCTTCTGCCTCTGAGGTTTAGGGTTTTATGACACCTATTGTTTTTCTTATTTGGTAAAAAAAAAAATCTCGCAATTTTCAAGATCTTTTTCTGTAGCTCATGTTGCTTGCTGCCAATTGCCAAGTTGCTTGACAATCGTTGTAGGTTTATCATCTTTCAATGCTAGGGCTGTGTTCCAAATGGCACCCTATTCCCTAGATGGGACATCAGTATAGACATCATTGATAGCAACCTGTACTAGTGCTAATGTCTGCAATGATTCTCACTACCTGGAGTGCCACAACCTAAAACAATTTACACCCCTTACAATGCATAACCGCATGTTCTCGCATGCAGGTGCTAAACGAACAAATCCCATTCAAAAGTAAGCGTGGCAGCATAAACAGATTTGGGAACAGACTAGCCAAATGACAATTCTCTGCCAGTCAATGTTCACCTGCCTGTCCTGTGTGTGTGTGGGTTCTGTTACCCAAGCCTATTGTATTGTACTCACCTGGACTGTGAGGGTGATTCCTGTCAGGTAGGCAGAGAGAAGAGAGAGACAGAGTGAGAGACAGAGAGTTAAAAAAAACAGACCTCTATTCACTACATGAAAAATACCACTACATGAAAAATATAGTCCAACGTCTCATTACGAAATCATGGGCATTAATAAGGAGTTGGTCTCCCTTTTGCCTCTATAACAGCCTCCACTCTTCTGGGAAGACTTTCCACTAGATGAACAACAAAAAGAAAAAGAACAAGAAGAAGAATAAAAAGACAACTAAGAAGAACAAGAAGAAGAGGAAGAACAAGAAGAACAAGAAGAAGAATAACAAGACGAATAAGAAGAACAACAAGAAGAGGAATAACAAGAAGAAGAGGAAGAACAGAAGAAGAATAACAAGACGAAGAAGAAGAAGAAGGAGAAGAGGAAGAACAAGAAGAACAAGAAGAAGAACAAGAAGATCAACAAGCAGAAGAACAAGAAGAATAAGAGGAAAAAGCACAACAAGAAGAACAATAACAAGAAGAACAATAAGGAGGACAAGAAGAACAAGACCAAGAGCAAGAAGAACAACAAGAACAAGACAAATAACAAGAACAAGAAGAACAATAAGTACAAAAAGAACAAGAACAAGAAGAAGAACAAGAAGAACAGGAACAAGACGAACAAGAACAAGACGAATAAGAAGAACAAGAAGACAAAGAATCAGAAGAACAAAACCAGAAGAACAAGACGAGAAGAACAACAAGAAGAACAACAAGAACAAGAAGATCAACAAGCAGAAGAACAAGAAGAATAAGAGGAAAAAGCACAACAAAAAGAACAATAACAAGAAGAGCAATAAGGAGGACAAGAAGAACAAGAAGAACAACAAGAACAAGACAAATAACAAGAACAAGAAGAACAATAAGTACAAAAAGAACAAGAACAACAAGAAGAAGAAGAACAACAGAAGAAGACCCACAAGAAGAACCACAACAAAAAAGAACAAGAACAAGACGAAGAACAAGAAGAACAGGAACAAGACGAACAAGAACAAGACGAATAAGAAGAACAAGAAGACAAAGAATCAGAAGAACAAAACCAGAAGAACAAGACGAGAAGAACAACAAGAAGAACAACAAGAACAAGAAGATCAGCAAGCAGAAGAACAAGAAGAATAAGAGGAAAAGGCACAACAAAAAGAACAATAACAAGAAGAGCAATAAGGAGGACAATAAGAACAAGACCAAGAGCAAGAAGAACAACAAGAACAAGACAAATAACAAGAACAAGAAGAACAATAAGTACAAAAAGAACAAGAACAACAACAGAAGAAGAACCACAAGAAGAACCACAACAAAAAAGAACAAGAACAAGACGAAGAACAAGAAGAACAGGAACAAGACGAACAAGAACAAGACGAATAAGAAGAACAAGAAGACAAAGAATCAGAAGAACAAAACCAGAAGAACAAGACGAGAAGAACAACAAGAAGAACAACAAGAACAAGAAGATCAACAAGCAGAAGAACAAGAAGAATAAGAGGAAAAAGCACAACAAAAAGAACAATAACAGAAGAGTAATAAGGAGGACAATAAGAACAAGACCAAGAGCAAGAAGAACAACAAGAACAAGACAAATAACAAGAACAAGAAGAACAATAGGTACAAAAAGAACAAGAACAACAAGAAGAAGAACAACAACAGAAGAACCACAAGAAGAACCACAACAAAAAAGAACAAGAACAAGACAAAGAACAAGAAGAACAGGAACAAGACGAACAAGAACAAGACGAATAAGAAGAACAAGAAGACAAAGAATCAGAAGAACAAAACCATAAGAACAAGACGAGAAGAACAACAAGAAGAACAACAAGAACAAGAAGATCAGCAAGCAGAAGAACAAGAAGAATAAGAGGAAAAAGCACAACAAAAAGAACAATAACAAGAAGAGCAATAAGGAGGACAAGAAGAACAAGACCAAGAGCAAGAAGAACAACAAGAACAAGACAAATAACAAGAACAAGAAGAACAATAAGTACAAAAAGAACAAGAACAACAAGAAGAACAACAACAGAAGAAGAACCACAAGAAGAACCACAAGAAGAACCACAACAAAAAAGAACAAGAACAAGACGAAGAACAAGAAGAACAGGAACAAGACGAACAAGAACAAGACGAATAAGAAGAACAAGAAGACAAAGATTCAGAAGAACAAAACCAGAAGAACAAGACCAGAAGAACAACAAGAAGAACAACAAGAAGAAGAAGACAAATAACAAGAACAAGAAGTACAAAAAGAACAAGAACAACAAGAAGAAGAAGAACCACAAGAAGAACCACAAGAAGAACCACAACAAAAAAGAAGAAGAAGAAGAAGACGAAGAACAGGAACAAGACGAATAAGAACAAGAACAAGACAAATAAGAAGAACAAGAAGACAAAGAACCAGAAGAACAAGACCAGAAGAACAAGACCAGAGGAACAACAAGAAGAACATGAACAACAAGAGGCACAACAACAAGTAGAACAAGAAGAACAAGAAGATTAAGAACAAGAAAAAGATTAAGAACTTCAAGAAGAAAAATAACAAGAAGAACGAGAAGAGCCGCGAGAAGAAGAGCCAACGAGAAGAAGAACATTGAGAAGAAGAACAAAGAGAAGAAGAACAAAGAGAACGAGAACAAGAATATGAAGAAGAACAGGAACAAAAAATACAACAAGAACAAGAAGAACATCAAGAAGAAGGACAACAACAACATGAAGAACACAAACAAGAACAAGTAACAAGAAGAACAACAATAACAACTTTTTTTAAACTCTGCATTGTTGGTTAAGAGCTCGTAAGTCAGCATTTCATACTAAGGTCTACTACACCTGTTGTATTCGGCACATGTGACAAACACAATTTGATTTCACACACACACACACACACACACACACACACACACACACACACACACACACACACACACACACACACACACACACACACACACACACACACACACACACACACTGGATGATGACTTTAACTTAGCTAACAAGCTTGGCTAGCTAGGAAATCACATTCATTAGTCCTTTTGTTTGCTATACAGCTAGCTTCCTAGGTTAGCTAGAAAAGCTAAATAAGTGGCCCGTTGGGTCAGCATCTCAAATACCTAGCTAGCTAGTGAGAGTGAGAGCTATCTAACCACAATGGACCCGAATTTAATGTAATCTAGGTAGCTAATGTAATCTAGGTAGTTTAACTAGCTAACATTAACGTAACTACACGTAACTTGTTAGTTGTATAACTACTTAGCAATACCAACAATTGTGTCTTTAGCAGCACGCGATCACAACCCCGACATTTTATCTTCCATTCCATTCGGTCCTCTAGTCAATCCACCATAAAGCTTCCATTCAACCTTCCATAGAAGTCGGTGCTGTAACTTCATTGCAGTAGGACGGTGCAGCTTGTTGGCACAGTACACCCCTCCTTCCACTTCTCTTCAACAGTCTTCTACTAAAGTGTATCCATTAATGTTTCCACTTAAAATCGTCCCCTCTCCCCTAACAGTCGGCGCTTACAGTTCTCGTTGCATGGGTGGTTTGATTTTTTCCAATAATTACTCCAATGCAGATTGCCTTGTCAGTTTTTAGTTGAATATTACATATTACATTTGAGAAAAGGGCAGTTTAACGCCTCATAATAAGCATCCTCCTTATACACAATTATTGCCCGTTCAAAACGACTGGGAAGTAGAACATCTCCTACCTCCAACCTCAGATCATTCAAGACAACTGGGAATCCGCTAAAAAAAAATTGCTCAGACTGGGAAAAATCGTTTTGAACAGTCATCTCGGAACTCGGAATTCCAAGTCGGCTCTTTCTAGAGTTCCAATTTTCCAACCTGAAGATCACTGACATCTTGATTTGACTTCGTGTTCCGAGTTGTCTTGAATACACCGTGTATGGCGGTAGGTGGGGTAACACGTCATCACAGACTTTCTAAAACTCTACTGTCTTGACGTAACTTTATTTCAGTTAGTTCAACCTGCTTATCGAGTTACACCACACAACTCCACTAATTATTGTTTCCATAGCACATTGTCTGATTCATACTAAAGAAGGGAGTCTACACACACTCAGGTAAGTTAAAGAGAGGTGGGCGGGAGAGAGATCCGTAAAGACATACGAGTGCTTTGATGACTATTTTATTTCTCTCTTTTTCAGTTGGCCACTTCCTTGTTTTTTGTCACCCCTTGTGAATATACCGATACCGATGCATCAACACAAGCGGGCATACTTTGGACTGTTTAAGGTGCAACCATAAAATAACACATGCCCGAGAATATATTACTGTTACTCGCCAGCTTATAGTCCTAAAAAACGGAAACGAGTTACCTCTGGTTCGTTCAGCCATTCCTATGGGGAAAGAATAGGGTTTCAGGATAAACGTTGAAAATAAAGTGGGGTTAACTCAGGCTTAGAAGATCTTATATGTTTTGTTAACATGACCTTTATAAATTATGAAGCCTTTGTGCTTTTTTTTGCTCCCAAGGATGAACCAGACTTGTGGAGGTCTACAAGTTCTTTTCTTGACTGATTTCTTTTGATTTTCTCATGATGTCAAGCAAAGAGGCACTGAGTTTGAAGGTAGGCCTTGAAATACATCCACAGGTACACCTCCAATTGACTCAAATTATGTCAATTAGCCTATCAGAAGCTTCTAAAGCATGACATAATTTTCTGAAAATTTCCAAGCTGTTTAAAGGCACAGTCAACTTAGTGTATGTAAACTTCTGACCCACTGGAATTGTGATACAGTAAATTATAAGTGAAATAATATGTCTGTAAACAATTGTTGGAAAAATTACTTTTGTCATGCATAAAGTAGATGTCCTAGCCGACTTGCCAAAACTATAGTTTGTTAACAAGAAATTTATGGAGTGGTTGAAAAAATAGTTTTAATGACTCCAACCTAAGTGCATGTAAACTTCCGACTTCATCTGTATCTAGTGTTGCTAAATGTTGGTAAGGTTACTTTCATGACATAATACTTTTTTTGTTTATTTAAAGTTGATCATCAGACTAGAATGGTATCTTTTGTGTCCACAGAACTGAGGGGGATGCAGCAGTCTGAAGGTATAGTACGTTCTGCTCACAAATGTTCACATTTCTATACACACACTCTTCGACATTTCTATTTCACTACACACACACTCATTTCTTATTCTACAGTGGATGAGACTCTAGACCCTGATACAGAAAATCCTTATCTCATCCTGTCAGGTGATGGGAAACAACTGAAAGGTGGAGACACCAGACATAATCTTCCTGACAACCCAAAGAGGTTTGATCAGTATGTCTGTGTCCAGGGAAAAGAGGGCTTTTCCTCAGGGAGATTCTACTGTGAGGTGCAGATTAAAGAGAAGACTGGCTGGTCGGTGGGAGTGGCCCAGGAATCTATCATCCGGAAAGGAATGTATTTTTTACTGTTGATTTATTTCTTTACTTATATATTGTTCACCTAATACCTTTTTCTTAACTTAAAAATGTTACGGTAAGCATTTCACCGTAAGGTCTACACCTGTTGTATTCGGCGCACGTGACAAATAAACTATGATTTGATTTGAAGATTGAGCCCTGACAATGGATTCTGGTCTGTGTGGCTGTGTAACGAAGAGTACAAAGCTTTTTCTGTCCCCAGTGTCCCCGCCTATCTCAATCAGAAACCCCCAGAAGATGGGGGTGTTTGTGTATTATGAGGAGGGTCAGGTCTCCTTCTATGATGTAAAGGCCAGGTCTCATATCTACTCTTTCACTGGCTTTATATTCACTAAGAAACTCTATCTGTACTTCAACCCTTCCCTTTATGATGGTGGTAAGAACTCAGCCCCATTGGTGATCACTTCTGTCAAACAGTTTAGAATTGCCACGCTGGGTTCCACTCATATCAGCTAAAAACAAGCAGAAGCGTCTCGTGGGCACATGATCACCAAAACTGGACAATTGAGGATTGGAAAAACATTGCCTGGAAAATGACAGAAAGTTCAGTTTACTTGAGTGGACTGCGCAGTCCCCAGACCTCAGCCCATTAGAGCATATTTTGGATTAGATGGAATGGGCTGTTCGCAGCATGAATGTACCGCCGTCCAATCTGCAGCAACTGCATGATGCCATCGCATCAGCATAGACCAACATCCTTGTGGAACATTTCCGACACCTTGTAGAATGCCCCAAATAATTCAGGCTGTTCTGGAGGCAAAGGGGGTTTCGAAACCAGTACTTGATGTATATACCTAATAATGGCTCCCATTATAAACTGCTATATAAATACTGTATATGATTTCTCCCATTATAAACTACTACGTAACTACTGTATATAATGTCTCCCATTGTAAACTACTATATAACTACGGTATATGATGTGATGTCTCCCATTTTGAAGTCTGCATCCTTATTCAGTTTGATGTAACAAATGTTGTGTTGTGAAAGTCCTGCAATTTCTCCATAAATGGAAACTGAGATTAGATTTTCTTTCCCCTTTAGTTCATTAATGCATTGGAGTGATATTCAGATGCTGCCCAAACCCCATCAGAGCCCTATACATACAAATCTATTAATCAATGAGGAATTGAATAGCAGGAACGAGGAACGTTTATCATTTTTGTTCTCCTAAATACCTGTAATAGCTCAGTTTTTGGGAGTTGATCTTGTGAAACTATCAAGGTACAGGAGAAGACCCAGATGCAGACAGTTTTGAAGTAACAAAAGTTTATTACAAAATAAGTGGGGCAGGCAAACGGCAGGTCAAGGGCAGGCAGAGGTCAGTAATCCAGAGCAGAGTCTGAAAGGTACAGAACGTTAGGCAAGGTCAGGGCAGGCAGAGGTCAGTAATCCAGGGTAGTGTGACAAGGTACAGATTGGTAGGCAGGGTCAGGGTCAGGGCAGGCAAAATGGTCAAAACTGGGAAACTAGAAAACAGGAACTAGAGAAAGGCAGAAGCACTGGACAAAAACACAGGTAGGCTTTTTTTTTGGTGGGGTGGGGGGTGGGGGGGTTGTCGTCAATGTAAAATCGTCCAGTAGCGATTTTTATGAATTGTTTAGCAGTCTAATGGCTTGGGGGTGGAAGCTGTTGAGGAGCCTTTTGGTCCTAGACTTGCGGTAGCAAAGACAACAGTCTATAACTTGGGTGACTTGAGTCTCTGAAAATTTTATGGGCTTTCCTCTGACACCGCCTATTATATAGGTCCTGGATGGCAGGAAGGTTGGCCCCAGTGATATACTGGGCCGTTTGCACTACCCCCATTCACACTAGCGCCTTACGGTAAAATGCCGGGCAGTTGCCATACCAGGCGGTGATGCAACCAGTCAGGATGCTCTCGATGGTGCAGCTGTAGAACCTTTTGAGGATCATGCCAAATCTTTTCAGTCTCCTGAGGGTGAAAAGGTTTTGTCGTGCCGTCTTCACGACTGTCTTGGTATGTTTGGACAATGATAGTTTGTTGGTGATGTAGACACAGGCAGGTTACTTTCGCTTCCTTGGGCACAGGGACTATGGTGGTCTGCTTGAAACGTAGGTATTACAGACTTGGTCAGGGAGAGGTTGAAAATGTCAGTGAAGACACTTGACAGTTGGTCCGCGCATGTTTTGAGTACACGTCCTGGTAATCCGTCTAGCCCAGCGGCTTTGTGAATGTTGACCTGTTTAAAGGTTTCGTTCACATCGGCTACTGAGAGTGTTACTTGGATTAAATTTTCAGACCTCAATGGGAAAACTATCAAAATGTCTGCCTCCTTAAAATTTATCAAGGCTTTTTTTTAAGGATTTATCCTGAAGAATGTTGAAAGGCTATACTGACATTGGCGTATCCAAATAAGAAGGCATTCAAATCAGGATGGTTAATCGACTCAGAGCCCTCCCACACTGATCGGCTAAGGCTGCCTTTGTAAGGGTGGTGGATCTAAACACAGTTAAACACTTGAGTTTTACCTAAAGACTCTGGAGAACCTGTCTTTGTATCAAACACGTTTTGAAGTAGCCTCGGGCTATGGGTCATGATTTAAATATATTTTGAGCTCTTGCTTAGCAGGTTACTGCTGCTGTCCCTATAGATAAGCTGATCCATTCAGGTCCACGCAAAGTGTAACCTATGGAACAGTATTTTTTTATTTTGGTTACACAGCCTGCAATTACCATGGTATTACATCTATGGATTCTATGCAAACATGGTGATTACATAATCATTACCTATTCATTACTTTTTTCTTTGGGATTCATTGAAACAAGCACTGCGTATTGCCTGGTAGCAGGCAGTTAGACTACTAATTGTGATGAATTCTTCAGAGTACCAAACAATATATCATATTACCACATTACTCAGGAAATACCAGAAATAGGATTATATAAGTATTAATTCAATCACACATTTTGTTGGGAGACCTGTGTGTGGTCTGGATTCACATAAAATATTGGATTAGGATAAGGATGGGAGTGAATAAAGATGTGAGTGGATTTGTGTCAATATCCAATGAAAATGTCTAGGAGATGTCAAGCCAGCAAAAGTCTTGGGAGGTGTATCTTGGGCTTCCAAGCAATTAGGATCATGATTTGCAAGCAGAGGCATCATGCCCATAGGGGCCACAGGGTCACGTACCCCTTCAGATAGTGTCAAAAAAACATCTAGTTATTTTCTGAAGTTGGAACTTTAGCTAGCCCAGAAAGGTTTCCACTTTTACGAACTCATAACTAGCTACCAAGAAGCCACTTCAGGCTGTCAATGAAGTTAGAGTAGCTAGCTTGTCTAACTATCTTAGCTGGCATGCCTGCTGGGTAGGTTGGTAGACTTAAGGACAGCAAAAAATTACTAAATTTACTGAATAAGACTCACATTCCTTAAAATCTTTTACCCCAGTTTTAGCAGTTGCAGATAAGCATTTTTTTAATATTTGTATTTTATTTCAAACACCAGTTTGGAGGATCCCGACAGCTCAAGAGGTTATGCTTAGATATGCAGAATTAAGGAAAGGTGCTAAATGATCTTACTGACCAACCCCCAGCCCGTGTGCAAGAGCTACCAGACAACTAAATTATACTGGGCTGAGATACTGATACAGAGTTCACAAGTACATGCTATAGTATTTTCCATTTCAGTTTACATCAAAGACATTGTGGATATCACCCAATAGGTTCATTCTGTGAGGACTGTGTGATGAGCATGATCAGTTCTGCCTTTTTGTGTTTCTCTGAAGGGATTACTCCTCTAGTTTCCTGATGTAATGTGTTGCACCTAAGAAAAAATGACATTCAAAGTTACTTTTACAAAGATGCACAACACAGGGCATTTATTTTCTAAAATGACTCTGTTATAGAGGATCAACAAATATTCATATACTTGATATAACAACCTTGTCTGAGGAAGAACTTTGTCTACCAGTTTTAAAGTGCCTTGCCTCTACTGAGTAATTATTCCTTTGTTCTTTCATAACTGCAGTATCCTTATAGTTGTATGGTGTCCATTGTTGGAAACATTATTTTAAAACTTACACTGTTAGCAGAATAGAGGACAAACGTATACAGTCTGAACGACAGAGAGAGAGAAAGACTTATATGCCAGTACCGGAGGAGGTTTGTGTTTCGTCTCTACATAGTCAACAGCTCTTTTTCGTCTCCGCAACCAATTTTCAGCGCGAGAAAGAGAGTTGCCAGAGCCAGGCTTTCTCCTGGGTGCTGACACTACCCCACTCACTCACACAGAGGTGAGATACCTGCCTGTCTGACATGCTGTCGCCTAGCAACCTATTGTCTGGGCTACACTGCTGACAGTTATCAAGGCCCAGCTCAGAGCTCATCAAAGCCCAGCTCAGAGCTCATCTAGGCCCACAAGGAGACTACATGCTGCCCCCACTGTAGAAATTAGAGGGAAGCGTCCCTGTTTTGGGGAGCTGAAAGAGAAAAGCTCAAAAGAGAATATCTGGTGTGAACCGTACTCTTAAGGTCATGCCATATCGGGTTGAGGTCAGGACTCTGATTGGGCCACTCCAGAAGGCTTATTTTCTTCTGTTGAAGCCATTCTGTTGTTGATTTACTTCTGTGTTTTGGGTCATTGTCCTGTTGCATCACCCAACTTCTGTTGAGCTTCAATTTGTCAGACAGATAGCCTTACATTTTCCTGCAAAATGTCTTGATAAACTCAGGAATTCATTTTTCCGTCGATGATAGCAAGCTGTCCAGACCCTGAGGCAGCAAAGCATCCAAAACCATGATGCTCCCTCCACCATACTTTATAGCTGGGATGAGGTTTTGATGTTGGTGTGCCTTGCCTTTTTTTCTCTGTACATAGTGGTGTGTGTTCCTTCCAAACAACTCAACTCTAGTTTAATCTGTCCACAGAATACTTTGCCAGTAGCGCTGTGGAACATCCGAACTTTAGACGTGCAGCAATGTTTTTTTTGGACAGCAGTGGATTCTTCCGTGGTGTCCTCCCATGAACACCATTCTTGTTTAGTGTTTTACGTCTCGTAGACTCATCAGCAGAGATGTTAGCATGTTCCAGAGATTCTGTAAGTCTTCAGCTGACACTCTAGGATTCTTCTTAACCTCATTGAGCATTCTGCGCTGTGCTCTTGCAGTCATCTTTGCAGGACGGCCACTCATAGGGAGAGTAGCAACAGTGCTGAACTTTCTCCATTTATAGACAACTTGTCTTACCGTGGACTGATGAACATCAAAGCTTTTAGATATACTTTTGTAACCCTTTCCAGCTTTATGCAAGTCAACAATTCGTAATCTTAGGTCTTCTGAGATATATTTTGTTTGAGACATGGTTCACATCAGGCAATGCATCTTGTGAATAGCAAACTCTAATTTTGTGAATGTTTTTTATATGGCAGGGCAGCTCCAACCAATATCTCCAATATCATCTCATTGATTGGACTCCAGGTTAGCTGACTCCTGACTCCAATTAGCTTTTGGAGAAAACCTACACTGTGAATGTTTAAATGATGTATTCAATATAGAAAAGAAAAATGCAATACTTGGTGTGTTATTAGTTTTAACACACTGTGTTTGTCTATTGTTGTGACTTAGATGAAGATCAGATCAAATTTTATGACCAATTTATGCAGAAATCCAGGTCATTCCAAAGGTTTCACATACTTTTTCTTGTCACTGTATATACACTGAGTGTACAAAACATTAAGAACATCATCCTAATGTCGAGTTGCACCTGGATTCCCCTGGTCAGTCTATGTCATGGAAAGAGCATGTTCTTAATGTTTTGTATACTCCGTGGACATCAGTATATTTACACTCATACACATCAACTGCTTGGTGGCTTGAAATGTCACAGACATTTTCATTAGATATTGACATATAATCCCAACCCCAAGTGCCACTGTGAGAGGGTATAAACCTTGACCCTGTCTCTCAGAACCGCTGAGCCTCTACAGAAGGACCATTGAGAACAGAGGAGCTGTCTTTCAGCAACACATTCCAGCCTTTCAGGACCATGGACAGCTCCTGGTCACTCCAGCCCTGCTGCTGAAGGCACTACAGAGCAGGAGGAAAGCTGTTCTTCAGCACCACCCCAAGCCATTCAGGATCTTGGACAGCTCATGCTGAAGCCACTCTACAATCACACAGCTGTCAGGGTCTTGAGCTATCAGCCTAGCAGGGCTAAAAAGCTTCCTCTCAACCACACAGCACTCCGAGAAGCTCGGAAACTAGCAACCTAAAAGCTGCTCTCTATTTGAGTCTCCCTCTGGTGCCTGTTCAGACGGCTTCCTGTCCAGCCTGCTTGCCCTAATCCACCCAATGCCTGGATGACCACTCACACATTCTGGAAGCCCTTTGTTGATAGGGAACTCTACTTTTTTTAACTTGAGACCATTATTCAATAGAGTACCTAGTGCAGTGGGACGGTGTTACCCAACCCCTCTCCTGGGGGACCACCAGGAGGCCAATTCTGAGTCCCAAATGGCACCCTATACCCTATAGGGCCTTATGGGCCCTGGTCAAATGTAGTGCACTATATAGGGAATAGGGTCCCATTTGGGATTGCTCCCCATATTTGTGTCATAGCCCTGCACTGACAGTTGAATCAGATTTGCCAATGCAGGGAGAGAACTAAAATAGGTGTTAGGCCTGTATTTCTACTCTTGTCTCACTGGCTCTTGATCAAATAAGTAGAATGTGTAAACAACTTAAATGCTTGATATAATTTGGCTTGGTAAAAATGTTGCTCATAATGAAAATTGTTACATTTGTTTTGCATGATTTTAATAATTGACATTCACAATAGATATAGAAATGTAATACCCAAAAGTACCAACAATTAGGACATTACAAATGAGATGTTCCCAAAGTAGACAGAGTATTAAAAACACAAATGTGATTTTTGTAAAAGTGCTAACCACAAATGTTATCTAAGGGTATATCAATCTTAAATAAGGTCATCCAAAAGTTGACAATATCAGTTGTAGGGCTTTAGCTTGACCTTAAGACCACACCAGGCACTAAAGCAACAAACATCATGCTTGTCATATGAATAGTAAATGATAATAGCCTGCATTGCATTCCGATTTAATCCTTGCTTTGTAGAGGTTTTGACACCTTCATTTGGTGCCAATGTATGGTGTCCATTTTAGAACAACCTCTGTTGTTATGCTCATAGCCTGGTGTTGTTGTGTCTAAAGGATGCAGTAGTTTGTGGTGACATTCCTGAGAGTCAGGGGTTTAAAATCCTCTTCTTACTTTAGTAGGGGTCAACTTGCAATCAAGGAAAAAAACTTGTGATGAAGGCTGCCTTGGATAAAAATACCAAGTCAACATGCATGCTAACCAAGTCAACGTGCATACTAACCAAGTCAACATGCATACTAACCAAGTCAACATGCATACTAACCAAGTCAACGTGCATACTAACCAAGTCAACGTGCATACTAACCAAGTAAACATGCATGCTAACCAAGTCAGCGTGCATACTAACCAAGTCAACGTGCATACTAACCAAGTCAACATGCATACTAACCAAGTCAACATGCATGCTAACCAAGTCAACATGCATGCTAACCAAGTCAACGTGCATGCTAACCAAGTCAACATGCATACTAACCAAGTCAACATGCATACTAACCAAGTCAACATGCATGCTAACCAAGTCAACATGCATGCTAACCAAGTCAACATGCATACTAACCAAGTCAACATGCATGCTAACCAAGTCAACATGCATACTAACCAAGTCAACATGCATACTAACCAAGTCAACATGCATGCTAACCAAGTCAACATGCATACTAACCAAGTCAACATGCATGCTAGGCAAGTCAACATGCATGCTAACCAAGTCAACATGCATGCTAGGCAAGTCAACATGCATGCTAACCAAGTCAACATGCATACTAACCAAGTCAACATGCATACTAACCAAGTCAACATGCATACTAACCAAGTCAACATGCATGCTAACCAAGTCAACATGCATGCTAACCAAGTCAACATGCATGCTAACCAAGTCAATTGACGCCGCAGTTAGGATTGGTTATGCTAATCAGATGCACTGTTGAACCACCAACGGCCTCATCCTCCATCACATTCTCTCCCTGGCGTCAATGTTTATGTTAATCCCACAGGGCCCATTCTTCTCCCAGAATGTCACTGTTCCAGACGTTGCTAATGCCACTCCAGCTATTATGCGCAACAGACAAAAGGTGACCTCTCAGCCAAGCCCAGTGACATGGGAAACGCATGGCGGATTTGTTGTTTGAATGCTAATACACTTTCAACAGAGTCCGAAAAAGGCTTGGGAACAGACAGAGGAGGAGTGTGTGGCAACCAGACAGGCTGAGTGATAGTCTGGCTGTATCTGTAGACCCTCCAGTGGATGCTGGTGTTTTGTTGTGTTGTTCCCCCTGGTGCTAAAAGCCAATGGTTGCTCTCCAATGCTCCAGTCTGAGGGTGTGTCCCGAATGACACCCTATATCCTACTAAGTGCACCACTTTTGACCAGGGCCCATGGGCTCTGGTCAAAAGTAGTGCACCACATAGGGGAAAGAGTCCCATTTGGGATACAGTGTGATGAGACAACCCGATTGTGAGAGTCCTCACAATCGGGTTGATTTACACGGCAGCTTAGGCTGGGTTAGTGTGTATGACATTTACAGTGGTGATAGAGTCAATATCCTCTCCTGTTGGGTTTCGTTGCATAAGAATATTGCCTACTGTCGTGCAACATTGCTGATATACTCAGGAAACATCCCTGATAGGAAGCTTATAATGGCCCACTGCTCATTTTGCTCAGCAGCTTTTTTAGTTATCCATTAGCCACTGTTGGTGCGCTATTGGGCTGCTAGCGGTATGGGCTGTCCACACAGGTCTGATACCGGCATGCCCACAATGCTGTTCCTCCTTATAGCCACCAGTGGTCTAGTACTGTGTTTTCTAGCTTGGAGCTTGGATAAACACTTAACACTTAAACATAGTAGTGGTCATGACAGAGAAGTTCAGAGATGGAACTTGGCATCATGTGATGTAGTCATCCCTCTCACTGAGCATGAGAAAAAAACATCCACCTCAGCATCCTCATGTACCCAGGCCAGGCTCAGCCTAGTTACAAGGGGGCAGAGGGAGCGGAGATAGATAGCACTAGCAGAGACCCCCCTTGGAGAAGATTTTAATTGCTGAGTGATGGCCAAGTTTGAGAGTGTAGCTGGGAGGTGAGGGGTCCCCATGGAGAGCCGGCTGGTGGTGAGGATGTTGGGCCACTGATCTCCCACTGAGCTTCAGTGTTGCCGACAGGATGGATGGCTGATGAGTCATCATTGCTGCCGGTGACCTATTCACGAGGACAGCGCAGGAGCCAAAGTGTGGTGTATAGCGATTAGAGTAAATAGCCTTGGAGTTTGGCCACGGCATGTCACTCACTGCATGTTGCACCTATCATTTACTGTGTATTCAAATCGTTGTGTATAAGCGTGGGGGTGGAGGGTGGTGACGGTGGGTTGTATAAATGGATTAAAATGTACATTTTATTTGCTGGAGGTTGGCCTAAATTGATTTCAATTTCAAATCTAGACTGGACAACTAAATGAAATCTACTTGAAAAGAGAGATAAAGAGGTTCAGGAGATTGTCCATCTGTGTGATGGAACTCTCCTTCATTCAGTTTACTGTTTACCATACACTGAGTAGCTCTCCCCAAGCTGTGCCACTGACGATGCCTCTCGCCTGGCCTTTCATTTTGGACGTGAATGTGATTTCCATTGGATGGTTTCCAAGTTATTCAGTGCAGAGGCACACCAATTTCAGCCTGCTAGCTTATAGCGCCAATAGCTAAGTAGTATACTTCTCTATTCTTTGCCTTGGCAACGGTATTCTGAACTACACAAGCTATTCCTGTTCAATCCCTCTCTCACACACACACACACACACACACACACACACACACACACACACACACACACACACACACACACACACACACACACACCTACACAGGCATGTGCGCACGCACACGCACACACACACACAAAAAACACAGAACATCAGAACATATTTAGCCTGCGGTGCTTATCATTCTGAAGGCAAGTGATAAAGGAATCTTCAGGTGACAGCAGTTCTATATTCTATGTGCCAGAAATGTTGAGAAGGATATTGCTTCCATGTCACACCCCAAGATCCATGTCAGTGATAAGTCTTGACGTTTACAGAAATATGTCTTGATTCTATCCTCAAGATCCTCAAGGTCCATCAATATCCTCAGTAGAAGGTATGAGTGACAAGTGATTGTAAGTGAAAGGGAATGAAAAAGATAACCAGAGGCGAGACATAGTAGAAATAGAGCCCCAACTGATTGATTAGAGCCCTAAGTGTCTGAATAGAGCCCTAACTGCTTGAACATAGCTCTAAATGACTGAATAGAGCCCTAACTGACTGAACATAGCCCTAACTGACTGAATAGAGCCCTAACTGACTGAACATAGCCTTAAATGACTGAACAGAGCTCTAACTGACTGAACAGAGCCGCAACTGACTGAACAGAGCCCTAACTGACTGAACATAGCCACAACTGACTGAATAGAGCCCCAGCTACCTGAATAGAGCCACACCTGACTGAATAGAGCCCTAGCTGCCTGAATAGAGCCCTAATTTATTGAATAGAGTCCTAATAGACTGAATAGAATATAGCCCTAAAACTGAACAGGGCCCTATTAAATCCAACCTGGTTGTATTCAATTTAGATGTCCCAGTAGAGTGAACTATGATCAAAAAATAAGGTTATGACTGCCACAGCATATGTTGTTCATGTGGGCATGGTCCAGTATGCCTTGATATTCCTCCACACTCCAGCTGATGGGCAACTTGTTTCTGCTGGCATCATCAAATAGAGTCACTAAGCAGTTTGCAGCTGAGATGAGCACAGCAGCCCATTTCTGGTGTGGTGGCCGTCACAACACACGGGGATGGTCTCTCTCTGAGGACAGTCCCTCTGATGCATGTCACTCATTCTGATACATCTCAAAAGCAACTTTTCCACTCACCTCCACAGGTCTAAGTTGTGTATGAGCAATACATCAAGCCTTTTGGAGTGGTTTGGAACCTTCTGAAACTAAAAGGCTCAAAAGATACATCAGCCCTCACAGTTTCCTACATTAACTAGAACATTTAAAATAGATGGCACTTAATCCATAACTAGTTTAGAATAGGGCAGCTGTTAGTTTGCTGTTTACTTTAATATTTGCATAAAGAATTGCCACCTTTCCAGGGACATTATAAAAGAAGATCATTCATGCAACAGTGAAACGGTATTTTGGCAGAGTTCAGCAGTGTTTTGCAGTGAGGAAATGTAGCCCCAAGACTAACCATGTATTGTTTATTAGGATCCCCATCAGCTGCTACTCTTCCTGGGGTCCACACATTGTGAAAGCTTCTATGGGCACTCTCTGTGAACCGGTGGTGCCTAGACAACATCCTGACCATATTTCAAGCTCCTTTAACATTTGATAGCCACTGATGTAAAGAGACATGTATTCCATATCTGCAAATCACGTCCCTTCTATCCCCCTGTCTGCAAGGAGGACCTCTGGTGTGTCTCACAGAGTCGATAGTTTTGCAACTCTGCCATTTCAGAAATGTTGCGTGTGTGTTTAAAGCTTAAAGCGACCTTACACTTCAAAATCAAAGTTTGTCCAATATTTTTAGACCTCAAGTGATATTATGTTCATGATAGAAGTACATACCAGTACATACCTTTTCCATTCATTTGGGGTTGAGGTATATACAGTAGCTGAATCTACATTATCGATGGTGTGGGACGTGGACTCATCTAGACATTGGACTACTTTTGAGGTCTGGAAACATCTGACAAAATGTGTATTTTTTTGTGTTAATGTCCCTTTAAAAAGTTTGAACATTTCCCCAACACAGTTAAACATTGGCAAACGGCGTCCAACTAAAACAGAGCGTGTTGTGGACAGACGTTGAGAAACCCTCGGGCGAGTGCTTCAAAGATGCCTGTAGGGAGGAAAAACGGGTCTTAAAGAGGAGGAAGAGGAAAAATCTCTGCCAGACTAAGTGAAGGGTAGAATGGCTAAGCAAAAATCTATTGAGCTGGAAAGGTGTGCAAACAATGTAGTGAGTGGGATAAGATAATGGAGTCTTTTCTCCTCCAACTCAAATCCATGTAAGTAATGTCTCTCAATATCAAGGCAGTATACACCCACACTCGCAGCAGAAGCTCTGCATTTGCTATCGTTGAGCTCTCACTCACAGAAGCTGGGTTGCAGTGATTCACTCTGTGGGCCTGTCGGCCTCGCATCAGTATTACTGTTCGCTTAGACTCGGTCATTGTGTATTACGGAGAAACAAAATCCATCAACAAATTGCTCACCTCTGACAAATGTATTTATTATTATTCTCAGTGGAGCACTGTTGAATCGACATCCTGAGTTTAATGAAAAATAGATCAATGTCTCTTCTGTTTCGCTGGTGAGCAAGAGCTCTGTTATTGTTATTTGCAACTACAACTACAGATACAATGTCAACATCTGTCCCCCTCTTTGATATGTGACAAGCATATCGCTACAACCACAATAGCATCTTCTATATACAGTATCAGTCAAAAGTATGGACACACCTACTCATTCAATGGTTCTTCTTTATTTTGACTATTTTCTACATTGTAGAATAATAGTGAAGACATCAAAACTATGAAATAACACATACGGAATCACGTAGTAAGCAAAAAAGTGTTAAACAAATCAAAATATATCTTAGATTGTTCAAAGTAGCCAACCTTTGCCTTGATGACAGCTTTGCACACTTTTAGCATTCTCTCAACCAGCTTCATGAGGAATGTTTTTCCAACAGTCTTAAAGGAGTTCTCACATATGCTGAGCACTTGTTGGTTGCTTTTCCTTCACTCTGCGGTCCAACTCATCTGAAACAATCTCAATTGGGTTGAGGTCGGGTGATTGTGGAGGCCAGGTCATCTGACGCAGCACTCCATCACTCTCCTTGGGCAAATAGCCCTTACACAGGATGGAGGTGTGTTTTGGGTCATTGTCCTGTTGAAAAAAAAATGATAGTCCCACTGAGCGCAAACCAGATGGGATGGTGTATCGCTGCAGAATGCTGTTGTAGTCATGCTGGTTAAGTGTGCCTTGAATTCTAAATCACTGACGGTGTCACCAGCAAAACACCTCCACACCATCACACCTCCTCCTCCATGCTTCACGGTGGGAACCACACATTCGGAGATCATCCGTTCACCTACTCTGTCTCACAATGCCACGGTGGTTGGAACCAAAAATAAAAAAATTTGACTCATCAGACCAAAAGACAGATTTCTACCGGTCTAATGTCCATTCACCGTGTTTCTTGGCCCAAGCAAGTCCCTTCTTCTTATTGGTGTCCTTTAGTAGTGGTTTCTTTGCAGCAATTTGACAATGAAGGCCTGATTCATGCAGTCTCCTCTGAACAGTTGATGTTGAGATGTGTCTGTTACTTGATCTCAGTGATGCATTTATTTGGGCTGCAATCTGAGGTGCAGTTAACTCTAATGAACTTATCCTCTGCAGGAGAGGTAACTCTGGGTCTTCCTTTCCTGTGGCAGACCTTATGAGAGCCAGTTTCATCATAGCACTTCATGGTTTTTGAGACTGCACTTTAGAAAAACTTTAAAAGTTCTTGAAATGTTCCGCATTGACTGACGTTCATGTCTTAAAGTAATGATGGACTGTCATTTCTCTTTGCTTATTTGAGCTGTTCTTGCCATAATATGGACTTGGTCTCTTACCAAATAGGGCTATCTTCTGTATACCACCCTTACCTTGTCACAGCACAACTGATTGGTTCAAATGCATTAGGAAGGAAAGAAATTCCATAAATTAACTTTTAACAAGGCGCACCTGTTAATTGAAATGCATTCCAGCTGACTACCTGTCACGCCCTGCCCATAGAGAGCTTTTTATTCTCTATGTTGGTTAGGTCGGGGTGTGACTAGGGTGGGTTATCTAGGTGATTTATGTATCTATATTGGCCTGGTATGGTTCCCAATCAGAGGCAGCTGTTTATCGTTGTCTCTGATTGGGGATCATATTTAGGCAGCCATTTCCCCATAGTGCTTTGTGGGATCTTGACTATGTATAGTTGCCTGTGAACACTATAGCAGCTTCACGGTTTGTTTTGGATTTATTGTTTTTTTTCTTTGAGTTTCTCTTCAAAATGGATGGAAACATACCACGCTGCATCTTGGTCCACTCCTTATAACGATCGTGACACTACCTCGTGAGGCTGTTTGAGAGAATGCCAAGAGTGTGCAAAGCTGTCATCAAGGCAAAGGGTGGCTACTTTGAAGAATTTCAAATATGGAATATATTTTGATTTTGTTTAACACTTTTTTGGTTAATACATGATTCCAAATGGGTTATTTCATAATTTTGATGAATGCATTATTATTCCACAATGTAGAAAATAGTCAAAATGTTATGTAGGTCTACCTGAATATTTTCTGAGTTTCTGTTTATTAATTTGTTTTCTTTCAGAAATGCCAGAAAGGCGTGATATGTTTGGTGTCTTTGCTAGTCAGTAGTTGCAATTGGTACATCAATTTGTGAACCATCGATTCTTGAAAAATATAACTTTTTGTAATCCCAGATTGCCCCTTTAACTGATGTCACAGAGAGGTAGCTGACTTCAGGATAGGCAATATTTTTTTCTTTTTTTAAGGAATGGTAAAAAAGATTGAGTCACAAGAGTGTGTGTTGCAGTTGAAAAAACAACCTCATAAGAAATGTAATTGAATATAACATAACATAACATAACCATACCAGTAGGCTATATGGCCATAACATAACCATAACAGTCAGCTATATAGCCATAATATAACCATAACAGTATATGAGTCCCAAAATTCTGTACCACAATGGATACTTCCTTCACATTGGAAAAACCTGACATACATAACATGCTTTGTGATTATAGAAATTCTACTCCCTAGTTTTTAGATCTGGCTCATGTTGGTTTACGTCAGTTTGCAGACCTCAAGAAAGCCCATAAAGTACTGATCATAAACTGCTAGGGCCCAAGTGTCAGCTGGATTCTGGCAGCAAGACATCTCATTCAACAAAGCCTGATTTATTTGCCCGTCTTGCCATTGACAGCAGGTACGGGCTTCTTTTCTGCTTATGCATCCTTCTTTCGAGAACAAACCCACCGCTGGTGTGTGTGGCCAAAGAGTGATATTTTAGTTTCATCTCACCATAGCACCCAGTTCCAATCCAAGTGCCAATGACGTTTAGCAAACTCCAGGCGTTTACATTTGTTGGATGTCATGACAATATAGCTTTTTGGTCATGGACACCAGTGCAGGGTTTGGTGTCGAAAGATGTATAGGTCTACTGTAAAATGTGGTGGTGGATCTTTGTTGTTATGGGGCTATTCTGCTTCCACTGGTCCTGGGGCATCGGCATCATGAACTTAAACAAGTACCAGGACATTTTAGCCAAAAACCTGATTGACTCTGCCAGGACGCTGAAAGTTGGCTGCAAGTGGATCTTCCAGCGAGACAATAACCCCAAGCGCACATCAAAATCCACAAAGAAATGGTTAATTGACCACAAAGATCAACATTTTGTTCAGTCTCCAGACTTGAACCCCATTGAAAACCTGTGGTGTGGAGGAATGGTCTAAGATCCATCCTAATGTGTTCTGTGTTCTCCAATCTCATAAAATATTTTAGAAAAAGGCTGTGCCGTTATCCTCGCAAGGTGAAGTATTGAAAGGAAAAATTAATACTTGTTAAACTAAATATATTTCTCTGAGCAATTGTATTAGTAGGAAATAATATAATTGTTCACTTTTTTGAGCATACAATATAGCTCAGTATTTGAATTATTAATTTTATAGAGTCTTTTTTGCTCATCTTTATCATGGGTGCCAATCATTTTGGACCTGACTGTATCTGAAAGAAAGTGCTTAAAAATGAGGTTCAACTGGCAGCCCTTTCTTGTAACATGGTTTTACCAATGCTGCCTTGACACAAAGAGCTGTTGCACCCAATGTTTCTTCTGTCAGACTGAAAGTAACATGCCATGTTGTCCGATATGACCTTGGCTATTATCTGTCTGTAAGGAAAACATCATGTCATGCTTTCTTTTGTCTGTCAAAAAAGGGTTCATGATTCATTCTCTGTCTCTGCTTTACTGAGAAAGATTAAAGCGTGTCAGGTGCTGTTAACCGTGTGAGCAGCCGGAGAGAATCGAAACAAGGCTAATGGCTTGGAATCTCACACAGAGATAATGAAGCAGGTTTGGTCACAGGAAATGAAGGCCCACAGTTGGCTTTTAAAACCCACTGGACTGGAGTCCCTCCAGCATTGACTTCGCCCTGCATAGACAAATGGATATGCATTTAATGAAAGGCTTTTAGGGGGGTATTGACTTTTTTTTCCCACCGGTGTTGCTGGAAATTTTACCCTGGAAATATATTTGGACCCTGGATGGAGATGGCTGGGGAAAACTACTGGGCCTAAGTATTGCCGCCTGAAAACACTTAAACACATAATTGGCTTTGAAGTCCCTTTTGGTTTGTCTCTGTCTTCTAATATCGAGATTGTCTGCCATTATTTGGCCATTTTGAAAAATGTGAGGTCAAAGCTGCCTCTTAGTTGCTTTATAGCCCTATTTACTTTCAGCTATCTAATATATACCATTTAGCAGACGCTTTTATCCAAAGCGACTTCGTCATGCGTGCCTACATTTTAAGTATGGGTAGTCCTGGGAATCAAATCAAATGTTATTTGTCACATGCGCCGAATACAACAACCTTACCGTGAAATGCTTACTTATCAAACCCACGACAAGCAATGTGCTCGATCAACTGAGCTACAAAGGACCAACATGACGTCAATGTAAAAAATGTGGTAATTAGATATTTTTTCCGATTCCATTACAAACTTGGTCGTGGCGCCAGTCCAGTGATATACAGCTGGGGTATTCAACTCTTAACCTACGAGTGTTGGAGCCTGCTGGTTTTCTGTTCTACCTGATAATTAATTGCACCCACCTGGTGTCCCAGGTCTAAATCAGTTCCTGATTAGAGGGCAACAATAAAAAAAATGGAGTGGAGGTCCAGAGTTGAGTTTGAGGGATATACAGTATAAGGAAATTAACCACCCTATGTTCAATCAAGATATAAACTAATTGTTCCCCTAAGGTTAGGTGATTATTCCTTAGTCAGCACCGATGACTTTAATAAAGGTCATTATTCACTGTTGTGTGGATCAAATCGATTAATCATGTCTGTGTTGCTGATCTATCCTCCCCCTCTTCCTACATGCGCTCCCAGCACTTTACCTTCAGGGCTACCTCAGCCAACTCCTCCCAAACATGTACCGCTGTTGATATGTTATCATTCATCTCACTTCTCCTCTGTGTAATCAGGTGCGTAAGAATCCCTCCCATGTATCACTGAGAATGAATTACAGTAGCTAGTTTGATTTGCAAGTCAGCGACTTTGGCTTGGTGCAGACAGTGCTGTAGGCTATCACATGACTAATGGCCTAGCCTCCATATCTGACTACCTCAAACCTTGACATGTCTTAGCTATATCAGACTATGATCTTGAGTTGTGCAAACTGTTTGGCATCAGGCTTATGGAACAGAACAGCAGGGCCACATTAGACTTTAAATAGGCTCAAAAAGAACTTAAGCAGATAGGTGCTGACACGCTCTGGCCTTCTGTCTGAAATCAGAGCCATGTACTGTAAGTGGGAATATATAGGTTAGTGTTGTTTCTTTTTATCTTGACCCTCATGGCTGAATACTGTTCTTCTGCTTTTCTTTCACTCACATTTATTCTGTCTTTTTATTTTATATATACTGTATATAATGTACTTTTATTTCACTAGGCAAGTCAATTAAGACAAACTTCTTATTTACAATGAAAGGCAAAAGGCCTCTTGGTGGGACAAATCACACGTCACGACAAGAGCAACACCACAACACTACATAAAGAGAGACACCACAACACTACATCAAGAGAGACACCACTACACTACATAAAGAGAGACACCACTACACTACATAAAGAGAGACACCACTACACTACATAAAGAGAGACACCACAACACTACATAAAGAGAGACACCACTACACTACATAAAGAGAGACACCACTACACTACATAAAGAGAGACACCACAACACTCATAAAAAGAGACCGAAGACAACACAGCATGGTAGCAACAAATGACAACACAACATGGTAACAACACAACATGGCAGCAGCACAACATGACAACAACATGGCAACAACACATGACAACAACATGGTAGCAACACAACATGGCAGTTACACATGACAACACAACACGGCAGCAGCACAACATGGTAGCAGCACAACATGGCAGCAACACAACATGACAACAACCCAACATAGCAGCAACACACCATCACAACAACATGGCAGTAACACAACATGAAACTAAAACAACATAGTAGCAGCACAAACATGTTACAAACATTGTTAGGCATGGAAACAGCACAAAGGGCAAAAAGGTAGAGACAACAATACATCACACGAAGCAGCCACAAGTGTCAGCAAGGGTGGCCATGTTTGATTCCGAATATATTGATGGAGATAAAACTAGAAAATAAATGCAAATAAATGCTCTAAATGACAATCTTTTGGGGGGGAATTTGGGAGAAATGTTGTCAGTAGTTTATAGAATAAAACAAAAATGTTCATTTTACCCAAACACATTCCTATAAATAGTAAAACTAGAGAAACTGATTTAGCAGTGATCTCTTAATTTTTTCCAGAGCTGTGTATCTATTTCATCGATAAACAGTCACCTTATTAATTATTACCTCTAATCATATCCTAATTCTGAATGTCGTAACCTCATGCATCTGCAAAAAACCCAACCTTACTCATGATTCAGTAAAATACCAATTGGTTTGATTATTTATTTACTAGCTAAGTAAAATGAGAAAACAGGATACAATGCACACATAATACATGAGAAGAAAGGTCCCTAGTAGACTGACAAGATATGGCAGAGGAGAGAGAGAGAGAAAAATGACACTTATTGTGGATACATTCTAGCACTGTTCTCACATTAATCATATATTGTGCACACAAACCGCTGTCCGTTTGGAATCGGAAATCATTTATGTATTTATGTGTTAATGCGGTTCACCGTTTCTCTGTTGGAATGAGCCATCCTTCGGAAGAATGTTGGTTTGGCCTTTCAGCAGCACGCTTGTAAGGCTCTGGTGTCCAAAAGTGAGGGTCCACCCTTTTCCCTCTTCTTACATCTTTTCACTCTGGACAATGCTCCTATGGTGATGGTTAGACAGCCGTGTCGACGGTTCCCCTCGGTGATGAGATTAGGAGCATATAGTTATTTGAGACTCTTGGTAGGATGGGATGGTTTCCAGCATAGTATGATGGTCCCACTTCGATTTGCTTTTCTTGATATCTGACTTAGGGCAGCTAATGAGCTGTACCAGTGATTGTCTGGGAAGTGAGCTTCTTGCCTACACCTCATGTTGATTATTCAGGGTTCAGGATCCAGACAACTTTACATGCACAGCAGCAACATGGAATGTTATGGTCTCGTATGTCAATTCATAGCCAGTCCTTTTAAGCACTCTGGTCGAAAAGGACGATTCCATCAAACTGACACGCTCTTCTGACCTCACTCGGGCGTGGCTACTTAAAGTGCAAAGGATATGATTAGAAGTTATCTCTTATGACTCCTAAAATCACATTCCTATCTTAACCTAAATACTTTCATCAATTTCCATATCACATAGACAACGTATTGGATGGAAACTTCAAATCAAATCAAAGTTTATTTGTCATGTGCGCCGAATACAACAGGTGTAGACCTTACAGTGAAATGCTTACTTACAGGCTCTAACCAATGGTGCGGGAAAAAAAGGTATGTGTGTGTGTGTAGGTAAGTAAAGAAATAAAACAACAGTAAAAAGACATTTGAAAAAAGAGTAGCAAGGCTATATACAGACACCTGTTAGTCAGGCTTATTGAGGTAGTATGTACATGTAAGTATCGTTAAAGTGACTATGCATATATGATGAACAGAGAGTAGCAGAAGCGTAAAAAGAGGGGTTGGCGGGTGGTGGGACACAATGCAGATAGCCCGGTTAGCCAATGTGTGGGAGCACTGTTTGGGCCAATTTAGATAGTATGTGCATGAATATATAGTTAAAGTGACTATGCATATAAGATAAACAGAGAGTAGCAGCAGCGTAAAAGAGGGGTTGGAGGGTCACACAATGCAAATAGTCCGGGTAACCATTTGATTACCTCTTCAGGAGTCTTATGGCTTGGGGGTAAAAACTGTTGAGAAGCCTTTTTGTCCTAGACTTGGCACTCCGGTACCGCTTGCCATGCGGTAGTAGAGAGAACAGTCTATGACTGGGGTGGCTGGGGTCTTTGACATTTTTTAGGGCCTTCCTCTGACACCGCCTGGTGTAGAGGTCCTGGATGGCAGGCAGCTTTGCCCCAGTGATGTACTGGGCCATACGCACTACCCTCTGAAGTGCCTTGCGGTCGGAGGCCGAGCAATTGCCGTACCAGGCAGTGATGCAACCGGTCAGAATGCTCTCGATGTTGCAGCTGTAGAACCTTTTGAGGATCTCAGGACCCATGCCAAATCTTTTTAGTTTCCTGAGAGGGAATAGGCTTTGCCGTGCCCTCTTCACGACTGTGTTGGTGTGTTTGGACCAATCTAGTTTGTTGTTGATGTGGACACCAAGGAAATTGAAGCTCTCAACCTACTCCACTACAGCCCAGTCAATGAGAATGGGGACGTGCTCGGTGCTCCTTTTCCTGTAGTCCACAATCATCTCCTTAGTATTGGTTACGTTGAGGGATAGGTTGTTATTCTGGCACCACCCGGCCAAGTCTCTGACCTCCTCCCTATAGGCTGTCTCGTCGTTGTCGGTGATCAGGCCTACCACTGTTGTGTCGTCAGCAAATTTAATGATGGTGTTGGAGTAGTGCCTGGCCATGCAGTCGTGGGTGAACAGGGCGTACAGGAGGGGACTGAGCACGCACCCCTAGGGAGCTCCAGTGTTGAGGATCAGCGTGGCAGATGTGTTGCTACCTACCCTCACCATCTGGGGGCGGCCTGTCAGGAAGTCCAGGATCCAGTTGCAGAGGGAGGTGTTTAGTCCCAGGTTCCTTAGCTTGGTGATGAGCTTGGTGAGCTTGGTACTATGGTGTTGAACGCTGAGCTGTAGTCAATGAACAGCATTCTCACATAGGTGTTCCTTTTGTCCAGGTGGGAAAGGGCAGTGTGGAGTGCAATAGAGATTGCATCATCTGTGGATCTGTTTGGGCGGTATGCAAATTGGAGTGGGTCTAGGGTTTCTGGGATAATTGTGTTGATGTGAGCCATTACCAGACTTTCAAAGCACTTCATGACTACAGACGTGAGTGCTACGGGTTTGTAGTCATTTAGGCAGGTTGCCTTTGTGTTCTTGGGCACAGGGACTATGGTTGTCTGCTTGAAGCATGTTGGTATTACAGACTCAATCAGGGACATGTTGAAAATGTCAGTGAAGACACCTGCCAGTTGGTCAGCACATGCCCGGAGCACACGTCCTGGTAATCCGTCTGGCCCCGCAGCCTTGTGTATGTTGACCTGTTTCAAGGTCTTACTCACGTCGGCTACGGAGAGCGTGATCACACAGTCGTCCGGAACAGCTGACGCTCTCATGCATGCCTCAGTGTTGCTTGCCTCGAAGCGAACATAGAAGTGATTTAGCTCGTCTGGTAGGCTCGTGTCACTGGGCAGCTCGCGGCTGTGCTTCCCTTTGTAGACTGTAATAGTTTGCAAGCCCTGCCACATCCGATGAGCGTCGGAGCCGGTGTAGTATGATTCAATCTTAGCCCTGTATTGACGCTTTGCCTGTTTGATGGTTCATCGCACGGCATAGCGAAATTTCTTGTAAGCTTCCGGGTTTGAGTCCCGCACCTTGAAAGCGGCAGCTTTACCCTTTAGCTCAGTGCGAATGTTGCCTGTAATCCATGGCCTCTGGTTTGGGTATGTACGTACAGTCACTGTGGGGACGACGTCCTCAATGCACTTATTGATAAAGCCAGTGACTGATGTGCTGTATTCCTCAATGTCATCGGAAGAATCCCAGAACATGTTCCAGTCTGTGATAGCAAAGCAGTCCTGTAGTTTAGCATCTGCTTCATCTGACCATTTTTTTTATAGACCGAGTCACTGGTGCTTCATGCTTTAATTTTTGCTTGTAAGCAGGAATCAGGAGGATAGAGTTGTGGTCAGATTTACCAAATGGAGGGCGAGGGAGAGCTTTGTATGCGCCTCTGTGCGAGGAGTACAGGCGATCTAGAATTTTTTTCCCTCTGGTTGCACATTTAACATGTTGATAGAGATTTGGTAGAACTGATTTAAGTTTCCCTGCATTAAAGTCTCCGGCCTCTAGGAGCGCCGCCTCCGGGTGAGTGGTTTCCTGTTTGCTTATTTCCTTATACAGCTGACTGAGTGTGGTCTTAGTGCCAGCATCTGTCTGTGGTGGTAAATAAACAGCCACGAAAAGTATAGCTGAGAACTCTCTAGGCAAGTAGTGTGGCCTGCAATTTATCACAATATACTCTACTTCAGTCAAGCAAAATCTAGAGACTTCCTTAGATTTTGTGCACCAGCTGTTGTTTACAAATATGAACAGACCGCTACCCCCCCTCGTCTTACCAGAGTGTGCTGTTCTATCCTGCCGGTGCAGCGTGTATTCCGCTAGCTGAATATCCATGTCGTCATTCACCCACGATTCCGTGAAGCATAGGATATTACAGTTTTTGATGTCCCGTTGGTAGGATATTCGTGATCGTACCTCGTCTAGTTTATTGTCCAATGATTGCACGTTGGCGAGTAATATTGACGGTAACGGCAGCTTTCCTAGTTGCCTTCTGCGGGTCCGGGCGAGGCATCCGGCTCTTCGTCCACTGCGTCGCTTCCTTTTGCGAATAATTGGGATGTCTGCCCTGTGGGGTGTTTGGAGAATATCGTGTGAGTCCTGCTTGTTGTTGTTGAAAAAATCTTTGTCTAATCCGAGGTGAGTGATCGCTGTCCTGATATCTAGAAGCTCTTTTCTTCCATAAGATACGGTTGCAGAAACATTATGTACAAAATAATTTACAAATATCGCGAAAAAAAACACATAATAGCACAATTGGTTAGGCGACCGTAAAATGGTGGCCATCTCTTCCGGCGCCATTTTGACAAATTAAGGGTGTATCCTTCCCACATTACAGTATTTCGTCCATACAGTTATTAAACAAACTTTTCCCGTGGTGCCCCAAGTTACTAATTTACTAATTGTAAATGATTAAATTAATCATGTAATAATTAAAGATAGTTAATTATTCGATAAATAGCATGTCATCACATTAATGATAGTCACGTCACCGTGGTAGACACACCCACTCTCGCACGCACGCACACACACACACACACACACACACACACACACACACACACACACACACACACACACACACACACACACACACACACACACACACACACACACACACACACACACACACACACATGCAGCCCAGAGAGAGCTGGCTTTTCAGAGACTTTACATCATTCACCCCCAGTTGATCCCAGTCAGGCCACACCCTCAATTAGTCCCTCAGCGAACCACTCAGGCGACAGCGCCCAATCAATAGTTAGAGATAACAGCAGTTACAGGAAAAGTGATATGGATCCCATTGCTGCCACCAGTGAGCAGCCTAACCCAGGAGCCCCAACAAAGGGATTAAGTCATCAACTGGCTGTTTGAACAGCAACTGAGAAGACAATCACCAGGGATCACTGCTCAGCAGTCTCAACTCTAATGATGTTATTATCCCATTATCATCAGTAATGGAGAATATAAGAGTGGTTTCCAGGGACGGTATGGGACCAGAAATCGGACTGAGCATTTCTAACAGCACATTTATTCACTCAAAGCCCCCACACTGATATGTTTAAATTGAAGCCCCCATTATTAGTAAAATAATGGTAATTCTGCGCAACAAAAAGATAAATAAATGTAGACAGGCCTACTTCTCTGAATAAGGAACCAGCCCTTCTGGCATTTGCCAGAATTGCCCTATGGCCAGTCTGCCCCTGTTCCCTGATGATGCCTGGGCACTGGAAGCCTCGTCTAATCTCACTCTAAATGCACTCTAACTACTGATTGGTAAAGTGGGACATGATAGTACAGTTTGCATGAACAAACAGTTTGACAGCGCCAAACAATTAAGAAATTGTACTAACTATTGTATCCAGTGACATTGTCCACATCTCCTAAAGGATAACGTCACTGTCACGTGACATATGGTTTGAACCGGCTGCCATTAGGCTTAGACATTCTGAGAACTACAAGGAGGTAAGAGAAAAGTAGAGGCAAAATACGACTCGTCTTGATTTCTTAACCAAACCAAGCTTCAATAACAAAACTAAAAGCTGGGAGAAAGTATGCTAGGCAGCACAAGAATAAAACAATGGCTACCAGAGATGTTGGCATTCCCTGGGTGTTGCTCGAGCAGTATTTGAAATGTGAAACGAGTTGGAGGGAGAGGGTGACTGTACCAACAGGCTTTCCCTGTATGTCTGAGACTTGGGGGCTAAGAAATCATAGACAGGGGTCTTGGCACAGGTCTCAACCGTTATATCTTCACAGGCAAAGAGAAGAGCAATTGGGGGATGGCAGGAGGCCATTTCTCAAAACGAGCATCGTTTCTCAGCAGTCTTGTCTCTGTGATGGATGAACTTAGCAGAGGACATTGCATGACAACAGCTCGGGGAGTCAGCAACACAAGGTCAGGGGGATAAGCTGACAACTAACTTGTGGTATTGTATTTTCTACTCAACTGATCGAAGAAAGGAAAAAACCCACTTGGCACAGACGTCAGTTCAACTAATGGGAATTCAAATTGAAAACGACAAAAAATGTCACCATGACATTGGATTTAGGTTGAAGTTTGGGTGAAAAAGTGATGAAATCCCTTTTTCCAAATCCAATCAATTTTCCAGGTTGATTCAACATCATCACTTTGCATTTTTGAGGTTGAAATGACGTAGAAACAATGTTGATTCAACCAGTTTTTGTTCCGCGGAAAGGCTTACAATCAGTGTTTGATGCAGCCCACAGAATACTCCCCTGTCAAGATGGGAATTGGGAGGCTTCTAGAGGCTGTGTGAGGCTGTGAGGTGCTTATCTTCCTCATTCTAAAAGAAGAGCAATTTATTCAAAGAAGCATTTCTCTGTCTACAGAACGTATAGAAATTTGCTCAGGGTAAATTCAATCATGGAAAGGGCCAATAAATGAGGCCTGTTGTCTTTGGCTGATATTTCTGTCCGTCTTCTATCAGCCAGTCATTATTTATCAAATAAATACAATTGTGGGGGCAATTTGAAAGATAAACATCATCTGCGGATTTATAATTGTTGCTTTTTTGGAGAGAAAATTGCTCTGATGCCATATTTCCAGGGAGGTTTGCAGATAAACCCCAAACATGATTTGAGACACATTCTTACAGTATATTATGTTTGTCATTATGTTTATACATAAGTGTTTCTGAATCAACAACATTTCCTGTCAAACTTCACCTTTATATTGGCACAGTAGAGGTTCAATTGTAAAATCATGTGTAGTTATCCTCCTGATATTTTTGGTCTTCAAGTCCTCAAACAGACAGAATCATTTTTGGCAAAATGGTTACTTTCAATGATGTCTTCCAAAAAACAGGTGTTCATTTTTGAGTTGTTAAACCTCCATATAATACTGTTTTTTCACGTGAAAGGAAATAACAAGAAATAACAAGGTTCCGACCCAAGTTAAGCATGCGTAAATGGAAGGTAATTCCCTTTTTATGCACTTTTCTCTCTATATGTATTCTGACCTTGAACTTAAGCATGAGAATAGCATGCTATTTACCTGCTATTCCTTTTGGGTGGAGATCTAATACATGAAGGTGTGGTGGAGGTGTATGTATTCTGACCTTAATTCCCTCCTAATTCCACCACCTTTACATGCAATGAAACAATGAATAAGGTGGCGCAACCTGTCAGTTCCAAGTGGAACAACATCTACTTTATTTTTTCCGATAGACATAACACCATTCTCCATGCACTGTAATTTACAACTTGATAAAAGCTGTTGATACGAGCTAGGTAAATTAGTAATTTGGATAGTTGATTGTAAATATTAATGACAATTGTTTTAGATTTATTTTACCTTGTGATCGCTGGAGACAAATGTGAAACCAGTCATATGCAGGCAAACTGAAGCATATCAACATATCAGCTTTTCCATGGTGAAGTTTATGAAATGCTGGCCTTGTAACTTGGGTTAAAATTTGGAGACCCAAGCTATTGGCTTCTGTAGCCAAGCGCAAATGACAGTATAGTGCCAAACCTACCAAGTTATCCATTGTTAGTTTACCTTTCTTTCCTCTGTCACATTCGTGTGGTTGTTCCTGAGGATCGCTAGCAATAGTTGATCATATTAGGCTAACATGTTACAAGTTGTGCAATAAGACATGTAGCATATTTGAATCATTATGGAACACAGACCATATGTAGCAGTTTAAACCTGTGCCTGGCACACGGTTCACGACGACTGGACTGTTGCCATACAGTTTCATGATTAGTGAGGATTATTAGGGTAGATTTATAGGATTACAGTTCAACACCTATACACTTTCCATAACGTTCTAATATTTAATGGATTAAACATGTGAATATGGCAACTTTCAGCATGCGTCCAACCACTGTATTTTTTATTCATCTATATTTAATGCGCAAAGGCTCTCCAAACCTAAATAATATACAACATCAGAGTATTTTTAAATCTACCAATTGGTGCTGAAAAGTAGACGAATATGCATATATGGCTTCCTTTCATTGATCCCTAATATTCTGATCCATTCTCTCCATATATTTGAGTTTGTTGAGAAAATTCTAATTAAAGGTACACCAAATTTAAAGGGATGGCTTCAGATAAAAGGGATGGCTTTAGATACTGAAAACCCTATTGAATGAAAACTCCACAAGAAAATATGTTGGCAAGCAAGCTGGAGGGTTTTCAGCGGTTGAATTAAATGTATTCAGTGTGCGCAAGGGAACCACGCCTGCAAAGTCTGTTGTGCACCTTCATAAGGTAAGTCTGAATACCAACTACTGAGAAGTGCGTAGGAAAGGCGTTCGTAGAAAAGATGTACATTTCCTAAGTCTGAATCAGGCCCCATAAGAGCCTTGTACCAGGCAGTAGAAAGACAGCTGAAAGTTCTCCCCAAAGACCAGCTGTTGTCTTTCATTACAAATGGTTCAAGAGCCCTTCAAGCACAGAATTTAAAAAACAAGACAATAATAACTTAGTCAAAAGTAGTGCACTATATAGGGAATCACAGTCCTCTATTTTAAATGATCCACCTGTTAGTCGATGAGAGCCAGTGCAGTAAATCATCTTGATTTCAGTGGAATTGCCGAGAAACAATAAAGACAAACTGAATAAACAGGTTTTATTAAACACTGGATAGGAGTCAAATTAATGGGATGCTTTAATGCAACGTGTCTCATTGGGTTTAAAGGTTCCATCTGCGATTGCTCAGGCTGAAAAGAATTGTCTTAAAGGTGCAGTCTGGAATATTTGCAGATGTTGATATCATGAAATGTGCCTATGAATGTCAGAGTGGTTACAGTTATCCAGCCTAATCCCTCAATTTAAGTTGTGGGGCTGCTGTTGGGCTGACACACAAATACCAGATTGTAGCTTTATCAAACAACTTTTGAAGAGAGACAAAATTGAGAGAAAAATAGTGCAAGAAAAATCCAGTCTTCAGATGATAAAATATGATGTTAGCCACTAGCCAGGATGCTTGTTTTGCTCCCACCTTTCCCAGGGCTGTGATTTTCACTTTGCCAGCTCTTTTTTTGCTGAGCAGAAAGATGAAGTAGGCCTCTTTTTCACCCCGCCATCCCACTCACCCTCCCTCCCTCCCTTCCACCATTCCACCTTTCCTCCTCCTCTCTGTCAATTGACTGAGTGCAGTAACCACAGTGCGGGTGTCAGGACCTTGGCTGGAGGCCAGTGCTGACAGAGAAACAAACAGAAACACTGCAGAAAAAACAGTGGCCTCAGACATCTACTTTGCATTACAATACCGAGAGCTACACGTAACACCGTCCAAGATGGAGGGGCTCTGATGCCAACGTTTCCTCTCCACATTAGAAGGTGCCCAGTATCCTCTAGAAAGGGATGGGCAGTGGGGGTGCAGGCTTTTCTTCCAGCCAAGGGCTAGGCTACATATGATTCAACAACTCTAAAGTATACATAGAAGATTGTGGTTAGCTGATTAGTTAGAAAGGGATGGGCAGTGGGGGTGCAGGCTTTTCTTCCAGCCAAGGGCTAGGCTACATATGATTCAACAACTCTAAAGTATACATAGAAGATTGTGGTTAGCTGATTAGTTTAATTAGATGTGTTACTGCTTGGCTGGAACTTTGCAGAGTAAGATTGCCTACCTACAACATCATTATATCTATACCATCCTCTCCCAGCCCACTGTGATAGTACTACAGTACATTGACATAACCTGAATAGTATAACCCACTGTGATAGTATTACAGTACCTTGACTTAACATGGATACTATAACCCACTGTGATAGTATTACAGTACCTTGACTTAACCTGGATTCTATAACCCACTGTGATAGTATTACAGTACCTTGACTTAACATGGATACTATAACCCACTGTGATAGTACTACAGTACATTGACTTAACCTGAATAGTATAACCCACTGTGATAGTATTACAGTACCTTGACTTAACATGGATACTATAAGCCACTGTGATAGTATTACAGTACATTGACTTAACCTGAATAGTATAACCCACTGTGATAGTATTACAGTACCTTGACTTAACATGGATACTATAACCCACTGTGATAGTATTACAGTACCTTGACTTAACATGGATACTATAACCCACTGTGATAGTACTACAGTACCTTGACTTAACATGGATACTATAACCCACTGTGATAGTATTACAGTACCTTGACTTAACATGGATACTATAACCCACTGTGATAGTACTACAGTACCTTGACTTAACATGGATACTATAACCCACTGTGATAGTACTACAGTACCTTGACTTAACATGGATACTATAAGCCACTGTGATAGTATTACAGTACCTTGACTTAACCTGGATTCTATAACCCACTGTGATAGTATTACAGTAACTTTACTTAACATGGATACTATAACCCACTGTGATAGTACTACAGTACATTGACTTAACCTGAATAGTATAACCCACTGTGATAGTATTACAGTACCTTGACTTAACATGGATACTATAAGCCACTGTGATAGTACTACAGTACATTGACTTAACATGGATACTATAACCCACTGTGATAGTACTACAGTACCTTGACTTAACCTGAATAGTATAACCCACTGTGATAGTACTACAGTACCTTGACTTAACATGAATAGTATAACCCACTGTGATAGTACTACAGTACCTTGACTTAACCTGAATAGTATAACCCACTGTGATAGTACTACAGTACCTTGACTTAACATGAATACTATAACCCACTGTGATAGTACTACAGTACCTTGACTTAACCTGAATAGTATAACCCACTGTGATAGTACTTCAGTACATTGACTTAACATGGATACTATAACCCACTGTGATAGTACTACAGTACCTTGACTTAACCTGAATAGTATAACCCACTGTGATAGTACTACAGTACATTGACTTAACCTGAATAGTATAACCCACTGTGATAGTACTACAGTACCTTGACTTAACATGAATACTATAACCCACTGTGATAGTACTACAGTACCTTGACTTAACCTGAATAGTATAACCCACTGTGATAGTACTACAGTACCTTGACTTAACATGAATACTATAACCCACTGTGATAGTACTACAGTACCTTGACTTAACCTGAATAGTATAACCCACTGTGATAGTACTTCAGTACATTGACTTAACATGGATACTATAACCCACTGTGATAGTACTACAGTACCTTGACTTAACATGGATACTATAACCCACTGTGATAGTACTACAGTACCTTGACTTAACCTGAATAGTATAACCCACTGTGATAGTACTTCAGTACATTGACTTAACATGGATACTATAACCCACTGTGATAGTACTACAGTACATTGACTTAACATGGATAGTATAACCCACTGTGATAGTATTACAGTACCTTGACTTAACATGGATAGTATAACCCACTGTGATAGTACTACAGTACCTTGACTTAACATGGATACTATAACCCACTGTGATAGTACTACAGTACCTTGACTTAACATGGATACTATAACCCACTGTGATAGTACTACAGTACCTTGACTTAACATGAATAGTATAACCCACTGTGATAGTACTACAGTACCTTGACTTAACATGGATACTATAACCCACTGTGATAGTACTACAGTACCTTGACTTAACATGGATACTATAACCCACTGTGATAGTACTACAGTACCTTGACTTAACCTGAATAGTATAACCCACTGTGATAGTACTACAGTACCTTGACTTAACCTGAATAGTATAACCCACTGTGATAGTACTACAGTTCCATATGAATATATATTGGAGAGTCAGAAAGAATACGCACCACGACATCCACCATTATCTCCTGGCTGGCAGTTTTAGAGAACTTCATTACAAACTAAAGTACATTAGTAGTAATAACATAAAGGCCCAAATGATGTAAATCAGTTTAGTTAAACTGCCTATGAAACCGTGAGCCTAAATTGCCCTCTCGTATTAAAGTTACACTGCTTTCAAAGAACCCTACTGTACCTGATTACATCACAGGAAAGTCACATTAGTCAATGCGTGTCCATATACATGTAAATCATAACCCTTACCCCATTTATCTGTCTGACAAATAAGCGATGTAGTTAGAATTTACAACTTGGAAATATTATTAATTAGCCTAATTAACAGCCCTAGGGCATGTGCCCTCTGAAAATGAATTAATAAACAGCCCTGTATGTTCTTATCCTGGTCATTTGAATAATCATTAACTGGATGAGGTGAGCAGGAAGGAAGTAAGAAGATTGCATTGCAATACATTACATTAAGCAAATTAACCAGCAGTGATTTTATAAATCAATGATAACTTCAGTCAGCTTTAAATGTTTTGATGTACAATAGACCATTCAGACAGACAGGATGACAAGATGCCTAAACACGACTGACATCACAGTGTTAATGTAACATATGACCCAAATTATGTCAAATATCTTCTAAACGACTTGCAGCTTTGCAGCAATACATGCCAGGTTGGAGACTGATATATCCCCACTGAGCACTATATACTGTAACTGCAAGTAAATATTCTACATATGTTGTTGCTTGGTAATGACATAATTCCATTAGTACCACTGTAAAAATAAAGAGTTTTATGGTATATCTCAGGGAATAACTATATGCAAGCATAATCATACAGGTATCCTATTATGCAAACTGTTCTGTAAAATATCCAAGGTAAAACTGAGAACTAACAACAACAAAATATCCGTGGTCCCTAAGCAATTCCAGAAATCACTTTCTCATTGAGATCTCAGATAGACTATAATGAACTGCAACAACTAGCAGGCCCTGCAGTTTTGTGTGTCTTTATGCTCAAATGACTGTGCCCGATTTTCAAAAGACCCCCAATATGGGCATGTAGACCCATTCAATCCATTTCTCCCCCTGAAACAAACAAACGAGTTGTTTATCTCAATTCACAATATGTTTTCTCCCTAATAAAATGACAACACTATGACCATGTAAAGACAGCAGTTTGAACTGAACAATTGTCACAGTTTGCTTTGAAATGAGCATACAGTGTATATATCAGATGATTCACTACAGTTCAGAGGCATACAGCCCTACAGTTCCACTGTCCCATACAGTACGGTACATGTCTTTCTAAATATGCTGAACTCCTGTACTCCAAGATCACATGAATATCTAACCCCATTTATATCCAATTATACTCGCTAGTCGCACACACGAAGCAGAGGTAATATCAAAGTTCCTAGCAACGGCTGAGGAAGTGATTTCACACCCAACTTGAGTAATCTTATCAGGTGAGAGTGAGAGCATCATATCCACTCAACAGTGGGTGAAATTCAGCAAAGAAGTCATCAATGAGAGTTTTTATCTGCCACTTAGGGGGTGAATGGGAGGCGTGGTGCTCTGGTGACTCATACTAGTGAATGGATGCATCCCAAATGGTATCCAATTGCCTTTACAGTGCATTACTTTTGACCAGAGCACTATGGGAATAGTGTGCTATATGGGATGCAGACATAATACTCGATGGTTTAGTGGCTATTTAGTTAAGCATGTGAAACAAATGCAGGCTACCCATTAGGTTATACTGCAGTGAGAACAAGAGCAATTGGCTCCGCAAAGTGTGCAAAAAGGTGGAAGGGGAATACATCTACTTTTTTCATTACTAATGTATTGTATTTATATGGCTACAGGAATTCATTTCCGATTCGGAATGATGTGGGCCTTTCTGTGGTCTTGTTAATCAAGCACTAGCCTAATTTAATGGGCTACACCTGTTGGGTGTACAAGACACATTACAAGCCCATTGTGGATGTTAGAGTATTAGGCAGGTAAAATGCAGGTTGGTTTTTGAATAGAACTTCTAACATCAGGTGAGAGTAAATACACTTTTATTCATATGTTAAAGAAAACAATAACAACAGCAAACTATATGGGCATTTGATGTGAATCCAATCTGAACTCAAAACAACTGCTGCTTTGACATTTGGACTGGTATGGTAGCGTCTTATGGTCTATGGATCTGGTATTTATTACCATGGAATTTCGACTATATCGATGGATGGCAATAGACTAGTTAATTGGCAACATAATGGTAGATGAGCATAAAGTGGACCAGAAGGCTACCTTTGCTGAGAAAAATAAGCATGAAGGAAATGGAAAAGGTTTAGGTAAGAATCTCTCCATGATTTGTTCCAGCACTGAATAGACCGAAGGGAGAAAGCCAGTGATTGTCACTGCAGAATTTAGAGCCCATGTTCCAACTTTTTTGTTTGTTCAGAGTGAGTTGCTATTTGTTACTTTCATCTCCAGGGAAAATGTCTTCGTACGCGGGCGGTAACTCGTTCGGTAGCGGGTAAGAAAAGGGGTAGGAATGGTTGAGCTCGGGATCCGTGGGTGAGTAACCCGGGAGATCTATAGACGGGTGGCCCCCGCATTGTACTTCAACACCTGCTTCGTCGAACACTTGAAATACCCCCAAGTTAATGTAGGAAACCGGTTGGAATTCGGACACGGTAAAGTCCTGCTCCTCACTGAAAATAATAGTCCCTACGCTCTGCCTCTGTGATTGCCTCCGTCTGTAAAACTGCGCTGTTTTGTACCTTTTGATGATCACCAAGTTCATAAGCCCGAGAAGGCATTCCAAAGTGCTAAGAATGGTTGAGATGACTAGACTTCTCTGATATTCCTTCAGTTGGTTGCAGATGGCGGTTAATTCCACTGAGTCTATGTCTAGGCAATAATGGGAATATTTGCGCTCCACCAGAGACACCGTGTCCCCGTCCACCACGGCGCCGGAGAAGGCGGTGAGAACTCCCAACAAAAACACCAGGATACCCAGAAGAAAGAAATTCCGGCACCCGGGCGTCCCTTTGCAACAAAGCAGCGCAAAGCCCAGCAGCGCCTGCCCGAGTCCGACCAGTATCCCCGAGTAGAAAGCCCCGGCCGCGGTCGACAGGTGAAAATGCACTTTTACTTTGGTGCCCAGCGAGATGCATTTGAATCCGACAACAACTTCGCTCACCGCGCAGACGAAGAGGAGGGCGCTGGAGACGATGGTACACAGTCCTTTCCCACTCAACTTCATTATATTCCTCCTCTGCCTCTCCCGGTCCCTCTCCCTCCTTCATCCTCCTTTGTCCTCCTCGTCAGCCCGTCTCGAAGCACTGTCAGATTGTGACATAATACGCCGGTGACTGCAGTTCAAAACCTGTTTCTCCGGAGCTGTGTGCTCTCCCCCCCTTTCCCGCTGCTTCAGGGATGGATGAATTATTGATAGGAAGAGCGCGTTCCTTCTACGGTAGCGACCCCCAAAATCCAACTCAAAGGTAATGATCACCCTCATGACCCTGCTCGCCCCCCATCCACACCGTTATGCAAGCAGCCACATCTCCAAACGACAGTGCAAATTGTTAAGGTAGGACCATTAGCTCAAACCCGCGTGATTGCGATCATACAGTGAGTGCTAAACGGCATGCGGCAGTGGAGTGCCGCTGCGAGCGCAGAACAACTCTTTCCGGGAGGAGGGAGGAGAGAAGGCGGCTATTAAATTGTACAGAATCCAGACGGCTTGCAGCTCCTAGCAAATGGCCATACTGGCTGCCGCTATCTAGCCTGTTACACCTTTTGACCCATCACTCATGTACAAACAGAATCGTGAAAAATTGCTATGTGGTTTTGCTTTGAAAAGAAAACAAATAGCCCCATGCTTTTTAGTGTGTGTCCATTGTAACAAGCGTTGTCCCTAACCAGTATTACATGCGCTGTCCCTAACCAGTATTACATGCGCTGTCCCTAACCAGTATTACATGCGCTGTCCATTGTGCTGAAACCTCGGCCAAACGAAGGGGAGAAGGGGTTGGCGGGGGCATCACGGCTTTAAGAGGATAAACGCCTGGTTGTTGCTCTTCAGTATTGCACGAGCTGTGCGTTGTGCAGAAATTGCGTTAACCTCAGCCTCAACCGAGAGGGGACTGGTAGTGAGGACATACAGAGTTTAACGAGGATGTAGGCCTAGTTGGTAAAGTTGGAAAAGTAATTTGAGGAAATTCTAGGGCTAGGCAACCTAGGAACGTAACATCATGTCTGTGATTTAAAGCATTACAGTCCACATCATTTGATTAGCCTACCTGTCTTTCGTTCAGGGAGGCGCAGGTATCCAATCGTAATCAATTTCTGGACTGATGGAATGTGTTTTTGTTAGTGACAGGAATTATTGCCATATTAGTCCCCATTTGTAAGCAAGCACCCAGGGTCATATGGTGATAAATTGTTTTGAGCAACTTTAGGGTGGTGGGGACATAGCTGCAACTTGGTGGGGAGAATAATTAAATCCAACCATTGTACGGCTAACCTTGGATCCATTCTTTGAACATAAGAACACTTTTTATCAATGCACCATGTCGACATTATATATTCTATGTTGTAGGCCTTCGATATGCTGTTTAAATATCCAGCTGTGGAACTTGATAATGAAATTAATCGCCTAGCTATTGAATAAAATAGGGTTTTAGAGACTGAGATTATGTTCTGTGTATTAGATCTCCTTGTAGAAGAACGCGAATGTCAACAGTCTGACTGGCAGGTGACTAAACGGATGTAGGAGAGAACTTTCTCTGCACCTGTAACCCTGACTCTATCTAGAATTCACACTAGAGAGCACACACACCTTATCTATTCACTGGAACTAAAACCCTGTGGAGGTAGACGATGTATTTTCCAAAATCCACAGATTCATTTTGACAAATCCAAGTGTTTCCTTTCACATAATCCATAGACATCCAAGGCACTAATGAAACCCTCCAGTGAAATCCTCCATTATCCCGCTAAGCAAGTAATCACTGCAATTAACTGCTGATAACGATGTCTGATTGACTTGCTATCTTAAAAGAGAATACCTCTGAACACTGGTCCAAACTGTGTGCGTGTGTATGTGCGCGCGCGCGTTTCAGCACCATGGACAGCTCGGGTCATACCGTTTTGGCCTCCGCGCTCCAAATAGATCAATGGCGTTATTGTATTAACGAATGTGAATGTACTAACTCCAGAGAAAGTAAAACTGAAACTAGACAAGCAAAAATAACAAATCAGCGGTTTTAAACTAAACATCTTTCATAAACTTGTATTTGAAGAAGGCATAATAATAGCCGTTTCTAAAAGCCACCTGTTTAGAATACATTATGGATGCAATTGTAGTGCCTAATATCACCACAGTGCACGTATAAGACTTGCTATAAGCATTCATAACTATTGCATTTTAACACCCTTTATAAATGTCTAAATGCTACATATCCATTCCTGAAGGATTACACACATTGACATATACAATATAAAACATAAGCGTTCATAAAATTTACTGGCTCGAAATATAGCTGTATGCATTATACAACATGACATAAGCCAACATGTAAAAGGGCAATTAAGACACTTTTCAACCTCATTCATTATCTCCAGCACCATACCCGTGTCTACATATGTGAAAACATCGCGTTTCTATGATCTGTGGTTAAAAAGATAAGAAGAAAGGTCCTAAAAAATGCTTCTCTGTGGCATCACAGGGTAGGATTAAAAGTAAAGGCTCTATTCAATCTGTAAAACTGAAGCATTACAGATTCTGTGATAGAAATGTTAAGGTCATTTCCGATTGAGCTGACATAACCTATACAGCGTTTACCGTGAATTCAGTCTCCACTAACGCAGGGACATTGCCTTTAAATTACAATCATGCTGTAACCCTGAATTTCCGCTATACATATTGAATAGAACCCTATGAAAAACTGTCGTTTTCAAAACCTGCAACGAGTTTCTAACACTCCCAGCAAATCTCTGTGTCACTGTTTTTATTTAAAAAATGTAACTTTTGATGACGTCATCAGGTAGAACTTTGTAAAAAATAAATAAAAAAAAACGTAGAAATGCATCGTTTTCACATATGTAGACACTGGTATTGTGCTGGAGATAATGAAAAGGAGGTTGACCAGTGGTAGAATTGCCCATTAAGCACTAAATGAAAGCTCACTATATGTTTAGATGCCTATGTATGTATGATGCATTACAAACCAGGAGGCATAAAAAGTGTTACCAAAGGGGATCAATTAATCATACCATAAGGTTATTAATCCATACACACTCCTCTCTTATAGCCATCTTTGATATTAGACACATGCTTACTTGTGTGTCTGCATGTCATCCAGCAAACATATGCATGAGCAACATATGCTTATGTATTTATTTTTTACTTGTGCAAGTGTTGGTGACAGTGTTGGTGTGAGACGTCTGTACATGTGTCCAGTTAGACTGTGTTGGTGTGAGACGTCTGTACCTGTGTCCTGTTAAGACTGTGTCGCCAGCTTGTTTGTTCATGCTTGCCAGGTAAAAAAAAAAAAAAGTCACAATGAGGACAGATGACAGATGATGAGATTGCTATTTTCTGCTTTCATGTTTTTACTTCGATCCCATCGTTGCTGTGGTTGCTATGGTGCAAAGCAGCTGGTGTAGGGCTCGAACACACGAATAGCGAGTTCAAAACGATTTTACATGTAGAATCGCGCTGAGCGATCGGTAAAGGAATGGGAGAACCACATTCAGTGCGATGTATGCGACCCTAGAAGTCCAGTCCCTTAGACACTGCCACTTACAAAGCCAAAGGTCAAATGACTCACTACAGGTCTCAGTACATTGGATGGAGTTTGACAGCTTTCTTAATAAACTACTCAGACAATGGAATCACAACAGATTTAACAGGAGAAAAGGCCAAAATGCAGTATATTGCCATGTAAACACATACAGTACATTGAAAATCTAGATGCCCTCACGCTTCAAAAAATAAGTGCCAGACGAATCCAGACAGACACAGGCCTACTTGAGACATTTAGGCGAGACAGCCCTCCCTCCCTCTTTCATCAGTATTCTCGTCCCCAGCCGGGCCATAAAATTAAGGTTTACCTGCGCCGTGACAAGGTGAGGGAGGAGGGGTTTTCCATTCCTCACCTCCAAACTCATTCCTCTTTTCACTCATACAGAAATAATGAAGGCTGAGTGAACCAAGTTTTACCTGTTGTCGCTAAGCAACCATATTCTTGGTCGCTCTCACTCCTTACTAAAAAATATTTTTGTCAGAGTGCAGTATATCTGCAGTATGCAGATATCATTGCGTCCAAAATAACACAGTTGACTGCAGTTACTGCACTTTTACTGCACTTTAAAAACGGCAATATTTTTTGTATGCGTCTCTCTCCCTATTTCAAGTTCTTCCCTAAACGAGGAAAAAATGCAGTGTAGAGCTTGAAGGCCTGATGGTGAATGCGAACAAGGAGCTGTGGACATCAATGGAAATGTACAGTAGGTTATATAAGCAAAGTCATGGATGTTGGGACTTGGCAATACAATAAATGTTATATTTGTGGGATTATATGTTCCAAAGATTTATGTTGGACACTTCAGAAGGAATCAGGCAAATATCGTACCTGTGAAAAAGAATACAAATGCCACACTCTTGAGCGTGTACGCGCACGCACACACGCACGCGCACACACACACACACACACACACACACACACACACACACACACACACACACACACACACACACACACAGCTTAATTTTTTTAATCTGTTATTGGAACGTCTTGATTCATCTCAGTAGGAGTTCATTGCAGTAGGAGGTAATTAGGTCAGAGGTAATTAGGTCAAAAGCCCACAAACTTTACAACAAACCAAGCCCACTGCTAACAGGTAGCTGTCACATACTAAAAGCCTTTGTTTGAACTTTGCTTCCCAATATTGGATATGTTGTCTCTTTCTTAATTCATCTTTCCTCCATTCCTTGCATCCTATGTCCTCCCCTCCTTCCTAAAACGCATTGGAGAAGAGGGTCTGAGGGGAGGACTCACAGAAAGACAATATGTCTCTAAACACATTTTTATCCACAGTTTGTATGTGAGTAAAGTCATACCATATAAAAAAAACATGACAGCTGTTTTGGAAACTGAAACTTTTGGTTAAATGTTATAAATCATTTGTTCGTTCAACATGGTGGGATCTTTTTGCGTTGATAAAATGAATTATGTGAGAAATGGTGTTGGAAATGCCTTCATGCATATATATTGATATAACCATCATATCGAAGTCAACTTGGATTCACGCGAAGTTAAGGTGTGTGATCCTCCCACTACAACTCGGGAAACCATGCAGTTTATTAGGCTACAGATGAAATAAACGATGATGGACTTTACAGGGTGGTGAAAGTGCACGATGATCTTGATGCTCCTTTCCAATAAATATTGAGGTTCTTATTCTGGTGGCATGTGTCTGCGAGCTGTTGGCTAGAGAGCACGTGCCAAGACCATAGTAGGCACATTTGCTATTTAACACAAGTGTTTGTGACAAAACTATCGGTAGTGTTGAAAATGCGATGAAAACTCATAGAACTTTAGATTTTTATTCGGTACACAAAAACTTATGTGAAAGTTGTCATCACGCACTGATTTTTATCCGCAACAAGTCTGTTTGGTGGAAACACACCTCTAGTGGGAAAATGTGCATATTTTCTTAATGCAGATTTTTGAATATTTGCATGAAAATCTGCCGCCAATTGGATGGAAACCTAGCTACTGTCAAATGATAGTGTAGCATTTTTGTGTGAAATGGAACTGGGCCCATTGCTGCTGCTAACTGATTGGGTGATGGTGGACAGGGTCATAGTGGACGGTGTGTTTGGTTGGAGTCTAGAATCACTGCTACCTTTATCTGTACAGTACACAACCATCTGATCATATCACACAACCTTGGAAATATGTGTGGGTGCGTAGGTGTGAAACCAACCTCTGTTCCTGACAGGGGCTCAGCATAGCCTCTGATTAGTTCTGGATAGCTGTAGGGGAAGGAAATATCTGAGTCCTTTCCCACACACCTCCTCGAATGCCTTTCTACTCCATTTCTTTTCATGTGCTTGGCATTTCCCTCAATAACTTATGAAGATCACAGTCACAGGACTGAGCTTGCTGATAAATTATGAGTTGTAAACTCAGGTATCCAAAAGCAGCAACACTGTCTAATAAAAACAATCCTATACTTTAATAACCGTATACCTTTTAATTAATGATCCGCATTGATTTCAATGTCAATTTGATATTGGTGTTCTAACCACCGCAATTGCTCAATTTGATGGCTACAGAAATACTGAAAAGGCTTGAAGTATATCGCAGGCCTTCAACGCTATGCATTGAAACGAACCCTTAGGGGGCATGGCGGAAGTAGATCTTTACAGCATGATTGAAATTTAAAGGCAATGTTCCCGCTTTAGCGTAGACTGCATCCACGGTAAACCGCTGCATACATTTTACATTCTATCGCAGAATCTGTAATGCTTTAGCTTTACAGATTGAATAGAGCCCTTCGTTTTTATATAAAGCTTTTCGATAACTAAAACTGAGGCCTAGATTGAATCAGATCAAGCGTTAACCGGCGATAGCCTACACCCGCCTAGCAGATGTTTTGGAGGTGTAACTACTTTGGAGTTGTCAAATCGGTGAGCAGCTGCTCTTTATCATTGTCATGAAGCCACACCCATCCCACTCATATCAGAAGTTCAGAACGAGAAAGTATTGGCCAGCTAAACTCAATTGGTGGATCGTGGTCTGGGTCCGGACCCAGAGAAGGGTCAATCCGAACCGGACAACATCACATTTTGTTATATAAAAGTTACATTATTTTTTGACAGCTTAAAAAAAATCTACCGGGCGCAGCGGCCTCTAACTCAGCAACCTCTCTTTCTCACTCTCTCAGGAAGCAACGCCCACCTCTACTAGTGCCCTGTCTAATCCAATTGCATGGTTATATGCAAATACAAGACTTATCCAATGACATCAATCCAAATATCCTTCGCGGAACCTTGGGGCAAGCAGGCAGAAAGAACAGAACGATTTGACCACGGTTCAACTGTTAATATCATAGATAGAAGGAGCTTAGTTACCAGTATCTTTGTTAATATAGCTTGTTAAAACATTTTTAAAAAGTTGACTCTGAAAACCATATATTCAAAGGCGTGTGGACGGAACAGTATTTATTAATTCTCCCCGCAACTAACACAAAACCAATGTGCCTGATATGCAGCGAGTCTGTAGCTCTCGTGACAAGTGCCAATGTTAAGCGCCATTATGACACCAGCTGCCCTGAATGGTGAACCATCATTCAGGGCAGCCCCACATTTTTTACAAAAATAATATACATTTTTGGGGGCTTGCCTGTTTTGCATGTTATTTTGGCGTTAATACGAGTCATATATCAGTTTGCAAATATATATCATTGAGATAATAAAGCCGCATACAAACATGGTCTCTTTTTTGTTTTCTTGAGTAAGGGTGCTCCAAAATGCAGGTGTTTCAGCCTAGCTCCGCGCTTTTTGTGGTGGGGCAAGCCAGCAGAAAATATGGAGCATTGCGCTGTGATTGGCTCAGTTTTCTGTCACTCATGGGGAAACTACGTCACCTCAAAGTCTAAAGGTAGACTTTAAAAAATCTAGCCCCTTGCGTGCTGCCATAGAGTTACACAAGAATGCTCAAGGTTATTGGCCACAGATAAAATGACGTCAAATCATGTTATATCTACAGTAGCTTTGATTGGACTGATCATGTCAACATCATACTTTCAAAATCTTAGCTACCAGTCATCGTTGTGTCAAGTTGACAATCTACTGGCAAATCCTTTTTAATCCTTGTCATATGAAGATAAATAATTAAGAGAAATTATTGGACATAAACATTACACAACAAGTTAGAAATCGCAAATTCAACAATGAGTGGTTTGGAAGGAATCAGTGGCTAACTGTGAGTTCAAGACAACTGGGAACTCGTAAAAAAGAAGTTACGACTGGGAAAATAAGTTTTGAACTTTCATCCAACTCGGAATTGTAAATCTGGTACTCAGGCCTCTTTCCAGAGCTACAACAGATCACTGACGTCATTCTAATTCTACCTTTTTTTCCTTTGAATTCCCAGTTGTCTTGAAAGCACCATAAATCCAGAGAATGCCAGACTTTGATGACAAAGTTTGATGAGAAAATTTGCCCACGAACTAGACGCGCTACCTTCCTGTTCACCATACATCATTCCTTCAATTCTGACCAGTTTCCCAGTCCCTGCTGATGGAAAAACATCCCCACAGCATGATGCTGCCACCACCATGCTTTACTGTGGGGATGGTGTTCTCGGGGTGATAAGAGGTGTTGAGTTCACGCCAGACATAGAATATTCCTTGATGGCCAAAAAGCTACATTTTAGTCTCATCTGACCAGAGTACCTTCTTCCATATATTTGGGGAGTCTCCCACATGCCTTTTGGAAAACACTTTAAGCAATGGCTTTTTTTCTGGCCACTCTTCTGTAAAGCCCAGCTCTGTGGAGTGTACGTCTTAAAGTGGTCCTACAGACAGATTCTCCAATCTCCACTGTGTAACTTTACAGCTCCTACAGGGTTAACTTTGGTCTCTTTTTTGCCTCTCTGATTAATTCCCTCCTTGCCTGGTCCATGAGTTTTGGTGGGCGGCCCTCTCTTGGCAGGTTTGTTGTGGTGCCATATTCTTTCCATTTTTTAATAATGAATTTAATGGTGCACCGTGGGATGTTCAAAGTTTCTGATATTTTAATAGAACCCAACCGGGATCTGTACTTCTCCACAACTTTGTCCCTGACCTGTTTGGAGAGCTCCTTGGTCTTCATGGTGCCGCTTGCTTGGTGGTGCCCCTTGCTTAGTGGTGTTGCAGACTCTGGGGCCTTTCAGAACAGGTGTATTTATACTGAGATCATATGACAGATCATGTGACACTTAGATTTCTCACAGGTGGACTATATTTAACTAATTATGTGACTTCTGAAGGTAATTGGTTGCACCAGATCTTACTTAGGGGCTTCATAGCAAAGCAGGTGAATACATATGCATGCACCACTTTTATGTTTTTAAAAAAAAATCTTTTTAAGCAAGTTATTTTTTAAATTTCACTTCACCAATTTGGACTATTTTGTGTTAGTCCATTACATGACATCCAAATGAAAATCCATTTAAATTACAGGTTGTAATGCAACAAAAGAGGAAAAATGCCAAGGGGGATGAATACTTTTGCAAGGCACTGTACAGGTGTTGGGACTGCTGATAGCCAGGTGGTAAGGTGTTGGGACTGCTGTTGGGACAGCTTTATATAGGCCCTAACAGTTTGTAGGCACTGTTTGTCACCGTTATAGTGCAATTCATGTATTGTTTAGTGTTGTGTAGTGGCTTTGCATGCATGCATCTGACATTTGCCCCACCAAGATTGACATGCTAAAATTTCCACTGGACACCAGGCATAGTAAATTCGATCAGATGTATCCTCTGAACACAGAGGTGAGAACAAACAAGATGAACCAACTCAAATCCCAATATGAGAGGTCCACCAAAGTCCTTGTCAATTCCCTGACAGCCCAACAACGTGCAATGGAATGTTCACTGAGGATATGTTGGGTTTAGGGAAAACACACAAAAAAAAAATTCAGATGGTGAGATGGTAAAATGATGCATGTGTGAAGTTGCTGACACCTTCCTTGAAGGTAAACAAAAAGATGAGCTCAGAGAAAAGATCAAACAGATCCCACTGTCAGATTCACAGCAATGAGGAGAACTGAAATATTAGCTGAAGATTTAACTTCACAACTTGACGAGGTCATTCAGAATGCACCATGCATTTCATTAGCGGTGGATGAATCAACAGATAACACTGATAATGCCCAGCTTCTGGTGTTTGTCAGATTTTATAACGAAACAAATAAGGAATTCTGTGAGGAGCTGTTGGGCTTAACAAATCTAGAAGCACACACACAGGGAGAGGATATTTATGAGGCCATCAAAGGGATGCTGACAAGAAGGGGGATAGATCTGAAGTCAGTGGTCTCCATCACCACAGATGGAGCTCCAGCCATGATAGGAAGAGGGAGGGGACTGGTTGCACGTTTTGAAAGAGGACTACCCTGACCTGACATCATATCACTGCATCATCCATCAATCTGTCCTGTGTACCAGTCTGGGAAAATAGTATTCTGAGGTCATGACAACAATGAGGAAACAGATCAACTTTTTGTGAGCAACATCATCCCTAAAACACCGCCTGCTACGAGGGATTCTGATAGAGGCCAATGCCAGTTTTGATGACTTACTACTGCACAACAATGCCAGATGGCTCAGAAAAAGCAGGATTTCGGAAAGCTTTTGTGCCGTTCAGGAGGAAATCAAAGCTTTCTTATCAAAGCAAAAGAGTGACAAGGCAACTCATTTTTCAGAGTTTTTGGGAAAATGAGGAGAAGATGGAAGACATTTTGGCAGACATTACATCACACCTTAATCAACTGAATGTTAAGCTGCAGTGACGGGACAACACAGTGTGTGATATGATAACAGCAGACCGGACTTTCCAGAAGAAATTGGAGCTTTTCAAGAATGATCTCCTGGGAGAAATTGTCCACTTCCTCAATCTTCTGGTGCAAACGCAGAGAGACAAAGATGTTCCCAACCATATATATTTCACCCAGAAGCTGATGGATAACTTCAAGGCACGCGTTGATGACTTCACTGTTGGAAGAGAACGGCTGTTGCCCATCCAGAACCACTTCTTGGTCACAAATGTGACAAAGTTGTCAGAAGATGCTAAACAGATCTTCAAATGGGTAGATGTTGCTTCACTGAAATGGAGTTGATTGAGCTGCAATAAAATGTGTCTTTGAAGGAGCAGGATGGTGATTGTGACCCTGTTACTTTCTGGGGAAAGATGGTGCCTGCAGCTGATGTCCCTGTTCTCAAGAGACTGGCACTATACATTCTTACCATGTTTGGCTCCACATACAGCTGTGAATCAGCCTTCTCCACAATTAACTTTATTAAGAACAAATACCACACCAGGCTCACCAATGAACATCTGCACCAGTGTCTCAGAGTTTCTCTCACACTTTGTGCCAAAGTTCAAAGCATTGGCAGGAGACAGAAAGTGTAATTTCTCTCATTAATGCAGAGCAAGGCCCAGAGTGACTTATACATTAACATTGCATGGCCCACAGTGATGTTCTGTGCATTCAGATTATTCTTTTTGTTCAACTCTCCTTTGTTCTCCAGAAAACAAACACTTTATTTAAACACTTGATCTATTTTGCATAGACAATTATGCAACCACTTTTGTTCTTCAGCAATGTTGCACATGTTTACATTCGAAAGACATTGTAATTAATTCAAGTTCTTAGTCTCATTTAATGTACATTTTATATAACATGTTTCCTAAATCGTAGACGACTATGTTTGTTACTACACTGTGCTACAGCGCCGATCAAGGACGATATCCATCTGGACCTTTGCCACCTAGGACAGTTGTGTCACTGGACTTTCTCAAATAGTAGTTGAGTACCCCTGTTATAGGCTATATAGAAATAATGATGCTCAAATTGAAAATAAATGAAAATAATTAGGATTTCTATCAGCCTTATCAAGGTGTAGATTACATCTCACATTCTAGTGTTCAAACTTGTAAACAAGGCTGCATGGGATTTATGTCAATGTCACTCCGTGCAGCCAATGGCAATGTTCGCTTTAGGTATTTGGATGATTCCACGTGTCTCAGTTCAAATGTCCTCTTCGACATTAACACAAACACAAACCTAACTATCTCCATTCACAAAGAGAGACCAGTTCTAAAATAGCTTTCACCGCATGCGACCGACCAAACGCAAAATGCACTGTGCAAAACAAATTGGATTTTTAAGAACGTTAAGACTCCAATCCTCCGGTTCAGCCATTAGGCATGTGGCACAGGCCCCACCGATAGATAGAAGCATTGATTGAGGACATGTTTACTCCCCGCTGGTGAGTCCCCCCACACCACAAAGTTTTATTTGGGGCTGATTCCGACTTAGGAATTTACACCTTTCCTTCACACGTCTTTCCTACGCACTTCTCAGTATTTAGGCTTACCTTATTCAGTCGTGTAACACGCTCTGCAGGTGTGGCTTCTTTACACGCTCTGAATAAATTTCATTCAACCGCTGGAAACCGTCCCACTTATTGGCCAACAGATTGTTTGGTGGAGTTTTCATTCAATAGGGATTTCAGTACATTTATCTTAAGCCATCCCTTTAAATATGCTGTACCTTCTAGTTAGAATTTTGTCCACAGACTCACTAGAATATATTGAGAGAATGGGTTCAGAAAATTAGGGATCAAAGAACACCTTCCTAATATTGAGTTGCACCCGCTTTTGCCCTTAGAACAGCCTCAATTTTTCAGGCATGGACTCTACAAGGTGTCAAAAGCGTTCCACAATGATGCTGGTCCATGTGATACACACAGAAAACTGTTGAACATGATTTCGCTCAGCAGCCCCCCTGGGACGGCCGAGCTAACATAGGCTAATGTGATTAGTATGAGGTTGTAAGTAACAAGACATAGACATATCTGATATGGGCAGAAAGCTTAAATTATTGTTAATCTAACTGCAATGTCCAATTTACAGTAGCTATTACAGGGAAATAATAGCATGCTATTGTTTGAGGCGAGTGCACAGTTATGAACTTGAAAATGTATCAATAAACCAATTAGGCACATTTGGGCAGACTTGATACAACATTTTGAACAGAAATGCAATGGTTCATTGGATCAGTCTAAAACTTTGCATATACACTGCTGCCATCTAGGGGCCAGAATCAAATTGCGCCTAACCTGGAATAATACATTTTGACCTTTCTCTTGCATTTCAAAGATGCATGTTTTTTTCTTTGTATTATATTTTACCAGATTGAATGTGTTATATTGTCCTACATTAATTTCATATTTCCACAAACGTTAAAGTGTTTCCTTTCAAATGGAATCAAGAATATGCATATCCTTGCTTCACAGTGTAACGGTCCTGACCTGTTTTATGTTGTTTTTGTATGTGTTTATGGTCAGGGCGTGTGTTTTGGGTGGGCAGTCTATGTTTTCTGTTTCTATGTTGGTTTTGGGTTGCCTGGTATGGCTCTTAATTAGAGGCAGGTGGTTTGCGTTTTCCTCTAATTAAGAGTCATATTTAGGTAGGGTGTTCTCACTGTTTGTTTGTGGGTGATTGTCTTCCGTATCTGTGTTATGTCTTGCACCATACGGGACTGTTCGGTTGTTCGTTTCGTTTCGATGTAGTCTGTTCCTGTCCGTGAGTTTTACGTGTTAGTTAAGTAAGTTCATGTTCAGGTTTTGTCGTCTACGTCGTTTTCTTGTTTTGTATTTTGAAAGTGTTTTGTTTTTCGTGTTGCCATCGTCGTTAATAATAAAGAGATGGCTTATTTCCCGAATGCTGCATTTTGGTCTGATGATCCTTCTCTCCTCTCCTCATCCGAGGATGAGGAGAACGACAGCCCTTACACACGGCCTGAGCTACAGACAGTTAGATTTGGGTATGTCATTTTAGGCAATTAAAAAAAAAAAAAGGGTCCGATCCTTGTCTCCTCCCCTTCATCTACACAGATTGAAGTGGATTTAACAAGTGACGTCAATAAGGGATCATAGCTTTCACCTGGATTCACCTGGTCAGTCTATGTCATGGAGTCTTAATGTTTTGTATACTCAGTTTATATGCATATTTGTCTCTGTCTCAGCACCAATTGGTAGATTTAAAAATACTATTTTCTTGTAGATTATTTAGATTTAGGAAAGTATTCATGAATCATAAAAAAACAAAAGTGGTTTGATTAATTCAGAAAATTGCCACATTCTGTTCTTCAACACATGGTAATGTTGGAAGATTAGCGTACATATAATTATAATAGGGAGAACAGTGTACAATAGTAGCCTATACCCTGGTCTATTGCCTGCACTAACCAGGGAACTGTGTGATGACACGACCAAGTACTGTGCCATGCGTCAGTTTCAAACTGTTAGCACTTGATCTGACACTCCGCTCCATAATGATTTAATTTGCCTACATTTCTTTTTTTTTAATATATTATCACCTGTTACTAATGATCCTCAGCAACACCCACACGGCCATTACGGAGTTTACAGAGGAAGCAAATGAAGGTGAGCGAAACAATGTAATTAAATGGAATGATAATGTAGGCTATACCAACTGAAGGGAACTAACAGAAAATTGCCAGTTGAAAATGTGTTATTAGGCCAACTGACGGTCGATACTGATAATGGCTTTTATTTAACATGCTAGAAATAGGGTAGCCTATAAATAAGTCATTCAAGACTGCCCATCCCTGCAAGTTAAAAGACTACACAATAAGCACAGCATTTCATATATTTTACTGGTGGAAAGTTGAAATGCTTCAGATTACTGCCATATGACTGGTTTCACATTTGTCTCCAGCGATTATAAGGTAAAATAGATCCAAAACTGGTGTCACTTATATTTACAATTCCCTTATCCAAATGAATTACCCATTTACCTAGCTATTATCAATAGCTCGTATCAAGTTGTAAATTACAGTGCATGGAGAAGGGTGTTATTTTTATATGAAAAAATGCAGTATTTGCTTTTTCCATTTGGAATTGGTAGGTTCGCTCGACCTTATTCCAGGTTTCCTCACAGATAAAGTTGGTGGAATTATAAGGGAATTAAGTCAAGGTCAGAACACCACTTATCTCCTGCAAGCTGACTTTGGTCGCCAGTTGTATGGTGTTTTCTCCGACACATTGGTGCAGCTGGCTTACGGGTTAAGCGAGCAGTGTGTCAAGAAGCAGTGCGGCTTGGCAAGGTCGTATTTCAGAGGACGCATGGCTCTCAACCTTCGCCTCTCCCGAGGCCATAAGGCAGCTGCAGCGATTGGACAAGAATAACTACCAATTGGATATCACAAAATTGGGGAGAAAAGGGGGTAAAAAAAAGTTATAAAAAGAACACGGCTTATCTGTAGACATCTCTGCCGCACCTTCATTTCTTAGATGTCCACCCGAACGAATAGCGGGTGAATAGTATGCTTTTCTCATGTTTAAATGTCAAAATACGCATAGAGAGAAGAGGGAATTATGTTCAATATACGCTCGCTTAACTTGGGTCGGAATCAGGCCCTTAAACACACACACAGATTTAACTTCCACCTCCCCCCCAACTGCTGCACCCCCCTGCCTGCGTGCCCAGCCTACCAATGCCCCCTGGCAGGCAGCCATTACATTGTGATTATGATGATGCAATCAGGGCGCTCGTGGGAGCGATCGGTGCGGTAATCACACATAGCCTATAATCCTGCTAATGAGCATGGCTTGTGCTAACATAGCTAGGCCTATAATCCTGCTAATGAGCATGGCTTGTGCTAACATAGCTAGGCCTATAATCCTGCTCATGAGCGTGGCGTGTCCTGACTGACACTAGGCCCATAATGCTGCTAATGAGCGTGGCGTGTGCTAACGGACTCTAGGCCGTCTGGCTGGCCTCTCTCTGGACAGTCCAGCATCTATGAGGTCTGATTACATTCTGCCCAATTTGTTAATGCCCTTAAATACTGATGTGACTGGGAGGAATTACAGAGAATTGACAACTGATGTGGGTAGCATTTTGAAGCCAACTGGTGTAATTCATTATTATCTGGCTATAATGTATTGTTCTGGAAGATTTGTCATACATGATCCTGACTAAAAAACAGCTTGTTTCAGTCTTGAGAAATGTCTGCATTGAAATACTAATTTGCAATGCAGGTATACTGGAAAGTTAATGTTGCACTTACAGCACACATCGTTATGGTTTCATTCCTAGTATGGGACTTTCACGCTGCTCCTTTTCATTGTAATTACTCTTTTAGTCCCATGATTTAAGATATGCCTTTTCCCCTCCTGACCTCAGATAAATTACAGTCAAGATTTTCTAGTTTCAACATAAGGGGAAAGCCATTGCGATTGGGTCGTGCTTTCGATGTATAATTTCTACATGAACCCCCAAAAATCCCTGGTAAATGTAGTTTAGCTCAGCAGCCAACTGCTAATACGGTAAAATGCTTGTTCAATGAGCGGATGTGTTATATTCATTTCGCTCGCTCGTTAGTGGGACCGAATCCAGATGAGACAATTATTGTATGAACTCAAACACACAGGCCCATTATGCCCAGTAGTGCCGACAGAAATGTCTCACTAGGGGAAAAGTGGGTACATGTTAGAATGAGAGGCACGTAATCGAGAGAGAAAACAGACAAGGGCAGAACTTCCAGTTTAGAATAACCATATAATTAGTTCTAGCGTACAAAAGACTCTGTAGCCTACAGCAATGCCGAGTTTGGTTATACAGTGTTTTGGCAACGACAGCAATATATATATATCTATCTACAGAGATTTAAGGGCTTTTAGGCAAGAAGCAACATCTTCTTAACTACAGTGTCACATACAAATATCCCTGTGTACTGCGCAGCAGAAGAAATCCAAAACAAGCATAATTTTTCTAGATACAGTATGATCTGAAAGCCAACATCCACAGCAATAAGACACTTGGTTAGCACACACTCAAGTCATCAACATCCAAACTAGCTCACCTATGGCTATAAACCTTAATACATGACAATGACAGCAGGCATTCATATCTTCTACCCTAAGTCATAATACTTATCTGCAGTGAGTTCTCTTTTACAGTAAGCTTAGTGTTTCTTTTGTTATTTCTCTTTGCATTTTTTTTAACCAATGTGGTAATGCTGCGCTATTGCCAAACAAACGCAGGCTGAATAAAAGCGGTTGCTCCCTCGACTCCCATTGGGTTCTATGTCTTCTTCTTTTAGCTATTGCAGGTGGTCTCCTGGTGAACGGAGACTGAGGCTGATCCTCGGTCAGTTTCTGGGGCGCTGCTGGTGGTAGAGGGGTCACTAGAGCAGTAATTTGTCTGCAGGGAGCGGCCTACGTAGCTCCAGTACTCCCTCCGGATGGTGTCCTTCTCCTGGGCCAGGAGCTCACAGAGCTTGGGGGAGAACAGGAGGAGAGGGAGAGAAAGGGAGAGGGTTAGAGTTATAGCAGGATTAAAGAAAAGAACTGATGTGGTAAGATAATGCTGTGTCGGGTGTAATCAGAATGTTCACTTTGTTGCTGATTAATGCCAATTCTCTGTTTTTTTTGCACTCTTGCAACCCATGTGTTTTGAACTTTGCGCTGATTTGCTAATACTTGCTTGTTAAATCTTTCGATAAAGTACGACTGAAATGTATTTATAAATGCCTGGAATATTTCAATTTCTTATACAATGGGTTAAAGTTATGTATAGTAACCCTAGGTGTAAAATATTAAATAATGTCTGCTTCTCAGAAAGTATTAAAAACTGTCAACTATTAGCAGATCTATTTATTATGGCCATCGAAATGTTAGCTATTAAAATCAAGATCCAACAATTATATCAAGGGGTTAGAAATCCAGGGCTTAAAACAGGGATGCAAACTGGTGAGGGCCCAAAAAGGTAACGTTCTTTTTTCTCACTGAAACGTGCAAAACAAATCCCTGCTAGGTGGGATGCAGGTTAACTAATTAAAACAACAAAGAATAATGAGCTACATGATCAGTCTGTGTGTAAGATAAAGTAGTTCATGTGAACCTAACTCACAGCTAAAAAAGTGCAAGGAAAGCAATCCAATGTTATTCGTTGCCTAGACTTTACTGCAAATGACACTCAAGTCTTGAGAAAACAAAACAATACTAATATTGCAGTAAGCCATGACAGCCTTTATAATAGAATGCTTGTGACCACACACACACACATCTAAATATTGCACTTGGGGAACAGGCATTCTATTTTTGCTCTATTATAGTGGTCACTATAGTAGACATCGATCTAGTGCACAAGGCTACATGTGTGCAAAAATAACGTTCACAGAGTAAAATAAATGAATAATCCCCTCTCACAAGTGTTACTGTCAAATGCAACACAACAAAAGCAATATCTTTGGGCTACATTGTTCACATCGGTTCTACAATGTGCCAGCAGTTTACCTATTTGCTTATGGCCTTGCCTACACCTTGCGACTTACACCTAGCAACTACACCTAGCAAAAAAACTATAATTTATTTGGAACGGCAAGTCAGACAAAATGCAAAGGAGCCTATTTATATAATGAATATGAATTCAGAGGGCAGAAATGATTAAATATTAAAACAGACCTCTCACTAAAGGCTTCAGTCATACAAAAGTTATACTTAAATCCAAACTGATTCTATAGCAGATTAGTAAAAAAAGTCTCCCCCCTTGAACAAGAATGGACTTTTTCGCTTCATTCTGATTACAACCTCTCACTCTGTTATTTGAAAATCTCAGATATATATATATATTTTTTTAACAAACCATAAAGTTTGTTAAAGTTTGCAATTTCAGTTTAATCCACCAGAAAAGACAGAACAAAAAAAGACTAATATTATGGTTAAAATGCAAATATACTAAATTATTTAAAAAAGCATTTTTGGAATAAAAACTAGCATGAGTATAATCCTTTTAAATTGCGTCATAAATAGGACTGGTGGAGTTGTCACACGCAGCTAATGAAAACATATGGAAATGTCTGCTCTACCCAAAATTACAACAATTGCAGCATTACCGCAAAAATGGAAGAGGCAAGTGGAAGGGGTGAAAAGTAAGGGACTTGTCTGTCCGCCCTGCATTAAAGACCAAAATTGGTTAAAGAAAATAGTCATAAATAAAAAAAAGTATATCAGTTTCATTTAAGGACCAAAAAATTGACAGCTGTGCCATATAGATTGCAAAATAGCTGTGAAGCGATTTACGATATACCGATTCCATGGTACATGGTTTATAAACTGATACACAAAACAATGCCGGATTCAAAAAAACGTTGCATTTTTCAATAAAAAAATGACACCAAATTCTTGCAACCAATAGAATGTCAAACAGTGAATTCGGGAAGTATTCAGACCCTTTGACTTTTTCCACATTTTGTTACATCACAGACTTATTCTAAAATTGATTAAATAGATTTTTTCCCCTCATCCATCTAAACACAAAACCCCATGATGACAAAGCAAAAACAGGTTTAGAAATCTTTGCAAATTTATTAAAAATGAAACGGTCTGCAAGTTCTTCTGAGGAGATGGGGGAACCTTCCAGAAGGACAACTATCTCTGCAGCACTCCACCAAGCAGGCCTTAATGGTAGAGTGGGCAGACTGAAGCCACTCCTCAGTAAAAGGCACAACAGCACGCTTGGAGTTTGCCAAAAGGCACCTAAAGGAGTCTCAGACCATGAGAAACAAGATTCTCTGGTCTGATGAAACAACAAAGATTGAACTCTTTGGCCTGACTGCCAAGTGTCAAGTCTGGAGGAAACCTAGCACCATCTCTACGGTGAAGCATGGTGGTGGCAGCATCATGCTGTGGGGATGTTTTTTCAGCGGCAGGGACTGGGAGACTAGGCAGGCTCGAGGCAAAGATCAATGGAGCAAAGTACAGAGATCCTTGATGAAAACCTGCTCCAGAGCGCTCAGGACGTCAGATTGGGGAGAAGGTTCACCTTCCAACAGGACAACGATCCTAAACACACAGCCAAGACAATGCAGAAATGGCTTCGGGAAAAGTCTCTGAATGTCCTTGAGTGGCCCAGCCTGAGCCCGTACTTGAACCAGATTGAACATCTCTGGAGAGACCTGAAAATAGCTGTGCAGCGACGCTCCCTCCAACCTGTCAGAGCTTGAAAGGCTCTGCAGAGAAGAATGGGAGAAACTCCCCAAATACAGGTGTGCCAAGCTTGTAGCGTCATACCCAAGAAGACTCGAGGCTGTAATTGCTGCCAAAGGTGCTTCAAAGTACTGAGTAAAATGCGAGTACTTATGTAACTGTGATTTCATTTTTTTAAATTTTTTAATTTTGTATACATTTGCACAAAAAAACAAAAACCTGTTTTAGCTTTGTCATTATGTGGTATTGTGTGCAGATTGATGGGGAAAAAAATATTTAAACCATTTTAGATTAAGGCTGTAACGTAACAAAATGTGGAAAAAGTCAAGGGTTCTGAATACTTTCCGAATGCACTATGTATCTACAAAAAAATGTATATGGGGGATTTTAAATGATGCAGACAATTACATTGATAGAAGCTACAATCTACAGTATCTGCAACATTAAAGCTGATCTACCCCCTAAAAAACAGTAACAAAAAAACTTGCTCGCTTGATTATGTGCCAATTAAATTAAACTACCACAGCTAACACAGCCATGGTAGGAGTACTGGTAGTGAATTAAGTTGGCTAATGGCTACTCAACATACAGGTAAACTGCCAAAACTAAGGAAACACCAACATAACGTATCTTAATAGCTTCAATGCACCTTGGCATAGATGTCTGGAAGTCTGGAGGGATGCGACACCATTCTTCCACGATAAATTCCATAATTTGGTGTTTTGTTGGTGGTGGTGACAAATGGGTTTAGGCACCGTTCCAGAATTTCCCACAAGTGTTCAATTGGGTTGAGATCTGGTGACTGAGATGGCATTTCATTTTCATGCTCATCAAACCATTCAGGTGACCACCCATGCCCTGTGGATGGGACCACTGTCATCCTATATGTAAAAAATAAATGGCCTGCCCAGCATTTTTATAAATGCTTAGGGTCATGATGGGATGCTAAAGAAACCACACCTGTGTGGAGGCACCTGCTTTCAATATACTTTGTATCCCTCATTTATTCAAGCGTTTCCATTATTTTAGCAGTTACCTGTACATTGACATCTCTCGAGGTGGCACTAGCATCGAGAAACATCAATTTAAAAAAAGGTAAATAGAGGAAAAATACAAATCATATTTTCAACAACCAACTGAAAGCAATCCCGTCCATGCATTTCCGAGTAGACGGAACTAAAATAAGTATAAGAGCTCCTGCAGTGACTTTTTCTGAATGAGCCAATGCCTATTGAAAACAGCAGCAGAAGAAAGAAAAAACTCCCAAGAAACCTAATTAACTCCGACACACACACACAGCCGAGCATTGAGTTCCCCAATACAGAGGCAGCATACCAGCTGTCATTCAAACTGCCAGGTAGACATTGGAGGCTTGGAAAAGCACGCAAGACATCCGGTGCGATAGGCAAAAGAGTTTTCAAATCCAACACGTGGACTCGTTGAATAATTCCTACTGATTTACCCTTTTTCCTCAGCCTTGAACTGTTGGTGCGAGGGCTGTTATACACTGATTGACTCGAAGTCAATGTTTTATACTGGAAATGTACTAAGAAAGGAGATGTCCCAGCTATGGTAGAACACTCCATTTTCATTCTCTGCACATTGTTGCCAAGTTCTTCAGCGTCTACACCAGTTTCACAATTTCTGTTCAGGCAAAGCACTGGCACATTTCAACTCATCAAAGCTTGGTGTTTAGTTGAATCAAGTGTGCTACTGCTGGGCTAGAATAAAAATGTGCACTCCCTTCGGGTCCTCCAGGAAATGGATTGAGAAACAGTGATCTAAAGACTCCTTTCAGCTGAGTGCACAACTAAATCCTACTTTTGCCACCATCTGTCTCTAAATTAGTTTATAGTCGTTTATACAGTTGAAGTTAGAAGCCAAATACATTTAAACTCAGTTTTCACAATTCCTGACATTTAATCCAAGTAAAAATCCCCTGTCTTAGGTCAGTTAGGATCACCACTTTATTTTAAGAATGTGAAATGTCAGAATAATAGTAGAGAGAAATATTTATCCCCCCCCCCCCCCCCCCAGATGTCTTTCATCACATTCCCAGTGGGTCAGAAGTTTACATACACTCAATAGTGTATGAAGGCAATGCTAGTATTTGGTAGCATTGCCTTTAAATTGTTTAACTTGGGTGACACGTTTCAGATATCCTTCCACAATAAGTTGGGTGAATTTTGGACCATTCCTCCTGACAGAGCTGGTGTAACAGTCAGGCTTTATCAGTTCTGCACACAAATTTTATATAGGGTTGAGGTCAGGGCTTTGTGATGGCCACTCCAATACCTTGACTTTGTTGTCCTGAAGCCATTTTGCCACAACTTTGGAAGTATGCTTGGGGTCATTGTCCATTTGGAAGACCCATTTGCGACCAAGCTTTAACTTCCTGACTGATGTCTTGAGATGTTGCTTCAATATATCCACATAATTGTCCTCCCTCATGATGCCATCTATTTTGTGAAGTGCACCAGTCCCTCCTGCAGCAAATCACTCACACAACATGATGCTGCTACCCCCATACTTCACAGTTGGGATGGTATTCTTCAGCTTGCAAGCCTCCCTCTTTTTCCTCCAAATATAACGATGGTCATTATGGCCAAACAGCTCTATTTTTGTTTCATCAGACCAGAGGACATTTCTCCAAAAAGTATGATCTTTGTCCCCATATGCAATTTCAAACCGTAGTCTGGCTTTTTTCTGGTGGTTTTGGAGCAGTGGCTTCTTCCTTGCTGAGCAGCCTTTCAGGTTATGTCGATATAGGACTCGTTTTACTGTGGATATATACTTTTGTACCTGTTTCCTCCAGCATCTTCACAAGGTCCTTTACTGTTGTTCTGAGATTGATTTGCACTTTTGCACCAAAGTACGTTCACAGAACGCATCTCCTTCCTGAGTGGTATGAGGGATGCATGGTCCTATAGTGTTTATACTTGCACACTATTGTTTGTATAGATGAACGTGGTACCTTCAGGTGTTTAGAAATTGCTCCCAAGGATGAACCAGACTTTTTTTTTCTCTGAGGTCTTGGCTGATTTCTTTTCATTTTTCCATGATGTTAAGCAAAGAGGCACTGAGTTTGAAGGTAGGCCTTGAAATACATCCACAGGTACACCTCCAATTGACTCAAATGATGTCAATTAGCCTATCAGAAGCTTCTAAAGCCATGACATAATTTTCTGGAATTTTCCAAGCTGTTTAAAGACACAGTTAACTTAGTGTATGTACACTTCTGACCCACTGGAATTGTGATACAGTGAATTATAAATGAAATAATCTGTCCGTAAACAATTGTTGGAAAAATGACTTGTGTCATGCAAAGCAGATGTCCAAACCGACTTGCCAAAACTATAGTTTGTTAACAAGAAATTTGTGGAGTGGTTGAAAAACTAGTTTTAATGACTCCAACCTAATTGTATGTAAACTTCTGACTTCAACTGTACCTGTACCCCCGCACATTGACTCGGTACCAGTATCCCCTGTATATATAGCCTCATTATTATTCTGTGTATGTTTTACTTTCATTTTTTAGTCAATCTTTTCTTAACTCTTTTTTGTCTTAAAACTGCATTGGTGGTTAAGGGCTTGTATGTAAGCATTTCACAGTAAGGTCTACACCTGTTGTATTCGCCGAATAAAATTCTATTTGATTTTATATGCATATCACTACTATAAAGTAATCCCAAATGTGAAATTAGATTATGCCTATTTTCCCATACATTTGGGCTGAACTATCCCTTTAAGTCCGATAGGTCCCAGTGCTGCTCACCTCCAGGGCCTTGCTAAGGACCTCCTCCTGGTCTCCTAAGGTGTTCTCCAGGGAGTCCTCGTAGATGTCCACCAGGAAGCCCAGCAGGTAGGGCGAGCAGTGGGTCTCCTTGAGCTCCAGGATCTGCTCCAGGAGACCCGGGTGGGACGACAGGCCCCGGTCCTGCAGAATCCTGGGGGAAAAGGAGGAGGAAAGGGGTGTGAAAAGCTTCAGCCAACTCTACAGAAGCAGTATCCCAATTCTGAGCTCCTACACTAAACATGGTGACTTCTGACATCTGCTGGTGGAGGATAGAAACTGCAAGATAAGTGCATTATTATTATTAGCCATTATGTTGTAGACTCACAAATTAAAGGCCCAGTGCAGTAAAAAACTTGATTTACCAGTGTTTTATACATATTTCCACACTACGAGGTTGAAATAATACTGTGAAATTGTGAAAATTATGATAATGTCCTTGTTAGTGTAAGAGTGGTTTAAAAAGACTGCCTGAATGTTAAACTGTTTTGGTGGGATGGAGTTTTGTCCTGCCTAGTTACATCACCAGGTGGTAAATTAATTAATAGACCAATAAGAAAAAGTTCCAAACCTCTCTGCCAATAACAGCTAGTTTTCAGTTTTCCCCTCCCCACTCAGACCAGTCCTAGCAAAATTCTTGCTTGAAAAATTACTCTTTGATAAGCTTCTATTTTTGTTTCTTTTTGACCATTTTAATGGAAAATAATTACAGTAAGGTACTTAATTGTTACCCAGAAATGATTTGATATTGAGATAAAAACAGCTGCATTGGACCTTAAATATGAATACTTAAGAATTTTTAAAATTAGGCACTTTATCTACAGTACTTCGCAGAGTGTAGATGAACTCGTGGATATCATTTTTATGTCCATGTGTGCAGTTTGAAGGAAGTTGCTAACTAGCGTTAGCACAGTGACTGGAAGTCTATGGTAACTGCTAGCATGCTAGTAGATGCCGTAGACTTCATCATTGCGCTAACACTAGTTAGCATTGGCTCACGAAACTACCTCCATACTTAATGCAGAGACATACAAATGTCCTAAATCCCTATATCCCTTTAAGTATTATTTAATTCCCTACTGAATGAATCCTGTATGACACCTACCCTTTCAAATAGTTCCACACACTTTCATTGTGGGGAGCCTTCTTGATCTGTTTGAGACTGTACCTTAAAAAAGACAAAGGAGAATACATTTATCAGATATGTGTCTGATGTAGCACACTGGAAATCTCTGTCCAGTCCAGAAAAAATCCCTTACCCAAGGAGACCCAAAACAATTTGATAGGCTAGATAGGTGTAATGCTGGAAGACCCATCAGAGGGCAAGGTGGAGCTACTATTATGATGCTCATACTGATCACATCCTTTCAGATATAAACTCAGCAAAAAATAAATGTCCCTTTTTCAGGACCCTGTCTTTCAAAGATAATTCGTAAAAATCCAAAAAACTTTACAGATCTTCATTGTAAAGGGTTTAAACACTGTTTACCATGCTTGTTCAATGAACCATTAACAATTAATGAACATGCACCTGTGGAACGGTCGTTAAGACACCTACAGCTTTCAGACGGTAGACAATTAAGGTCACAGTTATGAAAACTTAGGACACTAAATAGGCCTTTCTACTGACTCTGAAAAACACCAGAAGAAAGATGCCCAGGGTCCCTGCTCATCTGCATGAACGTGCCTTAGGCATGCTGCAAGGAGGCATGAGGACTGCAGATGAGCAAAAACTGCAATGTCCGTACTGTGAGACGCCTAAGATGGCACTACAGGGAGACAGGACGGACAGCTGATCGTCCTCGCAGTGGCAGACCACGTGTAACAACACCTGCACAGGATCGGTACATCCGAACATCACACCTGCGGGACAGGTACAGGATGGCAACAACAACTGCCCAAGTTGCACCACGAATGCACAATCCCTCCATCAGTGCTCAGACTGTCTGCAATAGCCTGAGAGAGGCTGGACTGAGGGCTTGTAGGCCTGTTGTAAGGCAGGTCCTCACCAGACATCCCCGGCAACAACGTCACCTATGGGCACAAACCCACCGTCGCTGGACCAGACAGGACTGGCAAAAAGTGCTCTTCACTGACGAGTCGCGGTTTTGTCTCGCCAGGGGTGATGGTCGGATTCGCGTTTATCGTCGAAGGAATGAGCGTTACACCGAGGCCTGTACTCTGGAGCAGGATCGATTTGGAGGTGGAGGGTCCGTCATGGCCTGGGGCGGTGTGTCACAGCATCACCGTACTGAGCTTGTTGTCATTGCAGGCAATCTCAACGCTGTGCATTACAGGGAAGACATTCTGCTCCCTCATGTGGTACCCTTCCTGCAGGCTCATCCTGACATAACCCTCCAGCATGACAATGCCACCAGCCATACTCCTCGTTCTGTGTGTGATTTTCTGCAAGACAGGAATGCCAGTGTTCTGCCATGGCCAGCGACGAGCCCGGCTCTCAATCCCATTGAGCACGTCTGGGACCTGTTGGATCGGAGGGTGAGGGCTAGGGCCATTCCCCCCAGAAATGTCCGGGAACTTGCAGGTGCCTTGGTGGAAGAGTGGGGTAACATCTCACAGCAAGAACTAGCAAATCTGGTTCAGTTCATGAGGAGATGCATTGCAGTACTTAATGCAGCTGGTGTCCACACCAGATACTGACTGTTACTTTTGACTCACCTTTGTTCAGGGACACATTATTCAATTTCTGTTAGTCACATGTCTGTGGAACTTGTTCAGTTTATGTCTCAGTTATTGAATCTTGTTATGTTCATACAAATATTTACACATGTTAAGTTTGCTGAAAATAAACAGTTGACAGTGAGAGGACATTTCTTTTTTTTGCTGAGTTTATGAAGTGTCTATGATGAAGTGTCTGGTGGGTAGGGGCTAGGAGGATGAAGTGTCTGGTGGGTAGGGGCTAGGGTGAAGTGTCTGGTGGGTAGGGGCTAGGAGGATGACGTGTCTGGTGGGTAGGGGCTAGGAGGATGAAGTGTCTGGTGGGTAGGGGCTAGGAGGATGAAGTGTCTGGTGGGTAGCGGCTAGGAGGATGAAGTGTCTGGTGGGTAGCGGCTAGGAGGATGAAGTGTCTGGTGGGTAGCGGCTAGGAGGATGAAGTGTCTAGTTGGTAGCGGCGAGGAGGATGAAGTGTCTAGTTGGTAGCGGCGAGGAGGATGAAGTGTCTAGTTGGTAGGAGGATTAAGTGTCTATTGGGTAGTGTATAGGAGGATTAAGTGTCTTGTGGGTATGAGGTTGTTTCTTTCCCATTTTCAGTTTCTACTCAAGAGTAGTAAGGTGTGGGGCTGACATGAGATATGGTATGTAGGGAGAGCAGGTACATACTGTACTTCTCTGTTGAGTATGGCTGGGTCTGAGTAGCCTGTCGTGTGGGAGATGACGTAGTGCCTCTGGTTCCATGCAGAGTTGTTCCTCACATCCTCCTCCAACAACTGCTCCACATACTCCAGCTCACTGTCCCACAGCTTGTACTCCTGGAGAACAATACACAAATATTTAGTACTGACACGCCATACACTTTAGTTGACACACTTACAGTATTTAGTCCAGATACACACACAGTATTTAGACCAGACACACTCCATACACATATTTAGTAATGACAGAGACAAACACACCATTGTCATTGCTATACAGTATTCCAATGGCATGTGACCACTGATTAGTGATTAATATGCACTGCAGATAAAGGATCTTCTGGTTCAGAAATCTCCCTTCATGCTGATATCCTAGAGACATTTCTGATCCATCCGCTACTATATACTTTCCAAGACTATACAGTGATTCAATCACACAACTAGGAAAACAAAACTGCACAGTCATATAATCAATGCAGCACATTTCAGAGAGCCACAGGAGGTCTGTTCGGAGGCAGAATGCAAATGTCACTTCATTTGCATAGACATGCGAAAATAAATTATGCAAATCAAGGCCATTTGGTTTCATTATCACAAATCTGGAGCTGATAGCGTTTTCAAAATTGGGCCATTGAGTATTAGGTAGGCTATATTCACAATGCTTTTGCAGTTTGACAGCAAATCATGCAACACTACTGTAATAAGGGGAGTGAGAGAATGAAAGGAAAGGGACAACAAACTGGGTTCATCGCTTTGCTCGTCTAGCAGAAGTGTCAGCTTATCCTTCCAATCAGAGACAGAGAGGAAATCTTTGGCACCACCCGTTCTACTAGCAATAGATTGTTATTTGACCCGTTCTACTAGCAATACATTGTTATTTGACCCTTTCTACTAGCAGTAGATTATTTGACCCTTTCTACTAGCAACAGATTGTCATTTGACCCTTTCTGATAGCAATAGATTGTTATTTGCATACTCTATAGGCAGCCATATACTCTCCATTTCATAAGAAGATATGTATTGGTGAATGTGTAACAGAGTAGGTTTAGTCCCTGTCCCAAACTGGGGTTATCCAGAGACACACTGCACAGGAACACTTCCTACTCAATAAGCACCGTCAATACCACTGACCCATAAAAGCCAAGGTGAGGGTGAGGAGATGTCACTTGGTCCGGGACAACAGTAATTCTATGTCTCAGGGCAGGAGACGTCACTTGGTCCGGGACAACAGTAATTCTATGTGTCAGGGCAGGAGATCTCACTTGGTCCGGGACAACAGTAATTCTATGTCTCAGGGCAGGAGACGTCACTTGGTCCGGGACAATAGTAATTCTGTGTGTCAGGGCAAGAGACGTCACTTGGTCCAGGACAACAGTAATTCTATGTGTCAGGGCAAGAGATGTCACTTGCACGATGACCGCTACTAGCACACAGCTAACAATTCACCATGAGTTACAAACACAACCTGGTTGTTGAGGCTCCTACCTTGAGGACCCACTGTCTGTGCTGCCAGGCGTGGTAGTTCTTAGCATCCTGACTTAGGATCTCTGCAATGAACTCCAGTTCTTCCGAGGGGTCGTTCAGCCACTCCACCACCATACGTCTATGGTGCCTAGGATAAGGAGAAGACGGTTATTGACACACATTCTATGGTTCTACACAAGTCTTTGTGAAACAGAAGAACAAGTTTATTGTTGAACTTGTTGAGAAGGAAAATGTATCTATATGCTCAAAAGCAAATATTGGAGACAAACAGCCTGATGATGTCATCCAGTCACATCTGTTCATTTTCCAAAGTACAGCACACAATATTTTACATAAAGTAGGTTCTTAAAGGATTATAGTGTTAGTCTGCTTTGTGTTTGCTTTTTGCCATGGAAAATTGAGTATTGTCAGATCGTGATACTGGTATAGTGACACAAATTTAGATTGGAAGAGCTCACCAGACTTGGTAGTTTTTGGGCTGGTCCTCAATGATGGCTGTAATGTACCTCATCTCCTCTCTCAGGTCCTTCTCCAGGGCCTGCAGTAACACTCGCCGGTAGTGCCTTCACACACACAGACACACACAGAGAAAGAGAAAAAGTACACCCTTTCTTTAGGGTCTTGCACTTGTCATTTTCGAAGAGAGGGTTATACCAAATAAAACTATTGGTATTCTACTGTTGTTGTGTTCAGAAATCATAATAACTTTGGCTTACCATACAGTGTAATTTGCAGCATTCAGTTCAATAGCTTCAGCCGTCAGCGTGAATGCCCTGTCGCTTTTTTCATCATTCTTCAATAACGCTCGGAAATAGTCATACACGTCTGTGACTATTGGAGACAAAAATGTTGGTTGCATTGGGTACTTGTGAAATGAAAAGTTTCTGATGCAAAGTGAAATAATTTTGACATGAATCGTAACTACTCAAAGGGACTTCGGAGTCATTTGGTAGGCTAAATGCATGAGATGATATGCATAAAACAATATAGATGTATGGTTCTAAATTATATGCCAAGTTTAATATCTTACACTTGTCAGAGTAGGCAATCTTCACAACAGGATTGGGACCATCATCTTGTGGAACCGGTTCTAAATCAGCCCATTCTTGTCTGTCTCTTTTATATGAGCAGAGGCGGGAGGGAGAGAGAGAGGGTAAAGCTAGAGGGACATTAGTGAATGGGGCAACTGTTCTCTCCGCCAATGCGGCTACGACAAATGTTCCGGTATCCCTTTTAAATCAATGCAAAATATAAAACACTAATACATAGCTATAATTGTAAGAGTACTATCAATTACAGATCAATCGAATCTCCCTTTCACGGCGAGCAAGCTAACGTAGCTAGCCAGCAAATTCAAACCGGCTCAGGGAGTTGGAAAAAATAGCCAAATTGCTCCACAGAGAACAATCTTTGACTAGCTAATTAACGTTACACTCTGATAGCAATGTGAACCAGTCTTTATGCATTTTCGACTTATGATGAATGCATGGCTAAATTTGGCATCACTAACCACAACATGCAATCACTTTTCTAGCTAACGTTAGCCAACTACTTAGCCTAACTAGCTAATTAGCCTACCTGTAAAACATATAACGGAACGGGTTTTCATAGTCAATCTCGGGCTCCTCTTCAACCCCTTCCTCGCCCCTCCTCTCATCCTGCAATTCTGAGGATACATGTGAAGTTTCTTCAATGCCTGACATTCTGTAATAAGCTGGTCTTTCGGTTGCAGGCTGAACAAGTGCTGCTTTATTTGCAACGTCGGACCTCTGTGGTGTTGCACTCATTGATGTAATTTCCTCTGTTTTGTGCAACTCGGATAACCGTTTTACAAGGTACAGTGTACTGGAGCATGTATGATCCGCGTAGAGGTCGATAGCAATAGTTGATTAATGTTAAGAAGAAGGAGAGGAAGAAATATCAATGAGAAAAGTTTTAAAACGTTGAGTGTTTGCCAGCTATCGGTTATCTCATTATCAAATAAATGGTTTTCAAAATGGTTTGTTTTGAACTGCTACCGCGTTCAAAACTGGGAAAATATGAGGTCTAATCATGACGTCAGTGATCTTCAGGTCGGAAAGTCGGAGATTTAGAAAAAGGCCGAGCTGGAATTCCGAGTTGATTTGAACGCACTGAGGTCGGAGATTTCCAAGGTCCCAGTTGCTTTAAACGCGGCATGGGAAATCGGAAGAAAACTAGGTCAAATCATGACGTCAGCAAAGGAGGCGAAGCGGCTGAGCGGAGAAGGGCTGATACTAATGGCTGGAACAGAGCAAATGAAATAGCATCAAACACCTTGATACCATTCCACATTAAGGTCACAAACCTCCTGTGGACGTCAGTGATCTTCAGATCGTTAAGTCAGAGCTCCAGGAAGAGGCCCGAGTTCCCGACATGGAATTCCGAGTTGGATGACCGTTAAAAACGATTTTTCTCAGTCTGGGGCTCGCTTTAATCAGAGCCCTATTGTCTCGAACGCACTGAAGTCGGAGTTCCCAGTTGTTTTGAATGTGGCGTACTCACACAGGTTTGCCAAAGACAGAGGTCTTGTTCCGACATTGCAGGCGACTGCGGACTGACTGATCAACAAAGAACATTGCATCATAAAAAACGACTCATTATTATTTGTAGACCAGTCAGTCAGTCAAGTTACCCATGATACATTATGATTTTGATTATTTCGAACATGGCCCTTGTTATATTGAACACATATGAATCCAACGTGTAAAGTTTTCGTCCAATGTTTCATGAGCTGAAATAAAAGATCCCTGAGATGTTGTGCTCCAAATTTGTGCTCAACTTTGTTTACATCCCTACTAGTGAGCATTTCTCCTTTGCCAAGAGAATTCATTCACCTGACTGGTGTGGCATATCAAGAAGCTGATTAAACAGCATAATCATTAAACATATGCACCTTGTGCTAGGGACAATAAAAAGCCACTCAAATGTGAACAATGCCACATGTCTCAAGTTGAGGGAGCGTGCATTTGGCATGCTGACTGCAGGACTGTCCACCAGAGCTGTTGCCAGATAATTGAATGTTAATTTATCCACCATAAGCTGCCTCCAACATTGTTTTAGAGAATATAGCATTATGTAACCACGCCAGTCCAGGACCTCCCTATCCAGCTTCTTCACCTGCAGGATTGTCCGAGACCAGCCACCTGATGAAACTGAGGAGTATTTATATCTGTAATAAAACCCTTTTGTGTGGAAAAACTCAATTCAGATTGCCTTGGCCTGGCTCCCAAATTGGTCGCCCTATGCCCACCCATGGCTGCGCCCCTGCACAGTCATGTGAAATCCATAGATTAGGGCCTAATGAATTTACATTTACTGATTTCCTTATGAACTGTAACTGAGCAACATCTTTAATTGTTGCGTTTATATATTTTTGTTCCTTGCTGATTCTGTGGGTTTGGGTTAAATGCAGAAGACACATTTCGGTTGAATGCAGTCAGTTGTGCAACTGACCAGGAATCCCCATGCTGTATGTACCATTCTGCTACATGGCTGGTTATCATAATATTCACAGAACTGCAGAGAATAAAAGTGATAACTGTATACAAATAATTTAAGTAACGTTCAAAAGTGCTTTTTCCATAAAGACCTGGATACTTCTCAAAAAGCCCTTTATTTTTTTTAACATATGAAATTACAATGAATCAACTCAGTAGCTAACAATTGTACATATAGTTAACACGTTTATTGTGGGCTAATGTGTAAGATGGACTTGTAAAAAATTGCTATTATCCAAAACCGTTCAGGTTACAGCGAAGGTAAATGTATGGAATCTAGCCTTCTTTGTTCAGGAATATCACTGTTTGCCATTGCCATTAATGGGCAGTTTTTTGTAGGCGTCAGAGCCCAGGAAGGCCTTAATTTTGGGACGGGCTGACATCTTCTCGACAAAGCTCTTCAGGGAGGGGGAGGTATCCAGGCAACTGGAGCAGAGCACCAGGTGGTTGAGCAGCACTTCAAACAGACTGTAGTCAGCAAACGAAGGCTATGTAGGATAGGGAACAGAGAAATAGACTCTAATGATGGCATATAACTTGAATGGCGATGCATGTTCTACTCATTCTAGTTCTGTGATTTGTAATCACAGTACTGTCTGTTACCTGAGAACCAAACCATTTAATGAATACATTTTGGTAACTTACTCCATAACTCAATAGCCCTCTTTTTGTTTGTGCATTGCAGGATTGGTTACCTTGTCACCAACGAGAAAACCAGTCTTGTTTTTGGCCATCACAGCTTCAAACTTGTCAAGGTGGTTAGGAAGGTCTTTGATGTATGGGTCTTTACCAGTATCCTACAAAAAAGAGAAAGTGTTTAATAATGACACTTCATAAATGTTTACACATTAAGCTACCAGGGTTTCCGTTAACTTGCAAATGAAAAGCCAATAAATACAACTGTTGCCTGCCAAAATGACCGGGAGAAAAAAAAGAAAACGTTGCAAAATAATGCTTTTTATTAATTGATGGAAATACATTTCAACATAATGCTTATCGGTCTATAGATTCATTTGCATACTTTTGGGGGAATTAAAAAGTTGGCCTGTGTGTATTTGTTAGTCATCATGTATCTTATTCAGTGGTAACCCATCATTCAGAGCAGGTAGGGCAGAGCCTGTTTTCAGCCCCATCTGTTTAGCTATTAGCATTTTTTTTGCATGTTATTTTGGTATTAATACATGTCACATATCGGTTTGCAAACAAGGTGAAAAAACAAAACAATAATTGAGTAATAAAGCCGCATACAAAACACGGTCTCTTTTTTTGCTTCCTTGAGTAAGGCGGTTTCAAAATGCAGGTGTTTCAGACTAGCTCAGTGCTTTCTGCAGTGGGGTGGCAAGCAGAAAATACAGAGCGTAAGGGTTGGTAATGTTCTCGCGTTGTGCCGGGATTGGCTCAGTGTTCTGTCACTCATGGGGACAATACGTCACCACAAAATCACCAAAATCACTGAGACACCGAAATGTTTTGTTAACAAACTATAGTTTTGGCAAGTCGGTTAGGACATCTACTTTGTGCCTGACAAGTAATTTTTCTAACAAACAGACAGATTATTTCACAATTCCAGTGGGTCAGAAGTTCACATACACTAAATTGACTGTGCCTTTAAACAGCTTGGAAAATTCCATAAAAATTATGTCATAGCTTTAGAAGCTTCTGATAGGCTAATTGACACCATTTGAGTCAATTGGAGGTGTACCTGTGGATGTATTTCAAGGCCTACCTTCAAACTCAGTGCCTCTTTGCTTAACATCATGGGAAAATGAAAAGAAATCAGCCAAGACCTCAGAATATAAATTGTAGACCTCCACAAGTCTTGTTCATCCTTGGGAGCAATTTCCAAACGCCTGAAGGTACCACGTTCATATGTACAAACAATAGCACGCAAGTATAAACACCATGGGACCACGCAGCCTTCATACCGAAGGAAGGAGACGCCTTCTGTCTCCTAGAGATGAACGTACTTTGGTGTGAAAAGTGCAAATCAATCCCAGAACAGCAGCAAAGGACCTTGTGAAGATGTTGGAGGAAACAGGTACAAAAGTATCTATATCCACAGTAAAACGAGTCCTATAATCGACGTAACCTTAAAGGCCGCTCAGCAAGGAAGAAGCCACTGCTCCAAAACCGCCAGACTACAGTTTGCAACTGAACATGGGGACAAAGATCGTACTTTTTGGATAAATGTCCTCTGGTCTGATGAAACAAAAATAGAACTGTTTGGAGGAATGTTATATTTGGAGGAAAAAGGGGGATGCTTGCAAGCCGAAGAACACCATCCCAACCGTGACGCACGGGGGTGGCAGCAGGTGCTTTGTTGCAGGAGGGACTGGTGCACTTCACAAAATAGATGGCATCATGAGGCAGGAAACTTATGTGGATATATTGAAGCAACATCTCAAGACACCAGTCAGGAAGTTAAAGCTTGGTCGCAAATAGGTCTTCCAAATGGACAATGACCCCAAGCATACTTCCAAAGTTGTGGCAAAATGGCTTAAGGACAACAAAGTCAAGGTATGGAGTGGCCATCACAAAGCCCTGACCATAATCCTATAGAACATTTGTGGACAGAACTGAAAAAGCATGTGCGAGCAAGGAGGCCTACAAACCTGACTCAGTTACTCCAGCTCTGTCAGGAGGAATGGGCCAAAATTCACCTAACTTATTTTGGGAAGCTTGTGGAAGGCTACCCGAAACGTTTGACCCAAGTTAAACAATTTAAAAGGCAATGCTACCAAATACTAATTGCGTGTATGTAAACTTCTGACCCACTAGGAATGTGATGAAAGAAAGAAATCAATCATTCTCTCTACTATTATTCTGACATTTCATTCCTAAAATAAAGTGGTGATCCTAACTGACCTAAGATGGGGAATTTTTACTAGGATTAAATGTCAGGAATTGTGATAAACAGAGTTTAAATGTATTTGGCTAAGGTGTATGTAAACTTCTGACTTCAAATTGTACTTAATTGTTTGAAATTTGAATGTTTAATTTCATATTATGAGGCTTGTCTTACCTTGCTTCAAAGTAGCCTAAAGGCAAAATCTGACAATGACAACGTGGAGGCAATTATTTTATAAAGACTTTATAGGTGGCAGATTAATTTCAAGTTTGGGGTTGGCATACAATTTATTCTACCATTCCCACTGTTCTGTGTGCCAGTTTTGATATTTATGGAACAGCTTCATTTCAATAACAAAGTTTTTGTTTCTCAAAATCATTGTCATGTGGTTAATCATAAAAATCATCATTAAAATAAAAAGTTTAAAGCCTAACGCAGCCAAATGCACAATCATAGTCATATTAGCAACCCATCCTAGTTGTTGCATCTTTAGATAGCAGATTTATCTGTCACATATGGAACCGCTATCAGGTAGTACCCTCCAAACTTGTCATCAAGCTCGAGACCCTGGTCTCGACCCCGCCCTGTGCAACTGGGTCCTGGACTTCCTGACGGGCCGCCCCCAGGTGTTGAGGGTAGGTAACAACATCTCCACCCCGCTGATCCTCAACACTGGGGCCCCACAAGGGTGCGTTCTGAGCCCTCTCCTGTACTCCCTGTTCACCCACGACTGCGTGGCCATGCACGCCTCCAACTCAATCATCAAGTTTGCGGACGACACTACAGTGGTAGGCTTGATTACCAACAACGACGAGATGGCCTACAGGGAGGAGGTGAGGGCCCTCGGAGTGTGGTGTCAGGAAAATAACCTCACACTCAACGTCAACAAAACAAAGGAGATGATTGTGTACTTCAGGAAACAGCAGAGGGAGCACCCCCCTATCCACATCGACGGGACAGTAGTGGAGAAGGTGGAAAGTTTTAAGTTCCTCGGTGTACACATCACGGACAAACTGAATTGGTCCACCCACACAGACAGCTTTGTGAGGCTGAAGGAATTCGGCTTGTCACCAAAAGCACTCACAAATTTCTACAGATGCACAATCGAGAGCATCCTGTCGGGCTGTATCACTGCCTGGTACGGCAACTGATCCGCCCACAACCGTAAGGCTCTCCAGAGGGTAGTGAGGTCTGCACAACGCATCACCGGGGGCAAACTACCTGCCCTCCAGGACACCTACACCACCCGATGTCACAGGAAGGCCATAAAGATCATCAAGGACAACAACCACCCAAGCCACTGCCTGTTCACCCCGCTATCATCCAGAAGGCGAGGTCAGTACAGGTGCATCAAAGCAGGGACCGAGAGACTGAAAAACAGCTTCTATCTCAAGGCCATCAGACTGTTAAACAGCCACCACTAACATTTAGTGGCCGCTGCCAACATACTGACTCAACTCCAGCCACTTTAATAATGGGAATTAATGGAAATTATGTAAAAATGTATCACTAGCCACTTTAAACAATGCCACTTAATATAATGTTTACATACCCTACATTACTCATCTCATATGTATATGTATATACTGTACTGTATATCATCCACTGCATCTTGCCATCTTTATGTAACACATGTATCACTAGCCACTTTAAACTATGCCACTTTATGTTTACATACCCTACATTACTCATCTCATATGTATAGACTGTACACTATACCATCTACTGCATCTTGCCTATGCCGTTCCGTACCATCACTCATTCATATATCTTTATGTACATATTCTTTATCCCTTTACACTTGTGTGTATAAGGTAGTAGTTGTGGAATTGTTAGGTCAGATTACTTGTTGGTTATTACTGCATTGTCGGAACTAGAAGCACAAGCATTTTGCTACACTCGCATTAACATCTGCTAACCATGTGTATGTGACAAATAAAATTTGATTTGATTTGAGGTGCACTGTTTATAATAGTGTTTCCCAGGTGCGCAGTTTAGAATGGTGTTTTTCCCCAAATTGCATTTTGGCAAATGTTTGAAAATGACATTAGCTGCTTCATTATATGAGTTGCATGTTGTGTTAAGATGCTAAAATGTGATTTCTGTCATTCTGAGCACCATGGGTGGACGCCCTACTGGATTATGCACCCAATATACCCGAAAAATGTCTCAAATGGCGGGTAAATTAAAATCTCACTTACTTATGGCGCTGCCTACTCCTGATTCATTTTTCAAATTATATGAGCAAAAAATATTTAGCTTCATCTGGGATGCTAAACCAGGCAAAATAAAACACGCCTATCCATATAATGAATAGGGTGGGTTGAGATGATTAAATATAAAAAGCACTAAAACTCTAAAAAGCTTCACTTATTCAAAAGTTTTATTTGAACCCTAAATGGTTCTCAAGTAGATTACTAAGAAAAGCTCATCCATTGTTTAAAAATTGCCTTTTTGCAGATTGCCATGTCTCATTTACGATTAATTGAAAATTATACTTTTTTCAGAGTATCTCTCCTTTTCAAACAAGCATTGCAGAGCTGGCTACAATTTCAATTTCATCCCTCTGAAAAGATAGAACAAATATTACAACAAATATTATGGCTGAACTCAAATGTGCTGGTTGATAAAATACCTGTATTTATGGGAAAGATGAAAAGGGTTTGAAAAGGGTATTTTGTTCTTAAATTATATTGTAAATTTGAATGGTAGTTATGTCCTTCATGGAGGACATCAGAATTGTACGGGAAGGTCTACTCAATCCAAGAGTACAACCAATTGATTACAGCATTACCCCAAAAATGGAGGAGGCCGGTGGCAGCGGGAGGAGGTAGGGAACTGGTCTCTGTCCAATATAAAGGATCAAAACTTGCGGAGGAATAAAAATAGCATAAATAGGAAAGTATACCAGTTTTATTTGAGGACCAGGATGTTGACAACTGTGCCATACAGATTGCAAAATAGTTGGGAAGAGATTTTTGATGTACCGATTCCATGGTACAGTTGGTGAGTTAATATATAAAACAACGCAAGATTCAAGACTTCGTGCATTTCAGCTAAAATTATTATATAGAATTCTTGCCACCAACAAAATGTTGAATATTGGGGGCATAAAATCATCGAAGCTCTGCAGATTTTGTTGTGAGGATACAGAATCAATAGACCATTTATTTTGGTATTGCCCTCAGGTAGCCCGTTTCTGGTCTCAGGTTCAGCAATGGCTGAAAATGCATAGCATTGAGATAAAATTGACCCTAGAAATAGTACTGTTAGGAGCTCTGGAACGACCGGGTCAGTCAATTACTTCTATATTAATACTCTTAGTAAAAGTATTTATATTCAACTCGTAATCTGTGGATTCTATTCAATTAGATTGAATTTGTACGTTAAACATCACAGCATAGTTGAAAGATATGTGTCGCATAGAGACCCGAAGTGGGTGGACAGCAGAGATAGATGGGATGGGCTGAGGGAAGCTGAGGGTTGGAATGTGGAATTGGAGACAAGTGGAGTTGCTGTTCGGTAGATAGAATGATGGTCAAAGATACATTTTTAAAACGTCAAAATAAAACGTATGTTTGAATGACACTGAGGGGCAGTGTTCTTACAACTAATGCCGGTTTGCCTGAGTCTGATGCTGTGCAGGTGTCTGTACACATGCATATACAGATACTCTCATTCAAAAAAACACATACTAGAAGACACACATGTAATAGTGCCAGACATGCACATAAACATATACAGTTGGCATTGCTGTTATGATTTTAGTTGTCCTTTGTTTTACTATTATTTTTTTTTTTACTTTGCATTGTTGGTTGCTGTTTTCTTCTGTCTTTTCCTTTTTTCTCTTTAGTTCATTCTATTAGTTGTTGGTGCATTGGGGGGTTCTTGGGGGTGGGCAATGGAATTAATTGTATTTTTTATTTTTATTCTTGGGGAGGTGGGACCGTGGGCAGGGTCTCGAATGGTTGAGGGACAGCTATTGGGGAACTGTGGGGGGAGGGGGGTCTTGGAGGGTTCGGGTCCACGTTTTTTGTTCTGGTGGGAGAACTGTCAACGTTCCCTTGAGCAGGGCATTGACCCTGTGTGTCGCTCTGAACGGGAGTCTGTTGGATGACTGGTCAGATGTAGTTGTTGAGCGGCTTCACTGCAGGTGTATTGTAAAATTCAGATATCAAATGTTTTTTTATTTCCCCTGTCACGTTGTCAGGCGCCACACATTGAACTAAATGTTTTTTTACTGCACTGCATTAGTAAAGGTAAAATGTTGTATGAACTGTACCCGTAGTCAGAATTTCAGCCTTGGTGAATACTTACGTATTCCTGGTAAATCATTTTTCCATATTTAAGACGAAGGTCCTCAACGCCATCACACATCATGTCAATGAGGGCGGCCTCCTTTTCATCTTTCCCATAGGCATCTGTGTGTGTTCGAGTTAGGTGAAAGTAGAAATAACATTTCAGTCTAATATTTGAGAGATTATAAAGGATAAATGGAGTGAGGAAAACAATGTAAATATCAAACATTAGAACCCCCCCCTACTCCAAAAGCATTCCACAGGGATGCTGGCCCATGATGACTCCAATGCTTCCCACAGTTGTGTCTAGTTGGCTGGATGTCCTTTGGGTGGTGGACCATTCTTGATACACACAGGAAACTGTTGAGCGTGAAAAACTCAGCAACGTTGCAGTTCTTGACACAAACCGATGTGCCTGGCACCTACTACCATACCTCATTCAAAGGCAATTAAATCTGTTGTCTTGCCCATTCACCCTCAATGACACACATACACAATCCATGTCTCAAGGCTTAAAAATCCCTCTACCTGTCTCCTCCCCTTCATTTAACAAGTGACATTAATAAGGGATCATAGCTTTCACCTGGTCAGCCTATACCATGGAAAGAGAAGGTGTTCTTAATGTTTTGTATACTCTGTGTATATGACATTACAATTGAGATCAATTACCATGATTGCGGCCCAAGTGTCTCAGAATGGCATTGGATTGGTACAGGACCAATCCTCCATCTTCAAACTTGGGCAACTGACCAAATACCTAAAACCAAAAGAATAAGTTGTTTTATTTATTATAGATTGTAACAACTAATAGGGACATGGGGTTTACATATTTATTGTAGCTGAATAAACTCAACATTGATGGCAACTGAGTTAATGAGGTAAAATATCTTTACTTTAATATGAACAATGGAATGCACAGGCAGAGATTGTTGAAACAAACAGTATACACTAAACAAACCAATTGTCCTTTAAAAGCACATCCCAGCTGTTATTAACAGACCATCATCCCTGGCTAAACTGAACAGGTTGACAAATGAAAGATGGTAACAAAAGAATGATCCATTCCCCACTCACACAAGAGGCTTTCAGATCTCCTTTCATCCAGTCAGCAAAGTCCATCAGGATCTCCTTCCACTCCTGGCCCTGGTCGGCCATCATGATCCTCATAGCGCCACAGCGCCCTGTGGTACACGAGACAGTTAGAACAGGTCAACAAAAACAAAGCAGCTCTCAATCATAAGACAATCTGATCTAACACGTTATAAATAGCACTAGTGTTGTGTAAATATATGCATTCCAGACTAGATAAAAAATAAACAGTTAAGACTGTAAACCGAAGTAAAATATGAAGGGGTGCAAAGTTTGCTTTCTTGTTGATGTATAGTAGTAGGTCTATAAAAAGGCAGTTTATATCCAGAAATAAAAAGGCTATTTTATCTCTGGGATTATTTATACGACCTTCTTGATTATTCAAGTACAAAATGTTTTTCGGGTTCAAGTCAATGAACCTTTAGTCCCATGTAGGGTTACAAAGGGTCGGAAACTTACCTGTAAATTTAATAAAAATTTGAATGGGAAGTTAAGCCCGGGAATTTTGCTTAAATTCGTCAAAAAAAAGTTAGCTTATAACAGTAAACCTTTTTTTGTGGGATACACACAAGGCAATTCTAGGTCTTGTGGCATATGTTGGTTAAACTATCCCCAATTCAATGTAATTGCAATCCTCTGCATGCACAGTGCATTCTTCCATCACATGTACAGCTGATTCTCAAGATTGATTGCAATACTGGGTGGGGTGAATATATTTTATGACATACATGATTTTTTGTTAACTTGTAATTAGCAGCCTATGGCAAAGTGTGTTTACATAATCTCTAACTTGTTAACCATTTCTGCTAGTTAAATCTTGCTACCATGTGGGTTGTAGCTTGCTTGAGCCTGCTAACTGAGGAATGTTAATTCAACTGTTTCCATACATGTTTAAATTTAAAACATTTCTCTTACAAAGGAGTAGTTTAATCTAACTGCTTAACTATTTATCTGTACATGGAATTGTATTTGAGTTTTTTTAACTCATTTTTTCATTTCTTTACAGGAAAATGCCACAGGCACTATCTGATGTGTGGAGACATTTCACTGCAGCTAATGTAGAAGGAAAAGCTGTGTACATTTGCAAATAATGTGCCAAATCATATGTGAAGAATTCCAACAAAGATGCAGAATCATCTGGCCAAGTGACAAAGTTCCCTCAGCGCTCACAATAAGCAACCTCGGACAAAAGTTCCTCTACTTCTATTCAAGGTGAAAATGATGAATCAGACACCATATCGATATCAACAGCTCATGGTCCTCCTGGAATCAGAAGGTTTTTTTGGACTCAATGGAGGAACGTAGTTAGAGAAATGTTGATGAATGTCTTGCACAAGCTGTGTATGCAACTGGTTCACCTCTGATGCTCACAGGCAATGTGTATTGGAAGAGATTTCTGAATGTTCTTCGCCCAGCATACACCCCTCCAACTAGACATGCTTTATCTACTCTTTTGCTGGATGCAGAGTTCAGAGTTCAAGTGAAGGTCAAGCAAATCATAGAGAAAGCAGACTGTATTGCAATCATCTCTGATGTGTGGTCAAATGTTCGTGGGCAAGGAATAATTAACTACATCGTCTCCACCCCTCAACCAGTATTCTACAAGAGCACAGACACAAGGGACAACAGACCTACCGGTCTCTGCATTGCAGATGAGCTGAAGGCAGTCATGAATGACCTTGGATCACAGAAGGTATTTTCACTGGTGAAAGAATGCTGTGCACATGAAGGCTGCTTGGTCTAAAGTGGAGGAGTCCTACCCTCACATCACACCCATTGGCTGTGCTGCTCATGCATTGAATCTGCTCCTCAAGGACATCATGACACTGAAAACAATGGATACACTCTACAAGAGAGCCAAAGAAATGGTTAGGTATGTGAAGGGTCATCAAGTTATAGCAGCAATCTACCTCACCAAGCAAAATGAGAAGAATAAGAGCACCACACTGAAGCTGCCCACCAACACCCGTTGGGGTGGTGTTGTCATCATGTCTGATAGTCTCCTGGAGGGGAGGAGTCTCTCCTAGAAATAGCCATATCACAGTCTGTCAATATGGACAGGCCCATCAAGAGGATCTTCCTGGATTATGTATTTTAGGAGAGAGTGGTAAGCAGCCTGAAACCTATTCACTGTTGCTCCAAGCAGAGGAAACTGAATTTCTGAAATACATCAAAAAGCACGAAGACTTCTGCCTGAAGCCCATATACACCGCAGTGTACATGTAGGACCCCAAGTATGTTGGCAAGAACATCCTGTCTGGTGCAGAGATCAACAAGGCCTATGGTGTCATCGATACCGTGTCTCGCCACCTTGGCCTGGATGAGGGCAAAGTTCTTGGCAGTCTAGCGAAGTACACATCCAAGCAAGGGCTTTGGGATGGAGATGCAATATGGCAGTTGTGCCAACATATCTCATCAGCCACCAGGTGGAAGGGACTTTGTGGATCTGAGGCTCTTTCCCTGTTGCCTCCATCATCAGCCGCCTCAGTGCGCAACTGGTCCTTGTTTGGGAACACACACACCAAAGCACGCAACAGGCTGACCAATACAAGGGTTGAAAAATTGGTGGCCTTCCGGGCAAATTTGGGGCTTTTTGAGCCTGACAACGAGCCATCCTCAACAAGGTTGGAAAGTGACAGTGAAGATGAGGCCTCAGAGTCTACTGTTCAAGAGGTGGACATTGAGGAAGTCCAGGGAGAAGAGATGAAAGCCTGAGAGGAAGACAACCAAAGCTTTAGTGTCTAGACTATCATTTCACAAATGCATGTTGAAAATGTTTTTGGGTGATGCGATGTATCATTGGGGATCATTCAATATTTCCTTTTGTTGCTCAGTGAAATTATCCCATGTGAAGAGTCAACTAATTTAATTGAAGTTCAATTTGTAACTAAATAGTTTTTTAAATTTCTATTGGAAGGATTTAATAATTTGCAATTATGTCTACTTATGATAAGGTAAAAGGTTTATGTTTCTGTCTCCATATGATATGGTAAATATATCCAATTTAAAAAACATCTACATTTAAATGGTATTAATATTAATCTGCATACATTTCTGTTAATTCCCATAGATTCCCACCTCTGAATATTCCCAAAAATGTGCAACCCTAGACCCATGACATGATTGTTCACCCCACATTAACCTGGGTCACATGCTCCTCCTGACAAAGCCAGCCCTTCTCAGTGCTAAAGCACCATGAATAATGTAAGCAGCAGACACAGAAGGAACACAGACTGTTTTAAGTGTATGAACGGTGATCATGGAGGCCAGCTGAGCCAACCTAGTAGTCCAAGTATTTTCTGTGATAACAATCAAAACTGATGGGTGAGGCTACAAGGTAAACAGCCATTGTGGGTGAAATCCAGGTCATAAAATCTGTGTGAAAGATCACACATGGTATTAAGATGACCTGGAATGACTTCACCTCCAGTTTATGTTAGAAAACCAATAGAAACACAATACTGAGTATTGAGTTAAGCTGCTGCAGTGGGCTACTTGGTAATGAATGACAGCGATAAGGTCTTTGGATATGACACTAAATAAGTTCACATTTCATGAATGTGAGCAGTAACAGGTGCAAGGCTTTTGTCTTACAATACATTCACCATTTTTTAAAGAGACGGTCAAATTGCAGGAAAGATTTGGTAATAGTTAGCTATATTATCAATATAAAAAGCGTATTATAACAGGGAATGCATGAACAACCATGCACTCTCCAATGGTAGGCTATTATTATTATTTCAAAACAATAACCAGGCTCTGTCATGTGATGTTGAATAGGATTAACTGGCTCCACATACCTCGGACTCCAAAGTAGGTGATTGTGTAGGGACCCACTGGAGAGAGGAGATACAAAACATGTGTCAATTCATTACAAGAAAATACACTTTGATGAAAATAATTCAGAAAAAAATAATTCTGACTTTTATCCCATGGATTCAGACAAACTAATCTGTTTTGTGCCCCATTACTATTGCAACTAAATTAAATAGCTGCTTTTGGAAGAAAAATCCAATGAGAGTACTGTTAAACTTTTTAAAAACAAAAAGAGACTTTAGTATTAAATACTACAAATATAGTATATTTAAGCAATAACACCCGAGGGGGTGTGGAATTAAATTTGATATATTTGACCTTTATTTAACTAGGCAAGTCAAATTCTAATTTACAATGACTGCCTACCCCGGCCAAAACCGGACGACGCTGGGACAATTGACCGCCACTCTATGGGACTCCCAATCACAACCGGATGTGATACAGGCTAAATTCGAACCAGGGACTGTAGTGATTACTCATTCACTGAGATGCAGTGCCTTAGACCGCTGCGCCACCCAGGAGCCCAATATACCACGGCTAAGGGCTGTTCTTAGGCAAGACGCAACTAGAGCTGAAAACATAAAATGTTGTCATACCTGTGGTTTATAATATAAACTTGGGAGGTTCGAGCCCCGAATGCTGATTGGCTAACAGACGTGGTATATCAGATGGTATAGAGGCAAAATAACCTATATCACCATATAAGTTAAAAGATGAAAAAGCCTGGAAGGAGGAGAGATGACTAGAAACAATTCGGTTGGCCGTTTTATGTGTGGATTAATTGTCGGAGTAGAGGTCCTTGTGCATTTCAGGTAAAATAACAACTCAATGTTTATAGCCCAGGACAAATTAGCTAACAACAACAAGCTAGCTAAATAGGACAAATTAACATTAGCTAGCAAGTGCAAACTAACTAGCTAAATTGCCATACATGTTTAATGCTTTTCGACCTGTCCCCAAATTAATGTCATTGGTTCAGAGTTTGTTTTGATATTTTAACCTGGATGTCCGTGATCGCGTTTGGTGTGGGAGGCCAAAATAAATGCATGCACGATGGCGCATGCGCAAAGCCGGCTTGGGTTCAATATTAGCCCTTGGCATCGCAGACGCTCGTTTGCGCGCGCGAGCAGTGTGGGTGCAATAATTGAATAACATTGATTTCTACATTTATTTTGCGACGCTCGCGCACGCGACGTATCCGGTCTGGTCAGCCGGTTTGGGTTCCGTGTAAGGGCTGTATCCAGGCACTCTGCGTTGAGCCGCGCGTAAGAACAGCGATTAGCCCTGGTATATTGGCCATATACCACAAACCCCTGAGATGCCTTATTGCTTGAGTAAAGGACAAGTTGTAAGTGCAATTTGCATGTGAAAATCCCATGCGCCTTGGAATATTTGAATAAACGATTGTTTTTGTTAGTAAACAAATCTCGCAGTGTGGTCAGTCTGGCGTCTGTGGCATTTTAGCAGATAAAGCATCCGGATTGTCAGGGGTGTATTCATTAGTCATATTCCGTTGCAGAACGTTTACTCTAGGAAACAAACGGAAGCAACCAGAGTGAATGTCACAAAACAGGGAGGGATATACCCGAGTTTGGCCAATATAAACTAATTTTCGTTGCAAAACGTTACGTTTGCAACGGAATCATACTAATGAATACACCCCTAGTCTAGCTAGCCAGGACGCTCAAATTCACCCAGTCAGTCTGACAGCACTTCAACCAACTATAGCATAGATATCCTCGAATATGAAACTTGAATGAATTCTGAAAGTAAAAACATTCCAACTCTCAACCACCATGCATAATTGGGTGGGAGGGCAATCTGTTGTTCAGTTAACTTACTAGCTACATAACCCAGGTTTAACCAAGAAATTAGCATAACTTCCAAATAGCTAGCTATTAGTCTTATTTTTCGTATACCGTCGAGGATTAGTTTTAGTTGCAAAATGAATTGAATGGCAAGGTAAGCTAGTTAATGTTAACCTAATTCAAATGCAAATAGCTCGCCCGCGTGCACGACCGACTATAGGACAAACATCTGACTGTGCGCAGTATAAATCCTAAAATCCTAGCCATCTATTGCACATCGTGTTATTTATTATAACGTAACTATATTTTGCAATTGTTGTCTAACGCTAGCTACTTACTTTTGTGTTGCAGTGACTTCTAGGTGGCTCTGACAGTGACCAGTGAAATGAACACGTTTGAATATGGAATGGGGGTTGTCCCTTTCTAAACTCCCAACTACACGCCCACATCTGTCACTTTCTGCAAAGTCATACTGACTTACAAGTTATTTACGCTGTTGCCTTGAATTGAAGAATCCCAATGTGCTATAGCCTAAATCAATAATGATAACCTGATACAAAAGCAAAACTAATTTCGTGTAGTCTCAAGGGTTGCTTTCAAGTCCAAAGAAGTCCCAATGTCACAATAGTATACAAGACTGTGCTTATTATCAAAATAGTTGAAATTGCAATGGTCAGACTTGTTTCTAGGTTTTGGTCAAACCTAATTAAAGTTTGGATTAAAGGCTTTTGTAACCAGCCAGAGTCATCCTGCACTGCTCTTCCCTACTGTATCTTGAAGTCATATCAAGATTCTTATGTGAGCATTCAAGAAATATCTTCCCCGAGGCCTAGTCCATGAGAACCATGCTTCAGTTCAACTGGCCATACATTCCATGCATGCTGGCATTAGGTCAACACACAGCATGTTGTAAAATTGAACTTCATAAAGTTGGCATTTCCTAGGCCCAATGTGTCTCCTTTAATGAGTTGTCTGCAGTACACCTCTATTGTTCACATGTACCCCATACAGTATTTGCACAAATAACCTTCCAGAGACAACAAAAAAAACACACACACACACACACACCTTCCCTCAAGGCATTGAGTCTATATTCAAAGATTGGACCAACAGTTGAAGTCGGAAGTTTACATACCCCTTAGCCAAATACATTTAAACTCAGTTTTTCACAATTCCTGACATTTAATACTAGTAAAAATTCCCTGTCTTAGGTCGGTTAGGATCACCACTTTATTTTAAGAATGTGAAATGTCAGAATAATAGTAGAGAATTATTTATTTCAGCTTTAATTTCTTTCATCACATTCCAAGTTTACATACACACAATTAGTATTTGGTAGCATTGCCTTTAAATTGTTTAACTTGGGTCAAACGTTTCGGGTAGCCGCCCGCAAGCTTCCCACAATAAGTTGGTTGAATTTTGGCCCATTCCTCCTGACAGAGCTGGTATAACTGAGTCAGGTTAGTAGGCCTCCTTGCTCGCAGACACTTTTTCATTTCTGCCCACAAATTTTCTATGGGATTGAGGTCATTTTAAGCCATTTTACCACAAATTTGGAAGTATGCTTGGGGTCATTGCCTATTTGCGACCAAGCTTTAACTTCCTGACTGAGGTCTTGAGATGTTGCTTCAATATATCCACATAATTGTCCTGCCTCATGATGCCATCTATTTTGTGAAGTGCACCAGTCCCTCCTGCAGCGAAGCACCCCCACAACATGGTGCTGCCACCCCTGTGCTTCACGGTTGGGATGGTGTTCTTCGGCTTGCAAGTATCCCCCTTTTTCCTCCAAACATAACGATGGTCATCATGGCCAAACAGTTCTGTTTTTGTTTCAAATCAAATCAAAGTTTATTTGTCACGTGCACCGAATACAACAGGTGTTGACCTTACAGTGAAATGCTTACTTACAGGCTCTAACCAATGGTGCGGGGAAAAAAGGTATGTGTGTGTGTGTGTGTAGGTAAGTAAAGAAATAAAACAACAGTAAAAAGACATTTGAAAAAAGAGTAGCAAGGCCATATACAGACACCTGTTAGTCAGGCTTATTGAGGTAGTATGTACATGTAGGTATCGTTAAAGTGACTATGCATATAAGATAAACAGAGAGTAGCAGCAGCGTAAAAGAGGGGTTGGGGGGCACACAATGCAAATAGTCCGGGTAACCATTTGGTTACCTGTTCAGGAGTCTTATGGCTTGGGGGTAAAAACTGTTGAGAAGCCTTTTTGTCCTAGACTTGGCACTCAGGTACCGCTTGCCATGCGGTAGTAGAGAGAACAGTCTATGACTGGGGTGGCTGGGGTCTTTGACAATTTTTAGGGCCTTCCTCTGACACCGCCTGGTGTAGAGGTCCTGGATGGCATGCAGCTTTGCCCCAGTGATGTACTGGGCCGTACGCACTACCCTCTGAAGTGACTTGCGGTCGGAGGCCGAGGAATTGCCGTACCAGGCAGTGATGCAACCGGTCAGGATGCTCTCGATGTTGCAGCTGTAGAACCTTTTGAGGATCTCAGGGCCCATGCCAAATCTTTTTAGTTTCCTGAGGGGGAATAGGCTTTGTCGTGCCCTCTTCACAACTGTCTTGGTGTGTTTGGACCAATCTAGTTTGTTGTTGATGTGGACACCAAGGAATTCGAAGCTCTCAACCTGCTCCACTACAGCCCCGTCGATGAGAATGGGGACGTGCTCGGTGCTCCTTTTCCTGTAGTCCACAATCATCAGACCAGAGGATAATTCTCCAAAAAGTACAATATTTGTCCCCAAGTGCAGATGAAAACCCTAGTCTAGCTTTTTTATGGCAGTTTGGAGCTGTGGCTTCTTCCTTGCTGAGCGGCCTTTCAGGTTATGTCGATATAGGACTCGTTTTACTGTGGATATAGATGCTTTTGTACCTGTTTCCTCCAGCATCTTCACAAGGTCCTTTGCTGCTGTTCTGGGATTGATTTGCACTTTCGTACCAAAGTACGTTCATCTCTAGGAGACAAAAGGTGTCTCCTTCCTGAGCAGTATGACGGCTGCGTGGTCCCATGGTGTTTATACTTGTGTACTATTGCTTGTACATATGAACGTGGTACCTTCAGGCATTTGGACATTTCTCCCAAGGATGAACCAGACTTTTAGAGGTCTATAATTTTTCTTCTGAGGTCTTGGCTGATTTCTTTTGAGTTTCCCATGATGTCAAGCAAAGAGGCACTGAGTTTGAAGGTAGGCCTTGAAATACATCCACAGGTACACCTCCAATTGACTCAAATGATGTCAATTAGCTTATCAGAAGCTTCTAAAGCCATGACATAATTTTTATGGAATTTTCCAAGCTGTTTAAAGGCACAGTCAACTTAGCGTATGTGAACTTCTGACCCACTGGAATTGTGATACAGTGAATTCTAAGTGAAATAATCTGTCTGTAAACAATTGTTGGAAAAATTACTTGTGTCATGCACAAAGTAGATGTCCTAACCGACTTGCCAAAACTATAGTTTGTTAACAAGACATTTGTGGAGTGGTTGACTCCAACCTAAGTGTATGTAAACTTCCAACTTCAACTGTATATTCATATTGTAGTAAAGTAAATGCTCACTATATAGGACTGCAAATACCACACCTGATCCTCCTCCCTGTACAGTCTCTCACGCTCTTTTTTCATTTGACACTTGACAACAACCATAACTGGCTCTTACAGTATGTAAGTTGAGCTGCTGTTTGTAATGCAATACTTGAGGCAGCGTTTCAGTCAATCTTCTCTACAAGTGCCAATAGGTTTCAGCATCACTTATTCTAATTGGAAAAGGAGATTATATACAAAATATTTAAGCAAGATACATAGTCCAAGACACACAGTACTAAATAAACAGCCACATGACAATGCAGGGTGATCCATTCTTGTTGAATGTATACATGCTTTAATAATATTGAGGCATATTGGATACGATATAATATTGAGGTACAGTAAGAGGACTAGGGCAACATCCACTTTAGGCTCTCTTCCCAGGAATGATGGGTCTGTTCTTGAAGTCCTCACTTTCGAGGTAAGCATGCAGATTGGGTCGGGCACACAACCTCCTCATGTACTTCTGGAAGGAGGGGAAGGCATCAAGGCAGGGGGGGCTGGGGACTTGGTGGTGGATCAGCAGGAGCATGAGGGCGTAGTCGGCTAAGGACATCTGCAAGAAAGAGGAAGAGACCATGAGAAGTCCCAGTCCAAAACAACCCCTAGTCCCTCCCTACCCACTACCACCATGTACAGTCTATCAGAAGTCTATGAAACAACCCCTAGTCCCTCCCTACCCCCTACCACCATGTACAGTCTATGCCAGTTGACATCTTTGATGATCATTTGATAACAGAAATACATGTATTTTGTTGTCAACCAGAAAGCTTATTTTATTTCTGGACAGGGTTTTCTCAAAGGGCATGAGATCTGTTGGCAGTGCCTTAAGGTACCCCTCTTTACCGGAGTCCTAGGGAACCAAATATAATTTTTAATCAATTTAGGGCTCAATTCAATCAAATCTGCATTGTGGTTACAGTAGGTAAGTAGCTATGTTTCCTATAGTCAATACTTTAGTCCTACTGTACTACTTCTGTACTACTACTTTAATTCACTATACTATGATACAGATATTGACATATGTCACGCCCTGACCTTAGAGATCCTTTTTATGTCTCTATTTGGTTTGGTCAGGGTGTGATTTGGGGTGGGTATTCTATGTTCTTTCGTTCTATATTTTCTATTTCTATGTTTTGGCCGGGTAGGGTTCTCAATCAGGGACAGCTGTCTATCGTTGTCTCTGATTGAGAACCATACTTAGGTAGCCCTTTTTCCCACCTGTCTTTGTGGGAAGTTGACTTTGTTTATGGCACATAGCATTTAGCTGCAAGGTTTGTTTTGGAGTGTTTATTGTTGTGTTCGTCGTCTTTTAAAATAAAAATAAAATGTACCCTTACCACGCTGCGCATTGGTTAAGTTATTTCAACGGCCGTGACAACCTATTACACAATGGGTGAGTCAATTGGAATGTCATTATGTTGCAAGCAGGCTTTTATGTTATTTCTCCACCTACTAAGTCTCCATGCGAGATGTCTCCTTACCACATTGATCTGGTACAGAGTGAAGCCACAGTCTTCAAATTTAGGGAGCTGACCAAAGAACTGTGAACGAAATTCAAAGGAAAATATTTAAAGTCCCTGTGCAGTCAATTCTGTTTCCTGTGTTTTGTATCATATTATACAACAGCTGATGAAACTAACACTTAGTGTGATCATTTATTGGGTTATTTCCTGATTGATGCTGGTTGAAAATGCAATCTACAAAGGAATTTCTGAACAGCCTGTTTGCATGGGTTGGGAGTTTCAGTTTGCCTGGTGACAACACCAGGTGGTAAATAGACTAATAACAAAGAGTTCCAAACCTCTCTGCCAATAACAGTTAAGTTTTCCCCTCCCCACACAGACCAGTCCAAGCAAAATTCTCACTTGAGAAATAGTTTTTTAATAAAAAAAGCTTTTGATGGAAAACTACAGTAAGGTACTTTAAATGTTACCCAGAAATGATTTGATATTGATATATTTTAAAATCGGCTGCATTGGGCACTTCACTTCTAATCTTAATTTAAAAATCAGAGTCACGAGGGCCTCCCGGGTGGTGCAGTGGTCTAGGGCACTGCATCTCAGTGCTAACTGGCCACCAGAGTCTCTGGGTTCGCCCCCAGGCTCTGTCGCAGCCGGCCGCGACCGGGAGGTCCGTGGGGCGACGCACAATTGGGCCAGCGTCGTCCGGGTTAGGGAGGGTTTGGCCGGTAAGGATTTCCTTGTCTCATCGCGCTCCAGCGACTCCTGTGGCGGGCTGGGCGCAGTGCGCGCTAACCAAGGGGGCCAGGTGCACGGTGTTTCCTCCGACACATTGGTGCGGCTGGCTTCCATTGGGGAGAAAATAAATAAATAAATCAGAGTCACTTCCTCAATCCCCTAGCATCTAAAAGTCCTGATTCAAACTCATGATTCTGAGAACACCTATGAATACATAAGTAATTCACAACGCCTTATGTGCATGAGCTATGAGACAGTATTTGTTGTAGCTGTATTTTGTATTGATATGTTTGGCTGATCTTGCATCCATCATCTTCCCCCTGTGGAGCTTGTTAAGGGCTCTCTGTCTCAGTAAGGCCCACATGGGTGTCGCTTAGAAGACCGGGATGCCAGTGTCATGTTTGCTTAGTTGCTATCTAAACTGCCTTGTTAGGAGAACATTGTCAAGGATGTTTCAGTAAACATTCAGCCAATGCCCAGATCAGGATAAGTTGAACAAGCCCTCGGGGGTGTTGCAGCATTTTTGCAAGTAGCTTTGCAGAGTTTCTACAGTGAGTAGTGAACCCATAGTGCTAATAAAACTCACTGTCAAAATGACTGTTTTCCAATAAAAAAAAATGTTTCTATTATAAGCTGGTCCTAGAGACCTTGTGTAAAACAGCAACATTAATTTCAATTGATTGATATTAAGAGCATACATCATCAGGATACACATTTATAAAATGCTTGAAGGTTAATCTTTTTCGAAGGTTACTCCCTTCCCAGATAAAACTGCATTAATGAAGACATTTTTGTTTGCATGTACTGTAAATGTGAGGTGAAATGCAATAACATGACATGACTAAGGTACACTGGTTACCTTGGTAGTAGTCAGACTCACACAGCTGGCTTTGAGTGGCCTCCATTCACATCTCCATGGTGACAACATTCTTGTCAAACTCTGCCCCTTGGTCTTTGAGCATCACTCGGATGACCTCAGCACAACCTGTTATAGTGCAGACAAACAATCTCTACCAAATTAAAACATAGTAGGGCCTACTTCCAGCACATCAGGATGTCTAGTTCTTACAACAAGGTTACAAACAGAGTTTAGGGCAAAATAAAATGTTCTGTTTAGGCCCATCAATAATTGTTTCTGTGTTTCAAAGAAAAGGTTAAAGTTACTTCAATAGCCAAGTTTGACATGACACTTCCATAAGGAGTTGGCAAGAGAGCAGAAACAGACCGGCAACCAGGTTAAAGGTTGACTACAGTATTTTGGACTTCAATAGCTGTCCATTCTCAAAACTGAAAAGTTAATTAAATTATAGTAGAACATTGATCAGGTCAACATACCTCGAACTGGAAAATATGTGAGCGTGAAAGACACTAAAAAGAAAACAAAACCCCCCAGTAATTATTAGGAAGAAAGAAAAGATTTTAAAAAGTCTCTATATAGTGGTCCACAGTGCAAAGTCTATTTTCTTTATTGTCAGTTGCCTACAGCATATCCAGCAACTGCAGAAATCTATGGAATGTGTGTTTTTTTACCCTTTTTATAAAAATCAACAATCTATAACTAAACAGGCAAGACCAGTAGATTAAGTGTTTCTGTGCATTCACTTACTCTCTGTTATCGGCTGTGGTTTGTAGAGTCAAGTATAGTTAGGGTGAGATTTTTAACTTGTTGGTTTGTTGTTTGGACTTGCACGTTCAGATTGTGAAAATGCTGGAGAGTTGGTTATGTATTACAATAGACGGTGTCATTTTCCACAGTGCAATGTTCGCTTCACTTCATAGAGTGCTTTGCTTGGTGCCAGATCTGTTTGTGCTGTCTTGACAAACTGGTTTGACAAGGACCATAGGAGTTGGCTTTACAGCACAAACAGATCTGGGACCAGGCTAGGGAGTCATAATGACTCATGCTTTATTGTCTGGGGAGTTGCATAAGCAAAAACATGACTGGTCCATGCATTGGATGCACGCGATGTTGAACTGGATCCTCTGGCCTACGCCTGCCAGAAAGCAACTGCAGTAATAGTAGTCAACTGTATTACTATTTTGGCTGAGTCATTCACAGGTCGGCTAAGAATATCTTGTATCTGATATATAGTACCAGTCAAAAGTTTACACACACCTACTCATTCAAGGGTTTTTCTTTATTTTTACTATTTTCTATGTTGTATAATAATAGTGAAGACATCAAAACTATGAAATAACACATATGGAATCATGTAGTAACCAAAAAAGTGTAAAACAAATCAAAATGTATTTTATATTTGACATTCTTCAAAGTAGCCACTCTTTCATTGACAGCTTTGGTCACTCTTGGCATTCTCTCAACCAGCTTCACCTGGAATGTTTTTCTGACCGTCTTGAAGGAGTTCCCACATGCTGAGCACTTGTTGGCTGCTTTTCCTTCAATCCGCGGTCCAACTTATCCCAAACCATCTCAATTGGGCTGAGGTTGGGTGAATGTGGAGGCCAGGTCATCTGATGCAGGACTCCATCACTCTCCTTCTTGGTCAAATAGCCCTTACACATTCTGGAGGTGTGTTGGGTCACTGTCCTGTTGAAAAACAAATGATAGACCCACTAAGCGCAATCCAGATGGGATGGCGTATTGCTGCAGAATGCTGTGGTAGCCATGCTGGTTAAATGTGCCTTGAATTCGAAATAAATCACACCCACACCATCACACCTCATCCTCCATGCTTCACGATGGGATGCATACATGCTCCTCGGTTCACCTACTCTGCGTCTCACAAAGACACTGCGGTTGGAAGCAAAAATCTCAAATTTGGACATCAGACAAAAGGACAGATTTCCACCTGTGTAATGTCCATTGCTCTTTTTTCTTGGCCCATGTAAGTCTCTTCTTCTAATTGGTGTCCTTTTAATAGTGGTTTCTTTGCATAAATTGACCATGAAGTCTCTGAACAGTTGATGTTGAGATGTGTCTGTTACTTGAACTCTGAAGCATCTATTTGGGCTGCAATTTCTGAGGCTGCTAACTCTAATGAACTTATCCTCTGCGTCAGAGTTAAATCTGGGCCTTCATTTCTTGTGGCAGTCCTCATGAGAGCAAGTTTCATCATAGCACTTGATGATTTTTGCAACTGTGCTTGAAGAAACTTTAAAAGTTGTTGACATTTTACGGATTGACTGACCTTCATGTCTTAAAGCAATGATGGACTGACGTTTGTCTTTGCTTATTTGAACTGTTCTTGCCATAATATGTACTTGGTCTTTTACCAAATAGGGCTATCTTCTGTATGCCAACCCTACCTTGTCACAACACAACTGATTGGCTCAAACGCATTAAGAAGGAAAGAAATTACACAAATTAACTTTTAACAATGCACACCTGCTAATTGAAATGCATTAATTGAATGGCTACCTCATGAAGCTGGTTGAGAGAATGCCAAGAGTGTGCAAAGATGTCAAGGCGAAGGGTGGCTACTTTGAAGAATCTCAAATTTAAAATACATTTTGATTTGTTTAACACTTTTTTGCTTACTACATGATTCCATATTATATGTTTCACAGTTTGTCTTCACTATTATTCTACAACGTAGAAAATAGTAAAAATAAAGTAAAACCCTGGAATGAGTAAGTGTGTCCAAACTTTTGACTGGTACTGTCTGTACAAGTATCTGATGATATTCTGGAATGCAAGTGACATTTACTGACATACAGCTTTTTCAATTACTTTGGTGAAAGGTCAGTAATACTTTGGTGAAAGGTCACAGTAATACTCTGGGTGAGCAATTATGTCAATTACGTACCAGAAACGAGTGTTAGGCCACAATTCAATCAATTGCAAAAACTGCACTGATGTTTTATTCAATGTCTACAATTTAATTTCAGGACAGGTGTGTTTTAGAGTTATCATCTTGCAGAATATGTATGCTGTATTGGACGTGTTAACCAAGTTAAACTCCTGAAACTGTTTCACTTCTTCTTCCTCTTCTTCCCTTGCAAACATTGTCTTTGGATATTGACGTGAAACTACAACCACAGAGTTAAATCTACACCACGTGTCTGCACCACATACTCCCACTACTGGTGTCCCCCAGGGCTCGGTTCTAGGCCCTCTCCTCTTCTCTCTAAACACCAAATCCCTTGGCTCTGTCATTTCCTCACATGGTCTCCCAGGTGGCGACATGCATCTCTGCGTGCCTGGCAGATATCTCAGCTTGGATGTGGGCCCACCACCTCAAGCTCATTCTTGACAAGACGGAGGTGCTCTTTCTCCCGTGGGAAAGCCACCCTGTTCAGAGACCTCTCCATCACAGTTGACAACTCCACGGTGTCCCCCTCCCAGAGTGCAAAGAACCTTGGCATGAACCTTGACAATGCCCTGTCATTCTCTGCAAACACCAAAGCATTGACTCGCTCCTGCAAATTCATGCTCTACAACATCTGTAGAGTACGACGCTACCTCACACAGGAAGCGGCGCAGTTCTTAATCCAGTCTGGACAACTGAAACTCGCTGTTGGCTGACCTCCCCACCAAACCCCTGCAACTTATCCAGAACGCTTCAGCCCGTCTGGTTTTAAACCTTCCCAAGTTCTCCCATGTCGCTCTGTTCCTCCGCACACTCCATTGGCTTCCAGTCGAACCTCGCATCCACTACAAGACCATGGTGCTTACCTACGGAACATCAAGAGAAACTGTCCTGCTCAAACAATACACACCACCCCGAGCACTCCGTTCTGCCACCTCTGGTCTCTTGGCCCTTCCACCCCTATGGGAGGGCAACTCCCGGTCAGCCCAGTCCAAGTACTTCTCTGTCCTGGCACCCCAATGGTGGAACCAGATTCCCCCTGAAGCTAGGACAGCAGAGTCCCTGCCCATCTTCCGAAAACATCTGAAACCCTACCTCTTCAAAGAGTATCTTAAATAATCCCAAAACGTCCCCCTCGCACTCCCTCCTCACCCCGACCAATTTAGTTTGTTTAAAGATTTTGGTGAACAAATAATTGCACTTCAGCCCTTCATAGCTCTGACTTTGCTGATAGCTACTTTATTGAGGATAACTGTACTTACTACAGTATGATTGTGATATGTGGCTGTCCTACCTAGCCATTTTAAGATTAATGCACTAACTGTAAGTCGCTCTGGATAAGAGCGTCTGCTAATGACTAAAATGTAAAAACATAAATGTACAAATATCCTGAAAATACCGCCTAAACAGTTAGAGGGAAGCATCAGTGTTTGCTTTATCTGCAATTGTGACCTAATGCTGCGTTCATAACCAAGTGGGAGGTGGGAATTTACCAGTTAAATCATTATTACCAGTTGAATGCATTGACATGCTTTGAACTGGTTAAGAAACGCAGATTGGCTGCGTAAACTAAAACTACAGATATCATGCTTGTAAAGAAATGATAGTGTTCAAAAACAATTTAATACATAGCTTTTTATAAGTAATGTTTTATAGTTGCATTTAACTGCTGAAAATGCTGTTATCGAGGTCACTTTCTAGGTGAAGTCAGAGGTCAGCATGTGGGAGAAGTGGGCGCTTAGGATGAGGACGAGTTTCCCACTAGTAATTACCAATTGGAGGGCCCTTCAACTGGATTTTTCCCAGTCTTATGTGGTAATATCCTACTTCTCACTTGCTGACAAATGCAGCGTATGTCAGAAATCCTAATCTTCTATAGCGCACTACTGCCCTCTAGCTGAGAAAAACCAGCTGCTACTGGATCTGACTGGTTGCCAGGAACATACCGTATGTAAAGTAAGTGTCTTTATTTTTCCCCTCATGGTGATGCTGTACTACCAGGTATATACTCTATATAATGGCGTTGCTGCCTGATATCTTAGTATTACATTTACTCATGACAAAACATGATCGTAATACATGTATTATGTTGGATTTATATTACACAATGTTTATTTTCTCATAATAACTTGCATTATGTGCCCAAAGAGGAGGAGAGTGTATTTTCACTCCTAAGGTTGTCCTTTTATATAATGCTAATGTTCCCGAGACTCTCTATGGAGTACTTGTCTGGTCTCAAATCTGGGGTTTGCTACTTAATACCTTGGTCTTACATTTACTCAAAACATGATTGTTATACAACAAAATCAATCCAACTCTGCATTTTTCCAAAGGCATTTTATATAGAAAACATGTTAAAAATATGCATCACCATATAGTTTATAGATCATCTCATTGTACAATTATGTAATTATAGCCATCAAAATAAAATCATATATATGGGTATATGAAAATACATAGCTTAAATGTGAAGAATATCCTACTGTAACAAAAACATTGATGTAAGCTTGTCCCCAAGAAATAGTTGGTACATCTATCCAAAATTAGTGGAGAGGTCTCTGATAATATTACATATTGTGTTATGAGATATATTGTATGAGGTTTTCCATTGCTTATGTCAAGCCTTTTTTATAACACAGCAGCTATCGATTTTCATATGTTTACAAACATTCGCTTTCAACTATTTCTGTTCTACTCAAAAATAGATCATTAAAAAGAGAAAATTCAACCATGACTGAAATGTTACAGTTATTGAGCTAGAATAAACTTTATTTACAGTGTCTAAGAACATCCTATGGAAAGACTTCCTATGAAATACAATATATAATCAAATGCATGTTTCTGTTCCCTAGTATAATTACAATATAGATATCAGACGAAAGGAATGGTATATCCTGCATAGATCATTAAGGAAATCTAAAGCTCTTTATTATACCAATAAATGCTTAAGTGTAAACCAAATCTGGTCCCGAAGAGGCAATTTTCCACTTTCTATCCACAATTTCACATCAGGGCTACACAGAGAAAATAGGTTTACCCACACAAGCACCTATCAATGAGTTGGCAATGTATTGGACATAGCCTTGTATGGTGCATTTGGCATAAATGCAGTATGAGTCACTTAAAAGGAATGATGAACCACAAAAGTATGTGTTAAATCATAGAATATAAGAATGTGTTATATAGAATTCATCACATTTGACCTGAGAGGAATGCTTAACCAAGTCCCATCTAGGATGGAATGACAACTACTGTATATCATAACTCTTTGATAACGTTACATGATCTTTGATAATGTTAGATTTACTTAGTTCTTAACGATCTATTACAAATGCTTACATTGAGTTCAGGTACATTGTTGTACTTTTTTGAAAGGGTATGCTCTCATTACACACCTAAAACAGTACCTAGTAGGGATAGTATGCAATGACAACACTGTGGTTGTTGCCATAAGCATTTCTGAATCTTAATGTACAGCTTATGAAAGTGTTGCAGGCTTTATGTTATGTCCAATGCCTCCATCTTGGCACTCCCCCACCATTGTAACAAATATTTTGGAAGGTATAGAAATGTATTTATTAATGTCTACATTTGTTTTTGCCACGTTTATTCTTAATGCATGCTTTCAAATTATATGTGAGCTAAAAATAAATATACAAATAAATATAATTTTTTGAAAGTTTGAAATGTTACTGTCCCCACTACAACAAAACAAGACTTAAATACATGTAATTTTGTCCTTGAAACATTTAATTGAAATACTGTAGAATTCCATTCATTCCTATGGAGGACTGCTCCTACTAGGGAGTACCAATATGACTGAACGGTGGCTTCAAAGTCTCTTATCAGCAATCCAGAGTTTATATACTGTGTATTCGGAAAGTTTTCAGATCTCGACTTTTTCCTCATTTTGTTACGTTACAGCCTTATTCTAAAATGGATGAAACAGTTCCCCTCATCAATCTACACACAATAATGACAAAGCAAAAACATGTTTTTAGAAATTTGAGCAAAAAAACTGAAATATAACATTTACGTAAGTATTCAGAGCCTTTGCTGAAGCACCTTTGGCAGCGATTACAGCCTCATGTCTTGTTTGGTACGACGCTACAAGCTTGGCACACCTATATTTGGGGAGTTTCTCCCATTATCCTCTGGAGATCATCTCAAGCTCTGTCAGGTTGGATGGGGAGCGTCGCTGAACAGCCGTTTTCAGGTCTCCCTAGAGATGTTCGATCGGGTTCAAGTCCCGGCTCTGGCTGGGCCACTCAAGGACATTCAGAGACCTGTCCTGAAGCCACTCCTCCGTTGTTTTGGCTGTGTGCTTAGGGCCATTGTCATTGTCTGAGATCCTGAGCACTCTGGAGCAGGTTTTCATCAAGGATCTCTCTGTACTTTGCTCCATTCATCTTTCCTTCGAGCCTGCCTAGTCTCCCAGTCCCTGCCGCTGAAAAACATCCCCACAGCATGATGCTGCCACCACCATGCTTCACCGTAGGGATGGTGCCAGGTTTCCTCCAGACGTGACACTTGGCAGTCAGGCCAAAGTGCTCAATCTTGGTTTCATCAGGCCAGAGAATCTTGTTTCTCATGGTCTGAGAGTCTTTAGGTGCCTTTTGACAAACACCAAGCAGGCTGTCAGATGCCTTTTACTGAGGAGTGGATTCTGTCTGGCCACTCTACCATTAAGGCCTGATTGGTGGAGTGCTGCAGAAATGGTTGTCCTTCTAGAAGGTTCTCCCATCTCCACAGAGGAACCCATCGAGTTCTTGGTCATGTCCCTCACGATGGCCCTCCAATCAAGTTGTAGAAACATACCATGAATGCTCAATGGAAACAGGATGCACCTGAGCTCAATGTCGAGTCTCATAGCAAAGGGTGTGAATACTTACAGTACCAGTCAAAAGTTTGGACACCTACTTATTCCAGCATTTTTTCTTTTGTTACTATTTTCTACATTGTAGAATTATGGTGAAGACATTAAAACTATCAAATAACACATATGCAATCATGTAGGTACCAAAAAATTGTTGACAGCTTAGTAGCCACCCTTTGCCTTGATGACAGCTTTGCACACTCTTGGCATTCTCTCAATCAGCTTCATGATGTAGTCACATGGAATGCATTTCAATTAACAGATGTACCTTGTAAAAAGTCAATTTGTGGAAATTCTTTCTTAATGCATTTGAGCCAATCAGTTGTGTTGTGAAAAGATAGGGGTGGTATACAGAAGATAGCCCTATTTGGTAAAAGACCAAGTCCATATTAAAGCAAGAACAGCTCAAATAAGCAAAGAGAAATGGCAGTCCATTACTTTAAGACATGAAGGTAAGTTAATGCGGAAACTTTAAAGAACTTTGAAAGTTTCTTCAAGTGCAGTCGCAAAAACCATCAAGCACTATGATGAAACTGGCTCTCACGAGGACCGCCAGGAAAAGAAGACCCAGAGTTACCTCTGCTGCAGAGGACAAACTAATTAGATTTAACTGCACCTCCGATTGCAGCCCAAATAAATGCTTCAGAGTTCAAGTAACAGACACATCTCAACAGCTGGTTTGCGCTTAGTGGGACTATCATTTGTTTTTCAACAGGACAATGGCCCAACACACCTCCAGAATGTGTAAGGGCTATTTGACCAAGAAGGATAGTGATGGAGTCCTGCATCAGATGACCTGGCCTCCACATTCACCCAACCTCAACCCATTAGAGATGGTTTGGGATGAGTTAAACTGCAGGGTGAAGGAAAAGCAGACAAGTGCTCAGCATATGGGAACTCCTTCAAGACTGTTGGAAAAGCATTCCAGGTGAAGCTGGTTGAGAGAATGACAAGAGTGTGCAAAGCTGTCATCAAGGCAAAGGGTGGCTACTTTGAAATATCTCAAATATAAAATATTGTTTACAACATGATTCCATATGTGTTATTTCATAGTTTTGATGTCTTCACTATTATTCTACAATGTAGAACATAGTCAAAATGAAGAAAAACCCTTGAATGAGCAAGTTTGTCCATACTTTTAACTGGTACTGTATGTAAAAATACATTTTTGCAGAAATCAAAAAACCTGTTTTTACTTTGTCATTATGTGGTATTGTTTGTAGATTGATGACGGGTTTTGTCAAACGATTCCAGCAATTTTAGAATAAGGCTGTAACGTAAGAACATTTGGAAAATGTCAAGGGGTCTGAATACTTTACAAATGTCCTGTAGATCATTGGTTATCCCCCTGTACTGTTTACTGTATTCTGATGTACACTTTCCAGGACCTCGGCTGGACACAACTTTAAAACACGCAATGTAAGAACCCCAAAATAGCCATAGCAATTCGAGCAACAAGAACAGTGTTTACGTAGAAAATAAAAGGTGCTTTGCAACTAGGTGGATTTCAGGAACAAACATAATAATGACATTAATCAATGACTGATTATCTTATGAGAGAATTTGAGGAAATATTGTCAAATAATCCTACTGTTTGGTTATAAATCTATAACGAGAGAAAAACATAAAACCAGTACTAAACAACCATTGTCTAAAGTATGTCTTATGAAAGAGATGTCACAATTTTTTTACTTAAAAGATGTTAATAAGTAATGATATATAAATATCTATAACAGTAACACCATTTTTGTCTTAATGTAAAATAGTGGCTCTGGGGTAAAGTTTCATTTGGGTACAGATCTAGGATCAGCTTCCCCTCTCGCAATCCTAATCTTAACCATTAGTGGGGAAATGCTTAACTGACCCAAGATCAGTCTAAGGGCAACTTCTCCGAACACCAAAATAGTGAGGCAACAATCATTTTTGCTGTTGCCTTTACTTGTGCTGTTCTTGTCTGTTAACCAACAGTTTTGCATGAAGTTAGTTTTCAGGGCTTGTAAGTAAGCATTTCACTGTAAGGTTGTATTCGGCGCATGTGACATACACTTTGATTTGCAAAGAGAAGACTTTTACAAAACAACCTGGCCAGGGGGTGCTGTGGAGTATGTGGAGAAATGCTGGGACATTGGCTGCTTGGTTGTACTGTGAGGTGGCGGTGGGGTCACTCGTAGAAGCGTGTTGTAGGGCCTAGCTTCAGTTTCTCACTCAGTTTCTGGATAAGAAAGGACAGCTCCTCTGTAGCCCGAGACTTGTCTTCCAGGAGTTCGTACCGTAGACTGGAGATGTCCTGCTTGATTTCTTTCAGCTCACCTGCAAAGTAATATGTAGAGAAATAATGCAATTTCTGTTCAAGTGGTTTGTATTGAAGAATTCAGTTTAAGTGTTCTCAAATGCAATATTCACTGCATGACAATGTTGAACTGATCTACTCTCCATAATCTTTTTAAGTGCACAATACAGTTAGCACGGTTTATTTGGCTTCAAACGCCAATGAGAACCCTGTGGAATTTGACCAGTATGCAGACCTCTTCCTACCCCTGAGAATTGTTTATTATTGGCATTGTGTAACACTGCAACAGATTCTCAAAGACAATTTCAGATGGGGTACTTCAGAGTAAAAGTTAAGATGCAAGATTACCTTCATTGACCTCGTCATTTTCTTTGTCCACTTGTGCTTTCAACACGTAGCGTTTTATGAGTCTTTTCATGATTTGCTGCAACAAGAAAGGAAAATGTCAAATGGAGGCCTATATGCTATTATGTTAATGTGACATTTTAGCTAAACATGATATTTTAGACTGACGGAGAGGTCACCTGATAGCGAGTGGGTTGGTTCAGGATGCTGTTAAAACTGTGGGACTCTGCAATGCGCAGGTTGGACTGGGTGAAGAGATTGAGCTGCAAACACAGACATGCACAAACACATTTGGATATTTTATCTGCATACTCAATCAACCGTTATGAAAATAATGACCAATGATTAACGAGTCTTTTTGTTTGATCAACTTTATGTTTAGTTTTGTCAATTTTATTTTTCAGATGGGGGGTTAGAGATACAAAAACAATAAAATAAATGCATATAAAGAAACCCAACCGATTCCCCACTCAAACCCCATCCACCTGCCTGCAACCTCACTAGCTTTCTAGCCAGCCACCCAGATACCTAGGTGCGGGCAGCCAGATAACTAGGTCCAATATATTTGTCAAGGCCTCAATTGTTCCTTGACTAGCACCATTCATTCTCGCTGTTGATAAATCTACTGCTATAACTTATAATAGTAACTGTATCCACTGTTTTACATGGGAGAGAGTGAGGTTGCCATCTTAGAGTTTACATTTTTATTGCAGCAGTACCCGCAAAACACCAGTCTCAACGTCAACCGTGAAGAGGCGACTCTGGGATGCGGAACTTCTAGGCAGAGTTCCTCTGTCCAGTGTCCGTTCTTTTGCCCATCTTTATAGGCCAGTCTGAGATATGGCTTTTTCTTTGCAACTCTGCCTAGAAGGCCAGCATCCCGGAGTCACCTCTTCACTGTTGACGTTGAGACTGTTTTGGGGGTGCTATTGATTGAAGCTGCCAGTTGAGGACTTGTGAGGCGTCTGTCTCAAACTAGACACTCATGTACTTGTCCTTTTGCTCAGTTATGCAACAGGGCCTCGCATTCCTCTTTCTATTCTGGTTAGAGCCAGTTTGCGCTGTTCTGTGACGGAAGTAGTACACAGATTTGTATGAGATCTTCAGTTTCTAGGCAATTAATCGCATGGAATAGCCTTCATTTCTCAGAAAAAGAATAGACTGACGAGTTTGAGAAGAAAGTACCTTGTTTCTGGCCATTTTGAGCCTGTAATCGAACCCACAAATGCTGATGCTCCAGACACTCAACTAGTCTAAAGAAGGCCGGTTTTATTGCTTCTTTAAATCAGAACAGTTTTCAGCTGTGCTATCATTGCAAAAGGGTTTTCTAATGATCAATTAGCCTTTTAAATGATAAACTTGGATTAGCTAACACAACGTGCCATTGGAACACAGGAGTGATGGTTGCTGATAATGGGCCTCTGTACGCCTATAGATATTCCATTAAAAATCTGCCGTTTCCAGCTACAATAGCCATTTATAACTTTAACATTGTCTACACTGTATTTCGGATCAATTGTATGTTATTTTAATGGACAAAATTTTATTTTCTCTTAACATGTATGTTGTGGTAAAGTTATTTTAAAAAATCTAACACAGCGGTTGCATTAAGAACCAGTGTATCTTTCATTTGCCATACAACAAGTATTTTTATGTAAAGTTTATGAGTTCTTTGGTCAGATTAGGTGAGTGTCCAAAATATCTCCGGACATTCTGGGGAAATGTTGCTACGTATTCACAATGTATAACCACGATTTGCAGCTCTAAATATGCACATTTTCGAACAAAACATAAATGTATTGTATAACATCATGTTATAAGACTGTCATCTGATGAAGTTGTTTCTTGGTTAGTGACTAATTTTATCTCTATTTTGTCAGTTTTGTGAAAGCTACCTATGCGGTGGAAACATGGTGAAAATATGCGGTTGTGTGTTTGGCTATTGTGGTTAGCTAATAGAAATACATAGTGTTATCGCTGTAAAACATTTTAAAAATCGGAAATGATGGCTGGATTCACAAGATGTTTATCTTTCATTTGCTGTATTGGACTTGTGATTTCATGAAAAATATATGATATCCCTGTCCCGTTAGGCTAGGCTATGCTAGTCAGCTTTTTTGATGAGGAGGATCCCGGATCCGGGAGGGTGATGAAGTAGAGGTTACAACGAACAAAACAATAAACCGACAAACAAACGGAACAGTCCCGTATAGTGAACACAAACACAGGAACAGGAACAATCACCCACAACCCACAATACAAAACAGGCTACCTAAATATGGCTCCCAATCAGAGACAACGACTAACACCTGCCTCTGATTGAGAACCATATCAGGCCAAACACATAGAAACAGACAAACTAGACATACAACATAGAATGCCCACTCATATTACAACCTGACCAAACAAAACATAGAAACATAACGCAAACTATGCTCAGGGCGTGACAGTGACATCACAGCAGCAACATGTGTGACCTGTTGTCACAAGATAAGGGCAACCAGTGAAGAACAAACACCATTGTAAATACAATCCATGTTTATGTTTATTTATTTTCCCTTTTGTACTTTAATTATTTGCACACCCTTACAACACAGTATACAGTATAGCCATAATATGACATTTGAAATGTCTCTTCCTTTTTTACCTTTGTGAGTGTAATGTTTACTGTTCATTTTTTAAATTGTTTATTTCACTTTCATTTATGATCTATTTCACGTGCATTGGCAATGTAAATACATTTCCAGTCCAATAGAGCCCATTGAATTGAGAGAGAGAGACCGAGAGAGAGCTTGAGAAAGAGAGAGACCCTAGCCACATATGAATCTTGATACTATTATTGTGTGCCATGTGGGGCCTGCTGATTGAACAGATGATATCCTCCAAGGATTATATTAGAGACAGGCATCAAACCTGTCTTAAAGGGGATTTCAACACTCCATACATATAAATTGGATGTTATCTTTTATGAGGGCTTGGATAATATTCCATGTTCTTTTACTAGACTAGTACTCCAGACTCCAATGCATACAAGAGCCTTCTCTTTAGGCGGATAGCGTTCATATTTATTTGCAATTTAAATATAGCGAGCCACAGGCACAATGCAAAAGCCATTGATCCTCTCCAGGGTCATTAAGAGGTGAGTGCAAATGATGACCATCCAGAGTCAGTACTGAGAAATCATGCAAGAATATACATTACATAATGTACAAATCATAACCCCCATAAACAGATCGCCGCATAAAATGTTGTGTCCAGCTGGAACGAACTTGTGTATTTTTATAATCAAAACAATGCAGAGAGAGAGAGATGAATGAATGGACAAATGAATCAATAGATGATTTGATGAATGAATGAATCCATCCACTCATAAATACACCTATCTATCCATACCCTGGACTTCGAACTGTCCATTCCCAGCTCTACGTCCTTCTTCAGGCTTCGTCGTCGGCAATGCAGCATGCCAACTATCCACCTGATGAGGTGGTAGAAGGACTTGGGAGTTGGAACGATGCTGAAGGGAGGAGGCAGCGTCTTGCCGTTGTCAAAGTAGGACAGCCACAGTTTGGAGCGCGCAAACTTCCACTCCACGTCCGCGTCATCCTGAGAGATAAGTAGAGTTATTTCATTCTCTGAGTAAACACCCCCTGGAAGTCGAGAGATTGACATAGTGAGACTAGCTCAGTAACTGTTACAAACACCATTATCCGAAACCTGTTTGAACTAATGGTAACCTGTTCACTTCTGTCTTGCTCATGGGATGTTATGAATTTATTGTAATGTTTTTAAAATTGTATAACTGCCTTAATTTTGCCGGACGCCAGAAAGAGTAGCTGCTGGCTGGGGATCCATAATAAATACAAATCCAAATACTTCATTTGCTGTTGGCCTAATCTGAGACAACACTATTAGCCTAATACTGCCATCAAAAAGTCCCAAGTTATTGTTGTCTCTGATAGGAAATTACAGCAGAGGCCTCATGTCACTTCTTGTATCTTGTGTTGCGGATTACCAAAGGAAATTCCCACAATACATAACATGGATCATCTCCAAATAATTGATTAAAGCAATAATATATGAGGGGGTGTGATTCATTGTGGCTTTAGCACGGCTGTACTGCGGTCATATGAGGCAAGTAGGAAATAGCAAAAAATATTCCCATAACACATAACAAGGATAATCTTGAAATGATTGATTTCAGAGCTATTCATAGCAGAGCCCCTGATGTTTCGCAATTAGAGACAGCAGAGTATAGTTGCTTAGGGCATACTGTGCTACATACAGCATTATATAAAAACCACAGCAACAACAAACAGATTACCCCAAAATACACTATCCCTATAATTCTAACCAAATGAAATGGCGGGGTGTACAGATGCCACTGATTCCTCCCCAGGGTGAAGTTTTCCCCTGGGTATAGATCTAGGATCTGCTTCCCGTTCCCCAATCGTAACCATTATTGGGGGAAATGCTAAACTGACCCAAGATCAGTGTCTAGGTTGGGGTAACTTCACCCCACACAAGTAACTCACCTCGATCTCTTGATAGGAGCTGTTGATCATGGCGATAAGCATGTTGAGCAACACCACCACCATGGTCACGTTGTAGATTCCGTAGAGCACGTAGCCGATGTTCTCAATGAACTTGTGGTTGTATTTGAGCACCACGGAGGACACCTCTGACAGCCCAAATATAGACCAGAACAGAGTCTTGAAGCTCTCCTCCACCCTGTGATGACAAGGAAGGAAGGAAGGGGATTGTCACAGGACAGGCTGATTAGTTGTAGCGGTTTCTAATTTGTGGCTGTGCCCTAGTGAGACCACAAACTACATTTGGCTTAGGCCCAAAGTGACAGGCGATAACAGAGTGCTACTTTTAAAAAAGTGATGTGATTAAGAAGTCACTTCCTGTGTAGCCTAACTTCTAAGGGCAGACATGTAGCTATATGATGTATGAGGAATGAACCAAATATCTTAGCATGTTTTGCTTAATACTATCCTGGTATATAGTCTTCTGGTTGTCAAAGTGACTTTGAAGAAAATTAACAATAAGATTGAAGGATAGCTTCATGGGAATTGTTGCATTGAAATTATTTTTATTTTCAGGTGATGTCACTGTATTTGATATTTTGTGTTATATGAATTCCACAGATGTCCTTGGTAAGGGCAGAAATGACCATTGGGACTCTTGGCAATGTTAAATAAGTGTGTGATCCATTTATGCCATGCCAGCTTGGCTAATAAAATACAATATGGACACCGAGACAATTGAGGAAAACAATAAACCATAACAATGGAAAGGATTTCATTTTCTCACTTTGGAAAGAGTAACCTTGGAGGGAATCCAGTCCAGTGTGAAATGAGTTATTTTTTCTGAGCTGCCACAATTCCGTTTTGAGGCACTCTTAGAAAGGGAGACCAAGGTGGGCCCTTTTCTACTTCATACTGCACTACACTGACTGAGTCGATAGACTGAATGAGCTGGCGCTTCTTGATTGGACTCAATAGAGGAAGAAAAGAGCTCTCGACATGAATGGAGAGCGCATTTGTCGATGTTTAAATGTTTTATGAAGGTTCATGGCAGTAGATAGGTTCTTACTTGATAAATGTGTATCAAACTTATTCTCTAGTCTCATATTTTAGGAGTGTATTCATTTCAGGGCCTTTGGGGACAAAACAGTAAGGTTGAATGTATACAAAGCCTCCCTACTAACTGTGTACGAAGCAGTTCCTGTCACTGACTCCAGAGCTCATCAATTAACGTTCTCTTACACAAGTTGACCGAGACTGTCCCCATAAGTGTCTCCCCATACGTCTGTTCAAGTAAGTGTCCTCATAAAGTGGTCACAGTGTCTGCTATAATCACTCACGTGGTGAATGCCGGGTTGACCTTGGCACCCAAGTAGTAAGAATAGAGGATAAACATGCCAATCATGAACGCCAGGAAGACCATGATGAACAGGACCATGAACTTGAAGATGTCTTTGACAGTGCGGCCCAGGGAGATTTGGAGCGGTCCGAAGCTCTCGTTAGCCGGCAGGATGTAAGCGATGCGTGTGAAGCTCAGCACCACGGCTATGGCGTATAGTCCTTCTGAGATCAGCTGGGGGTCTGACGGCAGCCATTTGTCCCTCGCTACGTGGAGGAAGGGGTAACAGTCAGTTGTTTTCTTATCACTCATAGCAACTTGTACAATGTGTTTAATGCATGGCGCAATAGGATTGTTCGACACAATGGTTGGGTTAGACTTTGTTTTACAGACTCACTAGGTCGTTGCAGGCTTTGAAATAACGCAGCAAATGGTAATTACATAATAATTCCCCTAAAATTTGTATTTTGTTTCTTTGGAATGCATCAACACAAGCACCAATAAACCTAATTTCTCAGTAAATATCAGGTCAAGCAAAATGAAACAGGACTATAAAATAAAGCGCTTGTCACACCCTGATCTGTTTCACCTGTCTTGTGCTTGTCTCCACCCCCACCAGGTGTCTCCCATTTTCTCCCCTTGATCCCCTGTGTATTTATACCTGCGTTTTCTGTTTGTCTGTTGCCAGTTCGTCTTGTCAAGTTGTGCCAGCGTCTTTCTCCAGTTACGACCTGTTTTGCCTGTCCTGACCCTGCCAGCCGTCTACTTCTGCCAACTGCTACCAGGATTACAAACCCCTGCCTGTCCTGGACCTGCCTTTGCCTGCCCCTGGGACTTGAACCATCTACCTCACGTATCTGCATCTGGGTCTCATCCTGAGTCATGATAGTACAAACTGGCCATGACTGACCCACCAGACTCGGACCAGCTCTGCAAAACTGTTTCCTCACAAGGAGCCACCATTGGAAGACACAAGGAGTTACTACATAACCTTATGGAAGGATTCCACACCATGGAAAACCATGACCATGCCATCAGTGCATTGTTGGAACAATTCAGCGGACTATCTACTAGGCAGCAAGCCACAACGAAAACCTCCCAGACTCTCAGTAACCCCGCTCCCCGGGGTGCATCTCCCCTGGCTTCCCGAGAACCCCACTTACCTCCTCCAGAGCGCTACGCTGGTGATGCTCCCTCATTTTCGAGCTGCAGCCCTCTTTGTTTCCGTCGGACCGTTCAAAGATAGCGTCTCTTATAACGCTGAGATAATTTTTGCTTTAGTCTGGAGGATTGTGGCGGAAGTAAGGAAGGTGTTCGATTCTCTGTCAGGTAGAGAGGCGGCTTGGAAGCTACTTCAACTGTGTCAAGACTCCCGTAGTGTGGCAGACTACGCAGTAGCTGCCGAGAGCTGCCGAGAGTGCCTGGAACCCGGAATCCCTGTTCGACACGTTCCTTCATGGATTTTCAGAGGGAATTAAGGATGAGCTCGCAGCCCGGGAGCTGCCCTTGGACCTCGACAATCTCATAGCCTTGACCATAAGGACATTAGTGCTGACCGGATGTTTTTGGATTTCAAGCATCGGTTCACTACAGCCCCCATCTTAATCCATCCAGACCCGTCCCATCAGTTCGTGGTGGAGGTTGACTGCGCTTTCCTTTCCTATCGTCTTAATCTCGCGGAGAGGAACTATGACGTTGATCACCGGTCAAGATGGCGCAGGAGGAATGGTGACGGAGACACTGACTAGAAGGGGCAGAACGTCCATTCCTAGTTTGGACCGACCATACGAATCTGGAATTTCTCCACACCGCCAAGCGCCTCACCTCAAGGCAGGCTCGTTGGGCTCTGTTGTTCACTCGTTTCAATTTCACCATCTCCTACCGCCCTGGGTCCAAGAAGGTGAAGCCTGACGACCTCTCTTGCTTGCACAGCTCCGCAGCTACACTGTCTGACCCAGAGACAATCCTCCCCACCTCCTGTCTAGCAGCGACACTAGTCTGGGGGGGGTGGGGGATAGGTTTTTTTTGGATAGGTTTTCCAAAGATACCCATTTCATCCCCCTTTCCCAAGTTACCCTCAGCCAAGGAGACGGCCCAACTCATAGTACAGTACATCTTCCGAATTCATGGACTTCCCGTCAACATAGTCTCTGATCGTGGTCTTCGGTTCTCATCCTGATTCTGGAAAGCGATCAGCACCCTCATTGGGTCGTCGGCCAGCCTGTCCTCCGGGTTTCATCCTCAATCTAACGGCCATTCGGATTGTGCCAATCAGGACCTGGAGATGACTCTTTGGTGGCTGGTCTCGGCCAAACCCACCACCTGGAGCCAGCAACTAGTGTGGGTGGAGTACGCCCGGAACACCCTTCCCTGCTCGGCCACTGGTCTCTTGCCCTTCGAGCGCTCCATGGGTGATCAGCCCCCGCTCTTTCCTGAGCAAGAGGTCAACATACCCTCGGCCCAGATGTTCTTCTGCCGCTGTCCGCTTGCCTGGAATAGAGCCCGGTTCCCCGTACCCCGGCTCCCCGCTATCGTCTCAGGCAGAGGATATTGCTGTCTACACGGGATCTGCCCCTCCGGATTGAGTCCCGCAAACTTTCCCCATTTCATCGGCCCTTTCCCAATCTCTAAAATCCTTGGCCCCTCTGTTGTTCGTCTTCTGTTTCCCTGCACCCCCCGTATCCATCCTACGTTTCATGTGTCCAAGATAAAACCTGTGTCTCACTGTCCTTTGTCTTCTGTTTACGTGTTTTTTCCTCGTTCTGGTTTTTGTTCTAGTCTCCCCGTTTATGACCTGAGCCTGCCTGCCATCTACGTCTGCAGACTACTAACAGGATTACGAACCCCTGTCTGTCCTCAACCTGCCTTTTTCCTGCTCCTGTCTATTCAATAAATCTTTCAGACTTGCCTGACGTGTCTGCATATGGGTCTCATCATAATGCTACTACTATTTGCATAGACCGCTTATGCTCTCAATGTCAAATTAAAAACAGGCTTTTATGTGATTTTTAAATGCTGCCCTTTTGTTGACCTTTTGTTTACCAGGTGGATAATGCTGCACTTAAAGTAATTCTGTACTGTACGTGTGTGTCACCATGCACCACTAGACAATTACAGCTTAGTATGAATGGTGATAGTCCTGCGTTAATTCTCAAATGATTCTTGAGATTAGTGGGCCTGCAGTGTTGCCTTAAGTATAATCATCGATAACACCTAACATTATAACATCACAGTTTACATGTCTTGCAGGGCATGTGGTTAGGTATTATGAGTGTGTGGTGGTATTTGTAGATGTGTGAAAGATGCCTACTTGTCTTAACTGTATCATGGGTGTATTCATTCTGCATCCTGACATGAGGAACAAAATTGATACAGAAGCTCTTCTCTCACCGTAGGTGAAGTATTTGACCTCTGGGGGTAGGGTCACTAGGGAGAGATCGGTAGCGTGGATCTTTTCGTTGACGTACTGCTGGGCTCTGGTGGCCTGAAGGAAGGCGAAGAACCGGGCAGTGAAAGCGGCGATGAAGATTGAGAGCATGCCGAAGTCCAGAACGTTCCACAGCTGCTGGATGTACTCCCTTGGCCCCTCAGTCCACAGTTCCTTACACTCAGACCACATCATCCCTGTGGAAGGCAACAAAGATGTGGAATGTGTTCATTAGGGACCAAACAGATTAAAATTTTCTGAAACTGAGCGAAACATCCCTGCAGAGGAAACAGCAACAAGAGGACATGGGTTGTGTTTGTTAGTTACGAAACTAAAGGCAAAGAGGGACTGGTCCAATAAGAAACACACATTTTTGTTTTCTGTCGCAAAACATTTTACTATGTCGTGCCCTAATGAACATGACCATAGTGTCTTTGAATCGGCTGGCAATAGTGAAACTGAAGTGTGTTGATTCAGTAACCATCTAATGTCTACCTAATGAAACCACCTTCAGGGCCCGAAAATTGGTTAGTTTGTTTATTAAATCAACTGTCTGAATCTAGCTGTACCTTTGAAGCCATTTATTGAATCACTACAGATTAAAACCTCTAACATAGCTTTTTAAAATTAATTCAGAAGATGGAACATAGTTATAGTCTCTGCATCAATTCATTAACTCAATCTGTCAGAGTGAGAGAAAAAGGATGAAATGTTCCCTCCTGAGACCATGTAACATTCGTCTTGTGGTGAATGAACAGACCAAGGCGCAGCGGGTGATGAATACATACAGATTTATTAAATGAAAGACTAAACACTAATGAACACTAGAACAAACTACAAAACAATAAACGAAGGCAACAGACCTGAAACAAACGAACTTACATATAGACGAAGAACGCACGAACAGGAACAGACTACCTAAAACGAACGAACAAACGAAACAGTCCCATGTGGTATACACAGACACAGGAACAATCACCCACAAACAAACAGTGAGAACAACCTACCTTAATATGGTTCTCAATCAGAGGAAACGTCAAACACCTGCCTCTAATTGAGAACCATACCAGGCAACACATTAACCCAACATAGAAAACACATAACATAGACTACCCACCCCAACTCACGCCCTGACCAACTAAACACATGCAAAACAACAGAAAACAAGTCAGGAACGTGACAGACCATTGATCCTGCATTTAGATGATTGGTGAATGAAGGTCAGAGGACCTCTTGGGTCTTGTCAAAAAGCCGGTAGTGACTCATTATAATCGCTTCTTGGTTTCTGCCCTATCCGACTAAATGGGATGCATCTGCAATGGCGTCAAACTTGAACAGGCTCGATATGACGGTCGTGTTCATTAGGGCACGCAATGGAAACCAATTTTAAAACATTTTGTAGCAGAAAACGTTCCTCTCTCAGTTTATTTTGTTCCATTTGATTCCAGGGTTGGGTTCATTTGATGCCAAATGAACTCAACCCTGGAAACCTCCCCATCCTGAGAACAGAATGGAGACTGCTGTGTAGAGGAGGGGAAGGAGAGGGTCCATTTGCAGATGTGTCACCGTAATTGGTATTTCAATCTTGCGGGAGCCGCAGCGGGAGTGAAGACTGCTCCTCACTAAAATCTCATCTGATTTCCCCCTCCCCAGACAGTTACCCTATTCTCTCTCTCTCTCACAAGTACACACTGTCAACTGCTCGTTTAGGTTTAATGCTAAACATTAAGTAAAACTGACCAGTGAAGCTATGGAAATTGAACTTAAACCTTTCACTTTTCATTTAAAAAAAACAAATTACTGTCTGTAACTCTACAATATACTGTACATCAGTGTTTTAAATGTGAAAAGCACAAAAGTCTCCTGACTATTGTGCCATACAGCTGCTGTGTTTTAAATGCTGTGTTCTTCAGAGCATATTGAAAAGAGATTACTGTTCTAAATAGAGCACAATACACAAAACAAGATATGTTTCATTTCATGTGAATCTAAGCAGGACAGTCCACTTAGTGACACTTGAATCTAAGCAGGACAGTCCACTTAGTGACACTTGAATCTAAGCAGGACAGTCCACTCAGTGACACTTGAATCTAACCAGGACAGTCCACTCAGTGACACTTGAATCTACCCAGGACAGTCCACTCAGTGACACTTGAATCTAACCAGGACAGTCCACTCAGTGACACTTGAATCTAACCAGGACAATCCACTCAGTGACACTTGAATCTAACCAGGACAGTCCACTCAGTGACACTTGAATCTAAGCAGGACAGTCCACTCAGTGACACTTGAATCTAAGCAGGACAGTCCACTCAGTGACACTTGAATCTAAGCAGGACAGTCCACTCAGTGACACTTGAATCTAACCAGGACAGTCCACTCCGTGACACTTGAATCTAACCAGGACAGTCCACTTAGTGACACTTGAATCTAAACAGGACAGTCCACTCAGTGACACTTGAATCTAACCAGGACAGTCCACTCAGTGACACTTGAATCTAAGCAGGACATGAAACATGACTCTGATGTATGTCCTTGTCTCTGATGCATGCCCACACCTTTCCAAGCCCTTCTGGTGCCGTCAATCCTCCACAGTACAATAACATGTTAAACAAATAAATCCTCTCTCACCTGTGACCCAGATCATGATGAGGATCTCAGTCCAGCTGAATTCAGTGGTCTTGACCCGGTAGATCTGCATGGGGTGGTCAGTGACTGTCACGTTTGGCATGGTGCTGATGCCCTCGAAGCGGTCCGATGCGTTGAACAACAGCAGGCACAGGAAGATGATGAAGGAGGCGGCATGGGCCACAAACTTCATAAAGGGGCTACGCAAAGCATTGCCCAGCTACAGAAAATAAGAAGGATCACATTTGCACCTCAGTTATTTAGCAGATGCTCTCATCCATAGTGACTTACAATCAGTGCATTCAACTTAGGTAGGTAAAACAACCACATCGTAGCAAGTAAAACCTTCAGGTGAGATCGGTGGGATGCACAGGGAGAATTCAGTCAATAAGAAGTCTCTGGAGTAACTATGCTGCAACCACCTCCACCTATACTACAAATCAGGATAATGAGTCAACTAATTTGCCTACACATCCTAAAATAATGTAGATTTTTCTTTTAAAGATAAGCTTGAAATGGGCTTGGTCTAATTTTCTCAACAACAAAAAACACATATGTACATTTAGCTTTCTTAATGAACCAGACAATCAACAGTTATTTCTGTTTGTTTATCAAAGTTATCTGGCTAACTCCTTGAACCTGCGTTGTAATATACCTATCAGATGAAATTAGTTGGTTGAAAACTATGGAGAAAACTATGCTACAGCCACCTCAACCTGCTTGAAATTAGTTTGTTGTTAAGTCTGGAGAAACTTCACAACAAGCACAAATCAATTCAGTTTAGGTGGTCGAATCAATTGATTTAACATGTTTGGTTACGGTCATGATCTATACAACTGAAAAGCTACTACTAGTCCTAATCCTAACCAATCAATTGGCCAAGGCATTCCTGAAAAACAAATCGAAGTGTTCTCAAGGTGCCACCTCTAAATAAACATGATGCCAGCAATAGTAATGATGCCAACAACCCAAACTGGCATTGCGCCCGCACCACTAACCCATTAACATGCCCAGCTGTTGCTCTGCTTCTCTCCATTCCTCTTATAGCCCTCAATGATTAAACCACACATTGTTAGTCTTGGCTTTATGAGAGGGTAAACAACGTCCCTAAAGATAGAAAATGTAACACTTACATTTAATTGGAGCGTTGCGAGAGACTCTCGTTATACTACTGAAACTTAAGACTTATCCATAAACGTAGTGCAGGGTAAGTGAATATAAACAAACAAGCACACTACACCCTATTTATTTACCCTCACACTCCTAGACTATTTATTTACCTTCACACTAAGACTATTTAATTACCCTCAAACTCCTAGACTATTTATTTACCCACACACTACACCCTATTTATTTACCCTCACACTCCTAGACTATTTATTTACCCACACACTAAGACTATTTATTTACCCTCACACTCCTAGACTATTTATTTACCCACACACTCCTAGACTATTTATTTACCTTCACACTCCTAGACTATTTATTTACCCACACTCCTAGACTATTTATTTACCCACACACTCCTAGACTATTTATTTACCCACACACTAAGACTATTTATTTACCCTCACACTCCTAGACTATTTATTTACACACACACTAAGACTATTTATTTACCCACACACTAAGACTATTTATTTACCTTCACACTCCTAGACTATTTATTTACCCACACACTAAGACTATTTATTTACCCTCACACTCCTAGACTATTTATTTACCCTCACACTCCTAGACTATTTATTTACCCACACACTAAGACTATTTATTTACCCACACACTAAGACTATTTATTTACCCACACACTAAGACTATTTATTTACCTTCACACTCCTAGACTATTTATTTACCCACACTCCTAGACTATTTATTTACCCTCACACTCCTAGACTATTTATTTACCCACACACTAAGACTATTTATTTACCCTCACACTCCTAGACTATTTATTTACCCTCACACTCCTAGACTATTTATTTACCCACACACTAAGACTATTTATTTACCCACACACTAAGACTATTTATTTACCCACACACTAAGACTATTTATTTACCTTCACACTCCTAGACTATTTATTTACCCACACTCCTAGACTATTTATTTACCCTCACACTCCTAGACTATTTATTTACCCACACACTAAGACTAATTATTTACCCTCACACTCCTAGACTATTTATTTACCTTCACACTAAGACTATTTATTTACCTTCACACTCCTAGACTATTTATTTACCCACACACTAAGACTATTTATTTACCCTCACACTCCTAGACTATTTATTTACCTTCACACTCCTAGACTATTTATTTACCTTCACACTAAGACTATTTATTTACCCTCACACTCCTAGACTATTTATTTACCTTCACACTCCTAGACTATTTATTTACCTTCACACTCCTAGACTATTTATTTACCCACACACTAAGACTATTTATTTACCCTCACACTCCTAGACTATTTATTTACCTTCACACTCCTAGACTATTTATTTACCCACACACTAAGACTATTTATTTACCCTCACACTCCTAGACTATTTATTTACCTTCACACTCCTAGACTATTTATTTACCCACACACTAAGACTATTTATTTACCCTCACACTCCTAGACTATTTATTTACCCACACTCCTAGACTATTTATTTACCCACACTCCTAGACTATTTATTTACCCTCACACTCCTTGTCACGATCGTCGAAATAACATTCGGACCAAGGCGCAGCGTGATATGGGTTCCACATCTTTTTATTTGTGAAACGCACAAAACAATTTTTTTAAAAGCAAACGATACGTGACGCTATGGAGTGCTCACAGGCAACTACACATAAACAAGATCCCACAAAAAAAACAGTGGGGAAATGGCTGCCTAAATATGATCCCCAATCAGAGACAACGCTAAACAGCTGCCTCTGATTGGGAACCATACCAGGCCAACATAGAAATAAAACAACCTAGATTACCCACCCGAGTCATACCCCGACCTAACCAAAATAGAGAATAAAAAGGCTCTCTATGGTCAGGGCGTGACACTCCTAGACTATTTATTTACCCTCACACTCCTAGACTATTTATTTACCCTCACATTCCTAGACTTTTTATTTACCCTCACACCACTAGACTACTTACCCTAACACACCTAGACTTATTTACCCTCACACTCCTATACTTATTTACTTTAATCACAGGTGGCTGTAAACGTCTGTTTTACTTTTCAATGGGAAGTTTGGGTAATGGAACCATATATATGTAATTCTATGGGCTAGAAACAATACTCTTCATATACTCTGGTTTGAGTTGAGATAAATGAAGGGAACACAATTGGTGAATTTTGTCCCAACACTGCCTCCGTATTTCACTTTGAACTCTAAGGCCTGGTTATGCTCCAGTTGATCTACCTGAGAGGTTCTGAGTGGCAGGAATGATGGCGGTGGGTGGCCCTGCATGCCAGATTTCTATCTATACTCTCTTGGCAGACATTACATGTCACATTGTAAAACAATCATCAATCAATCAAATTAAATCAATCACATTTATTTTCTAAAGCCTTTTTATATCAGCAGTTGTCACAAAGTGCGATACAGATTCCCAGCCTAAAACCCCAAAGAGCACTGTGCAGAGGCACAGTGGCTGTGAAAAACTCCCTAGAAAGGAATGAACCTAGGAAGAAACCTAGAGTGGAACCAGGCTCCGAGGGGTGGCCAGTCCTCTTCTGGCTGTGTTGGGTAGAGATTATAGCGGGGAAACTGCCAGGTCCGTTTGCGATTGTTACATCAAACAACGAACACCTCTGACATCATTGCACATAATTTCACGCAAGATAGAACAGCAGAGTATGTACTGTGAGTTTTGTCTCCACGATGCTGGAGGCGCATTTTCGCAAAATAAAAACAATAACAAATCTGCCAATTTTGGATTCCAACTACAAGGCCAGATTGTTCTTCAAGACGTCCAAACGTTCAAAGACGACCAGCGAGGTCAAATAATAACCAGAGGGGTTAAAGAGGGTGCAACAGTTCAACATCTCAGTGTGCACCTGCATACGAGCGTTTGTGCAGTTTTGTAAACAAACATACTCCATCAACATTTCTCTGACTACAACTACAAAGGGTAAGCGAAAGTCAGCGGGGTATGTCAGTGAACGTGGTACTCTTACCCGACTGCAAGGGGCAAACCAGTAACCCACAGCCAGCAGGGGCAGACCCAGGGCCACAGCCACCACCACCAGGCACTTCACAGCGATGGTCTGCTCCCTCAGGCCCGACAGGTTCTCATACCAGATCGTCAGCAGCTGCTGCTGGCAGTTGGGGTGTGCCACGAACTGTGGGGGAGAAGAGAGAAAACAGGAAATGAGATGTAATGTTTAAGTTAATGCAATCGGGAAACAGCCTGGGGAAGCAGGGATGAGCTATATACTGTCTTTATAATAGAGATAATAAAATGGGAAAGCAGTCTAGGGAAGCAAAGAGGCTGAGTGGCAGACCTGGTTCATCCTCTACACTGCCACTCCGTTTAGTCTGGACAATGAGGATGAAAACCCAGTTCTGAATCTATTCTGTAGGCACCAGGTGGACACCAGATAAAAGGGGACTGCGGAGTGGAGGCACCAGTCATTGGTTGGTCATTTGCATTTTAAGTGGGCCTATAGTGTGTGTCTATGTGCGTGTGTGTGTGTAATCACATTAACAGGCTTGATCAAATCTGGGGAAATACATTACGCTCTCGTCAACGGTGGCTGCTGTGGGAAGATTTGGGTAGGTGGTGTTCCCTGTCTGAGTAATGGAAGTTTTCAATCAAAAGCTACTGAGCCATTAATGAACTGAACAGTTCTCTCTGTGGGTTTTCTTGACACCGTCTGCCAGCCCAGTCAATCCATAACCATTTTATAATAGCAAACGTTTGGTTATTTGCTTTGTAAAGGCCTAATACTACAAGATAAGAACATTGACCAGTATCAAGGGGATGTAAAAAGTTTGAGTTGCCATGTTCATTCTAATATGGGAACAAACAGACATGCAATTCCAATTGAAGAAAGAAATCATGGATGGGAATGGTGGCCATTTCCTGTGATTTAAATGGGATTGACCCTCAAACTGTTGCTCCCAGGTACTTTGAGAATAACTTTGAGATACAGACTAAATTAATTCAGGGTCAGAGAGAGGTGCATTGCCACCTGTAGCAAGAAACAAGCTCCATTCTCAAGTGTGCAATGCGTTCTGAATGGAACCCACTAGGTTAATGAATAACAAACATCTGTGCCTTTGGGTTTTTAATGTCATGGTTGAGCTACATCGGCTCCCCCTTTTTGCTACAAGGCTAGCAATGACTGAATTGGAAAATATGGCCAATTAATTATGCTGTTGAATGAGGAATCGAGGCAAAGCCAGAACGGCTATGAATAATGAGCAGTGAGTCTATTCTTATCGATTCTTTGGAGAGGGAGAGCCGTGTGGCATTGGGATGATTTGTCAGTGTACAAAAAAATCATGGGACAAGAACGAGATGCAGAAGAGTTGAGGTGAACATTAACCTGCCAGTAACAGGATAAGGACATTTTAAAACACTCCATGTGAGAAAATCTGGGCAAAAATCAATAGGTAAAAACTCAATATCTGTCAGGGGTAGCAAGCTACAGTAGGTGTTCAAAAGCTCTAATGGTGGTTTGGGTCATCCTGAAAGATGTCACTTTGCCTTACAGTTTTTCAAAAGCTTTTAAAAGCTATTTATCATGATGGAATGGTATTTTATACAATTTTATACGGTGCCAACTAATGATTCAACTTGCTATGCAACTCCTTATGATTTAATTCATTTTATGCATTATCTAACCTTTCGAATGCCATTTTACAAGCTAACTGTAATGGCATGTGTTTTGTTTCAGTTGTCTGAACTACCAACTAAAGATTCAACTTGCTGTACAACTCCGTTTTCAGTTAATCCTTTTATTTTTTTATGATGCATTTAAACTTGTGAGTCACACTGACATGCAAATCTGTTTTTCAAGGGCGCCCTGAGCAACAGGCAGCAACATAATCATACATACAAATAAACTACACTGACTGGCTGGAGGTCATTTTGCAGGGCGCTGGCAGTGCACCTCCTTGCACAAAGGCGGAGGTAGCGGTCCTGCTGCTGGGTTGTTGCCCTCCTACGGCCTCCTCCACGTCTCCTGATGTACTGGCCTGTCTCCTGGTAGCGCCTCCATGCTCTGGACACAACGCTGACAGACACAGCAAACCTTTTTGCCACAGCTCACATTGATGTGCCATCCTGGATGAACTGCACTACCTGAGCCACTTGTGTGGGTTGTAGACTCCGTCTCATGCTACCACTAGAGTGAGAGCACCGCCAGCATTCAAAAGTGACCAAAACATCAGCCAGGAAGCATAGGAACTGAGAAGTGGTCTGTGGTCACCACCTGCAGAATCACTACTTTTTTGGGGGTGTCTTGCTAATTGTCTATAATTTCCACCTTTTGTCTATTCCATTTGCACAACAGCATGTGAAATTTATTGTCAATCAGTGTTGCTTCCTAAGTGGACAGTTTGATTTCACAGAAGTGTGATTGACTTGGAGTTACATTGTGTTGTTTAAGTGTTCCCTTTATTTTTTTGAGCAGTGTATAATGACAATATAACAACCAGGGTTGTGTCACGTTCCTGACCTGTTTTCCCTTGTTTTTGTATTTGTTTAGTATGGTCAGGGTGTGAGTTGGGGTGGGCATTCTATGTTGTGTGTCTAGTTTGTCTGTTTCTGTATTCAGCCTAATATGGTTCTCAATCAGAGGCAGCTGTCAATCGTTGTCCCTGATTGAGAATCATATATAGGTGGCTTGTTTTGTGTTGGGGATTGTGGGTGGTTGTTTCCTGTCTCTGTGTTTGTGTTCTGCACCAGATAGGACTGTCTCGGTTTTCACGTTTGTTGTTTTGTATTGTTGTAAGTGTTCACAGTTCGTTAAATGAAACATGTTGAACAATAACTGCGCTGCATTTTGGTCCTCTCCTTCATCCCAGGAAGAAAGCCGTTACAGGTTGGGGAGTAATAGATTACGTGTAATCAGTTACATGTAAGGGATTACAAAAAAAAACAGTAAATGTAATCCATTACGTTACCAGCAAAAATATTGTAATCAGATTACAGATACTTTTGAAAAACTAGATGATTACTTCGAGGATTACTTTTAAATACAGAAAGGATGTTTAACACGTCTCTTTTCTCAATGACATTCAAATCAGCATTGAAAAAAGGTGCAAGTTTAAGGTGGTTCCACCTGAGCGAGTCTGACCACAAGTCAGAGACCAGTATGATCACACACCAAATGTGTTTGATGGATCGTGTGAAAAGAGCAGGAATAGGCTTTTGTAGGCTACAGTCCAAACTATGTCTTCCAATGTTGCAACTGCTGTCAGCATTCAAAGATTATCCAATTTGAATAAACGCTAAGGTTTACGATGACAGCAGTGTCTACAGCGATACGGATAGCACTTATTATTGGTATCTACCATCGCGCATTGATGTGAAATACACTGCTGCTCTCTCACTTAGCTATTTGCGCCTTACGGATTGTGGTTGTTGTGGATGGCTGTTCACAGATCTTAATGTGTATTTGAACCCAATAATGGTTGAATTCAAGAAGTTTAAGCTGCCTATCAAACATTGTTTCTGAAACCAGTGGACAGCCAGTGAAAACTGCGCTCCTGCAACATCTAACTGACACATGCTCAAACTCGCACCCTTCTGATAGACTTAAAGGGGCTATCTGTAGTTGCTACATCCATTTCTGGACTTATAAATTATATATATTTATGTAAAGACATAATTTAACCGTATTATTATATGTAGTAGAAAGCGATAGGTTAGAAGAAGCCTACATAACCAACCCATAAAGTAAAATGGAACATCCATATATGGCCAGTTATGTAAATGTTAACATTGATTTAACCTGCAATAGATGTCGTTCAATTGGTAACATACAATTTTGTCTTCTTCTAATGCCTCTTAAGAGGAAAGTAATCTAAAAGTAACTGAATTTAAATCAGATTACGTTACTGAGTTTGGGTAATCCAAAAATTACATTATGGATTACAATTAGCAAGTAACCTACCCAAGCCTGACAACAACAACCATAAAACCGCAAGTCACAGTGATGACACCAAACACTCAGCATCATTAACCTAGCAAGTGCACACAGAGCCGGAAGATATATTGACTTTAGTTAGCCATTTATATTCAACTATCTGAACTATTTGGAAAAGTTGCAATTAAAAGAAATTGGCACTGGTCTCTCCACTTTAACCAATTATATGCATTAACCCTAGATAACAATTTGTTTTGAAGCCACCGCGCAGCCATCTTGGTACTCCTGCTCCAGTGTATTTTTTTTTATTTTGGACGGTATACAAATGCATTTATTAATGTCTACATTTGTTTTCCTTATATTCCATAAAAAAATATATATATTTAGAGAGTAATAATGTTACTGTAATACATACAATTTTGTCCTTGAAAGATTATATTGAAAGACTGTAGAATTCCATTAATTCCTATGGAGGACTGTGCGTTTTGAGGAGTACCAACATGGCTGGCCGTTGGCTACAAAGCCTATCACTGGCCATTACATAGCATAAGCAAACCAGGGTTTATACACATCATTTGATTTTAAATGCGCCCACCAGAGGGCAATGACATAATTTAACCGTATTATTATATGTAGTAGAAAGCGATGTCATTTTTGTTTAGGTTCCACCTCCGAAGAAAGATGCAGGCTACACATACATATTCACGAATTGGGGGAGGGAAATAATGTTGTAATGACTTCCACCTCGAGTGATCGAGAAACATCAACAAATAGGCAATTGACAGCTGTTAGTGTAGCTAGGTAGCATGCTAACCTTAGCTAGCCATCTTATTAACCTTATCTAGCTAGCTAACGTTATCTGTTGTTGCTGTCTTTTTTCAAACTACACTCTATTCAAAGGATTAGCCAGCTGGCTAAGCTGGTTCTACTGGAGTTGTCATTAGCATAATAGGGAAAACTTCACCACAGATGGAAATCTTTGACTTCACCACAGATGGAAACCAGTATCTTTGACTTCACCATCTATTGTTATCTCGAAAGTTTGGGCATCTTCCATAAGAGACATGTATTTTTCTACATTATAATGGACATGGTGAAACTGGCAGGCTTCAGCTGCGGTACAGCAAAGCCAAGTCAGCCGTGCTCATGGTTCTCACAGGGGAAGTGAAATGATAAGCTACAATTACTTTGCTCATGATGCATGTCGCAAATGACATGTAACAACACCCTGAGTGCATCAGACACAAAACACCAATACAAATGTTACAACAGAACAGCAAAATAAATAAACAAGTTCCTTGAATGTTATTTTGCAGGTGCCTGTTCATTTAAGCTGATAGACGTGGTATATCCGACCATGTACCACGGGTTTGACAAAACATTTATTTTTACTACTCTAATTACGTTGATAACCAGTTTATGAAATATCAATAAGGCACCTCGGGGTTTGTGGTATATGGCCAATATACAATCAATATACCATGGCTAAGGGCTGTATCCAGGGACTCTGCGTTGCGTTGTGCGAAGAACACCTCCTAGCTGTGGTATATTGGCCATATACCACACCCCCTCGTGCCTTATTGATATTTTATAAACTGGTTATCAACGTAATTAGAGCAGTAACAATAAATGTTTTGTCAAACCCGTGGTTCATGGTCGGATATACCACGTCTGTCAGCCAATCAGCATTCAGGGCTCAAACTATCCAGTTTATTATATAGGATAGACGCTGGCTGCACCAATCAAAGCAATGAAGCATGTAGTGAAGCATTCATGTTGGGGCGACGGGGGAGCATGGATGGAAAGTGCAATCATACCGTTTATGAAATGTATATATTTATATATATATTATTTATTTATTTTAATACAGACTAGCTAAAAAAGTAGGTTGAAATCCATGTTCAATTTCTGTTAAAAAAAAGTAGAGGTGAAAAAAATATACGTTTGCACCCTCTATTTTAATTTGTTCCACGGCTCAGGCGGGCCAAGTGTTGGCTACGGCGAAAAGCTGTTTGGTTCAGTTGAGACTCGCAAAGAGGAAGGACTTTGCAGGTGAATCTGATTAATTAACAATGCCATGCTGGTGGGTGGTAACGTTAAAATACAACCCAGCCCTGGAAAGAAACGTAGACTGAAAAAGTATTAGCCGTCATATCATTGCAACAGAAACAAGTCCCCACTTCAAGCGCAAATATATCATACTCAGTGGTGGAAAAAGTATCCAATTGTCATACTTCATTAAAAGTAAAAATACCTTAATTGAAAATAACTGAAGTAAAAGTGAAAGTCACCAGTAAAATTCTACTTGAGTAAATGTAAAAAAAATATTAGGTTTTAAATATACTTAAGTATCAAAAGTAAATGTAATTGCTAAAATATACTTAAGTATCAAAAGTAAAAGTATATATCATTTCACATTCCTGTCACGCCTACTCCCACTCCCTCTCTCTGGCGCTCGACGTTGCCGGTCCACTGCACCCTATTCAGTAGATGACTGCGCGAGGAGGTCCAGATGCATTTGGCGTGCCGGGACAACAACCTTTCCTTAGACATGCTCATCGCGATGGCCATCCATCTGGACAACCTTCTTCGGGAGCGCCGGCACCTCACTCTCCTCGCCCTCCTCCTTTGTTCGTTTTGAGGCAGATCCTGAACCGATGGAGGTAGTTGCCACACACCTCTCCGTGGCAGAGCAGCGTCGCCGGAGACAGCTGGGGCTGTGTCCAGATTGCGGCCAGGAGGGGTACCAGCTTCAGCCGTGTCATTGGCCCGTGTTTTTGGACGTATATGTGGATATCCGCCGGGCTCTGGAGAGGGAACCCTCTCCTGCTACCTGTCCTCTTGAGCACATCTATGTCCCCACAGGGGTAAGAGACCGACTGTTGACCTGGGTGCACACATCCCTCACCGCTGGACACCCAGGTAACACCTGCACCATTATCTCTGCAAAGTACTGATGGTCCACCTTTGCGCAGGATGTCACCCGCTTTGTCAACTCCTGCTTCGTATATGCCCAAACCAAATATCCCCGGGACACGCTCCAGCAGGGAAACACCTTCCCATGCCTCAGCGGCTTTGGTCCCATCTGTCCATAGATTTTTTTGACTGATCTCCCTCCGTCTGATGGTTTCACCACTATTATGGTTGCTGTAGACAGATTCTCTAAATCCTACCATTTTATCCCTCTCTCTGGTCTCCCTACCCACCCTCCAGGTTGCTGAGGCACTCTTCCAGCAGGTCTTCAGGCACTATGGCCTTCCAGAGGACATCGTCTCTGACCGTGGCCCCCAATTCACGTCGCGGTTATGAAGAACTTTCTTGGAGAAGATGGGGGCCGTGGCCAGCCTCACATCCAGGTACTGGCCTCAGTCCAACGGGTAGGTGGAGAGGACCAACCAGAGGAAGGGGAGGTTCCTTAGGAGTCACTGCCAGGACCGGCAGGGGGAATGGGCCTGGTTCCTTCCCTGGGCTGGGAACGCCCAGACCTCACTTTGTCACTCCTCCACTGGGTAGACTCCCTTCTAGTGCGTCCTGGGATATCAGCCGGCCCTGGCCTCGTGGACCCTGAGCCAGACCGAAGCCCCTGTGGTGGATGAGTGGTTCCGCAGAGGAAGTTTGGAACACTGCCCACGTGAGGCTAAAGCATGCCGTCAGCCGCCAGAAGGAGCAGGTGGACCATCACCGAAGTGAGGCTCCAGTGTTCCATCATGGTGATCGCGTTTGGTTCTCCACCAGGAACCTCCCGCTCCGCCTGCCTTGCTAGAAGCTGTAGGTCCAAAGGGCGCTGTTGTGTCCTGGACCCCAACATCCTGGACCCCAACATCGTCTGGGATTTCCATCTCCGCCATCCGGACCGGCCCTCTACTCGCCCTCGGGGCCGTACTCCTGGCCAGCATCGTCCTGCGGCTGGAGCCTTTGCGTTGGTGGGGGGGACTGTCACGCCTACTCCCACTCCCGCTCCCTCTCTCCGGTGCTCGGTGTCGGCGGTCTACTAACCACCGGTCCAGGCACCATCATTACGCACACCTGCTCCACATCGTTACGCACACCTGGACTTTATTATCACCTTGATTACGCTCCCTTTATTTAGCCCTCAGTAGCCTCAGTTATCAGGCAGTATTGGTTTTGTTCACGTTCAGTATATTTCTCTTGTTTTGTTTATCTGCCTTGTTCATGTTTATTAAACTCACCTTCTGCACCTGCTTCCTGACTTGAAGTGCATACGTTACAATTCATTATATTACGCTGACTAGATGGCAAGATATTCTTGTTATTTAAATTTACGGATAGCCAGGGCACACTGCAACACTCTGACACAATTTACAAACAAAGCATTTGTGTTTAGTGAGTCCGCCAGATCAGAGTTAGTAGAGATGACCAGGGATGTTCTCTTGAAAAGTGTGTGAATAGGACAAAAAAAAATATCCTGCTAAGCATTTGAAATGTTCCGAGTCCTTTTGGGTGTCAGGGAAAATGAACGGAGTAAAAATAACATTATTTTCTATAGGAATGTAGTGGAGTAAAAGTAAATTACAGATACGCCCATCTCCCTGACCAAGACCCTTCTCCCCCGATTGTCCGGGCGGCCAGTTCTAGGAAGAGTCTAGGTGTTTCCAAACTTCTTTCAGTTAAGAATGATGGAGGCCACTGTGTTCTTGGGGACCTTCAATGCTGCAGAAATGTTTTGGTAACTTTCCCCAGATCTGTGCCTCGACGCAATCCTGTCTCGGAGCTTTACGGACAATTCCTTCAACATCATGGCTTGGTTTTTGCTCTGACATGCACTGTCAATTGTGGGACCTTATATAGACAGGTTTGTGCTTTTCCAAATCTTGTCCAATCAATTGAATTTACCACAGGTGGACTCCAATTAAGTTGTAGAAACATCAAGTATGATCAATGGAAACAGGATGCACCTGAGCTCAATTTCGACTCATAGCAAAAGGTATGAATACTTATGTACATTTCGGTTTTTATTTTCAATAAATCTGCAAAAATCTCTAAAAACGTGTTTTGCTTTGTCATTATGGGGTATTGTGTGTAGACTGCTCAGGATTTTTATTTTTTTAATCCATTTTAGAATAAGGTTGTAACAAAATGTGGAAAAAGTCAACGTTCTTAATACTTCCCGAAGGCACTGTAAATACTATACACCACTGATCATACTTTGACTAAAACAATAACTTATTGACTTCAATTGTTGTGCACCCTCATGGGTAAGCTCTGTGCATCGTCTTTAAGTTGCAAAACAGTGAATTTCCGCTTATGGGCTTTTAACAAAAGAAGCAAATGGTCATTTGGTAAATAAATAGACTGACTAGTCAAAAAACAGCTTCACCTTAACATCAGTAAGGAGGTGATTGTGGACTATAGGAGAAAGAGAGGAGAGCAAGCCCCCATCCACATCGACGGGGTTGTTGTGGAGCGGGTCGAGAGCTTCAAGTTAATTTGCGTCTACATCACTAAGGACTTAACATGGTCCACACACACCCGTACAGTCGTGAATCAAGCAGCGTCCCTTCCCTCCCAAGAGGCTGAAAAATTAGTCATGGCCCCTCGGACCCTCAAAAAGTTCTACAGCAGCGCCTTCGAGAGCATCTCTACTGGCTGCATCACTGCTTGCTATGGCAAATTGCACTGCCCTCAACCGCAAAGCGCTACAGAGGGTGGTGCGGACGGCCCAGAACATCACTAGGGCCGAGCCCCCTGCCATCCAGGACCTCTATATCAGGCGTCAGAGGAAGGCCCAAAGAATTGCCAAAGACTTCAACCACCCAAGCAATAGACTGTTCACTTTGTTACTGTCCAGCAAACGGTACGGCATCGGCTCTCGGATCAACAGGCTCAGGGATAGCTTCTACCTCTAAGCCATAAGACAGCTAAATAGTTAAATAAATGGTTACCCGGACTATCTGCATTAACACTATGTTACACTGACTATGCACAAGCACAAGACTGTATATACACTCACTCACACACAATACACTGACACAAAAGATTGTTGTAAAACTGTTGTATTCGGTGTGACAAATATGTGACAAATACAAATACAATCTCATTTGATTAAGCCCAAAATCACAGTGGCGGTGCAAAGGCATCTGTCACAGAGATTTGTAATACATCATCTGTAGTCTGCAACAACATTTTGCTGGACAAAATAGATCTTTATGTGTTCAGTCAATCAGGGCATTCTATCTGTGTTCATGGCACAGCTAGGTCACATCTTGGGGATGTCAATCATGGCATTTTATCTGTGATCCTGGCACAGCTAGGTCACATCCCGGGGAGGTCAATCATGGTATTCTACCTATGGTCATGGCACAGTTAGGTCACATCCTGGGAGGTCAATCATGGCATTCTATCTGTGGTCATGGCACAGCTAAGTCACATTCTGGGGAGCTGGATCCAGATGACTCAATGTTCCTGAGGGGAAACGGGGCACACACAATCAGGATTCCCCTCCATGTGTTACCCCTTAGAGTGTGAAGAGCGCCAGCTCCAGTTTGCATCTCTGCTGCAGATTAGGAAAATGTAATTTGGGGGCTTGCGAAATAGCAAAGCACTCCCTCAGGCTGGATCCATTGACAATAGGGAGAGAGGATGTTGCTTGCAAATGTATTTCTCAAGTGGCAGCCTGAGGCTGAGATACACTGTAAATGCACTACACTGCTTATGGGATTTGGCACTACCTCAAATGCCTCCTTATCATTCTGATGTGGTGTTAAGAATTCCACCTGGTTGCTTAAAGAGATTCTCTGGTACTTTTGTATGCTTTTTAGCCAGTAGTTCTTAAAGTAGCATACTATGTCACATACACTATGTACACAAAGTGTATCCCTTCAAATTAGTGGATTCGGCTATTTCAGCCAACCCCCTTTGCAGTCATGTGTATAAAATCGAGCTCACAGCCATCCAATATCCACAGACAAACATTGGCAGTAGAATGGCCTTACTGGAGAGCTCAATAACTTTCAATGTGGCACCGTCATAGGTTGCCACCATTCCAACAAGTCAGTTCATCAAATGTATGCACTGCTAGAGCTGCCCTGGTCAACTGTAAGTGCTGTTATTGTTAAGTGGAAACGTCTAGGAGCAACAACGGCTCAGTCACGAAGTTGTAGGCGACACAAACTCACAGAATGGGACCCTTCGACTGCTGATGTGTGTGCCCCATAAAAATCCTCTGTCCTCAGTTGAAACACTCACTACCAAGTTCCAAACTGCCTCTGGAAGCAACGTCAACACAAAAAGTGTGCGTCGGGAGCTTCATGAAATGGGTTTCCATTGCCGAGCAGCTGCACACAAGTCTAGGACCAACATGCGCAATGCCAAGGATCGGCTAGAGTGGTGTAAAGCTCACCACCATTGGATTCTAGAGCAGTGGAAACGCATTCTCTAGAGTGATGAATCATGCTTCACCAACTAGCAGTCCAACGGACGAATCTATGTTTGGCGGATCCCGGGAAAACCCTACCTGCCCCAATGCATAGTGCCTGTAAAGTTAATGTTAAAGTCAGTGGTGTGCCGTGGGCCTGGGGCCTTCAGTGAGGTACTACACAGTCCCACCCGAATTAATCCACCTCTTATTACCATCATTACGATGCCATGGCTCTAGACACTATACATTTAGACAGAAACGCAGTATAACCAGGCGTTGCGTCACCTTGAAATTGACAAATTGACATTTTTGGGTAAACAATGTTTACCCCAAAACATGACACAATCAATGAGTCTTTTCAATATTTCCCTTCACCTTTTCATTGTGCAGCTCCGTTGCCCTGCGCGTTTGTTCTTTGAGCTGTAGATCCACTCCGGTGTCCCCAAAAGTTTTCAAAAGCACCATTGCTTTGGAGCCTGTGAGCCATTGACAGCGCTCGTAGTTGAAACTTTGAAAGTGGCGAGCGAACGAACCGCTTTCCCGCCTGTGACAGGCTTTGTGGCGTCAGGCGACCTCTCCTTACAATGTCTAACTTTTCTTGAAAAGTTCGTCTTGAGGATGGCGTTATAATTATAGCCTCGACCAAATCGATATCTTCTCCTCCTTCCGCCATTGTGGGTTGAAAAAACAGCTTAGTAGTACGCAAATTAATTTGTTTATCAAATTCAGTTTCCTAGATCTGCATAGACCTCCCCATAGGACCTGCCTCTCAATATTGGTAATCCAATCAAAAGACGTGCAGGCACTACGCCTGCTAGCTGGCTCCTGTGTAACACTGGAGCCAGCCAGCAGGCGTACAATAGCCAACTCTAAAGCTGATTGGTTGACACTAAATTTTCATTTCCATTCACTATAAGCTACAAGCGCCCGCACTGTTGATTCTGAAGGCCTGAGGGCAGATTTTAGACCCCTGGCAACACATGATGGCTGAATATGATTGGATAAAAGATCTAACATAAAGACCAGCCCTCCAAATCTCAACCTGGGGCTGGAAGCAGTGCAACCAAGAGGAAAGCTATGAAATGAAGAGTATAACTCTTACTCTGGGGAATAATTTAATACATATTTGTGGGAAAATATATTTAAAAAAAAAATTATATTCTGATGATGTTTAGGCCAGCAGAGAAGGCCTTGCAGGCCCTGACGGCCCACCACTGGTGAAAGTTAAGTTAACTGTAAAGTTAATGGTCTGGGGCTGTTTTTCATGGTTCGGGATAGGCCCCTTAGTTCCAGTAAAGAGAAATATTAACGCTCCAGCATAGAATGACATTTTAGACGATTCTGTGCTTCCAACTTTGTGGCAACAGTTGGGAAAGGCCCTTTCCTGTTTCAGCATGACAATGACCCTTGCACAAAGCGAGGTCCATACAGAAATGGTTTGTTGAGATCGGTGTGGAAGAACTTGACTGGCCTGCAGAGAGCCCTGACCTCGACCCCATCGAACACCTTTGGGATGAATTGGAACGCCGACTGTGAGCCAGGCCTAATCACCCAACATCAGTGCTCGACCTCGCTAATGCTGGTGGCTGAATAGATGCAAGTCCCCACAGCATTGTTCCAACATCTAGTGGAAAGCCTTCCCAGAAGAGTGGAGGCTGTTCTAGCAGCAAAGGGGGGACCACCTCCATAGTAATGCCCATGATTTTGGAATGAGATGTTCGACGAACAGGTGTCTACATACTTTTGGTCATGTAGAGTATGTGCAGATATGTGCACCACGTGATTGCGCTCACTCGCTCCGCTGTGTGTGCATCTTGCTAGCTGTCACTCAAATGGCAAGGGCTGAAGCTCATTGGCTAGAACTCAAATTGCTACGGGGCTGGCCCACGTGGGGGAAAATGTAGGGAAAATGGCTTAGCACAGCTTCCAGAAAAATAGTCACTTTTAAACTAGGGATTTTGTGGCTAATTTAGGGAAGACATTAATTCTGCTCATATATTATGCATGTATGAACTACACATTGACACATCCAGCTCAAAGTGTGAGGTTTAAAAATACTTTGTAGTCGCCAAAGTTCTGGAGCAAGTCTTTAATAAATGGTGCTTTCTTGGCCAGGGCCCTTATGTACCAAGCCTTTCAGAGTAGGAGTGCTGATTCACGGTCAGTTTTGAATGAGATTACATGGTGTAACGATGACGCTGTGAGTTGAGAAGCAGGTGCAACGTTTAATAAATCAACAAACATGAAACGAGACAGCGTAACAGTGTCGATATAGCATGAACACAGGAATGATACCGACTGAGGAATGAACGTATGGGAGGGACAGATAAAGGGGAGGTAATGATGAAGGTAATGGAGTCCAGGTGTGAATCATAATGACCTGCAGGTGCGCGTAATGATGAATCCCAGGACCGGTGGTTAGTACTCCGGCAACGTCAATGTCGGAGGGGAGGAGCAGGAGTAGACACATGGACAGGGGGGCCTGATCCTAGATCAGCACTCTTACTCTGAGACACTTGAACCATATGGCCCTAGGTGGAGGAGGAGACCATCCTTTACCATGGTGGAGGAGGAGACAACGTCCTTTACCATGGTGGAGGAGACCATCCTTTACCATGGTGGTGGAGGAGGAGACAACATCCTTTACCATGGTGGAGGAGGAGACCATCCTTTACCATGGTGGAGGAGGAGACCATCCTTTACCATGGTGGAGGAGGAGACCGTCCTTTACCATGGTGGAGGAGGAGACAACGTCCTTTACCATGGTGGAGGAGGAGACAACGTCCTTTACCATGGTGGAGGAGGAGACAACGTCCTTTACCATGGTGGAGGAGGAGACCATCCTTTACCATGGTGGAGGAGGAGACAACGTCCTTTACCATGGTGGAGGAGGAGACAACGTCCTTTACCATGGTGGAGGAGGAGACAACGTCCTTTACCATGGTGGAGGAGGAGACAACGTCCTTTACCATGGTGGAGGAGACCATCCTTTACCATGGTGGAGGAGGAGACAACGTCCTTTACCATGTTGGAGGAGGAGACAACGTCTTTTACCATGGTGGAGGAGGAGACCATCCTTAACCATGGTGGAGGAGGAGACCATCCTTAACCATGGTGGAGGAGGAGACCATCCTTAACCATGGTGGAGGAGGAGACAACGTCCTTTACCATGGTGGAGGAGGAGACCATCCTTTACCATGGTGGAGGAGGAGACAACGTCCTTTACCATGGTGGAGGAGGAGACAACGTCCTTTACCATGGTGGAGGAGGAGACAACGTCCTTTACCATGGTGGAGGAGGAGACAACGTCCTTTACCATGGTGGAGGAGGAGACAACATCCTTTACCATGGTGGAAGAGGAGACAACATCCTTTACCATGGTGGAAGAGGAGACAACATCCTTCACCATGGTGGAAGAGGAGACAACATCCTTTACCATGGTGGAAGAGGAGACAACATCCTTTACCATGGTGGAAGAGGAGACAACATCCTTTACCATGGTGGAAGAGGAGACAACATCCTTCACCATGGTGGAGGAGACAACATCCTTTACCGTGGAAGAGGAGACAACACCCTTTACCATGGTGGAAGAGGAGACAACATCCTTCACCATGGTGGAGGAGGAGACAACATCCTTTACCATGGTGGAGGAGGAGACAACATCCTTTACCATGGTGGAAGAGGAGACAACATCCTTCACCATGGTGGAAGAGGAGACAACATCCTTCACCATGGTGGAGGAGACAACATCCTTTACCGTGGAAGAGGAGACAACACCCTTTACCATAGTGGAGGAGGAGACAACATCCTTTACCATGGTGGAGGAGGAGACAACATCCTTTACCATTGTGGCCACGGCTGCTAATTAATCAATCACGTTAATGTCGGTTTCAATTCCATCATGCATTTATACCTCAATGAACCTCACACATTATGGCAAGAAGAAGGCCTTAGTGAGGTATTAGTTATTGTCAAAATCTAATCTTTTAAAATTGCAGTGTATGATGGCCCCTTTATGCAGGGAGTGCAGCACTTTTATCCATGCCATTTAACTGTCAGCTTGATTAACATCACATCACCGGATGACCTTGAGCGCAGGAAATCCCACAGAGTAGGCAAAGCTCACCCAGTCCTATGATTAATAATACTGTACTAAGAAGTTTGCTGGCTGCCTCCAATTCAGGGTAATTTTGCTGCACTAAAAAGCTGACTGACTAACTGACTGGCTGGGTGGCACATAACATACATGTGACTGGCTCAGCTGGCTGGCATATAACCTACACGTGATTGGCTGGCTGGCTGACTGGCACGTAACATACATGTGACTGGCTTGGCTGGCTGGCTGGTTGGCACATAATATATATGTGATTGGCTGGCTGGCATATAACATACATGTGACTGGCTGGCTGGCTAACTGGCACATACCATACATGTGACGCTGGATTTACTTGTAACTATAATCATATACATTCAATACGTTGATTTTGACTTGGTTGACATATTGCTGTATTACTTGTAGACACTCTGAACAGGAAGGTTATGTTTAGTCATTAGTTGAACTTTGAGGTACAGCACAGTGGTTTCCACTACAACATAAAGTCGTTCTGGCAAAAAAACTAAAGCAAGCAGCATTGTATCAATGAAAATGTCTGACTGTTGCAAAAGGTGTAGTGCCAAAATGTTGATGCTAAATGGACGGATACTGTAGATAGTGTCACAAAAGAAGCCCTGTTGAGTTGGAAGGGGTGATCGCAGGTGAATACTGTAGGCAGGGCCAGTGAAGACGGGTAGAAGTGGTATGGATGCAGGTCTGGTACACAGGCAAGTAGCAATGGAGGCACTTTGACGTAAAGTGGAGTGTCCTGGGAATCATTTTGAATGAACTACAGTATATTCTAAATTCTAGAAATAACTTACAAGATCGAAAGATAAGAGAGCGTTGCAGTGTTGTTTTGCAGCGAGAAAATAAGGTGTGATGTGAGTCCAACCAAGTGGATAGTTTTTGTTTGCTTCACTTCTACAGGACACCCTGGATATGTTCAGCATTCAACCAATAAGAGATCACCAGTCAGAGAGATTTTACATGGGAAGAGTTAATGCCTGTTGAAGTATTGAGAAGTCAACTACAGGTCTAGGCCTGAGGATAGATAAAGGAAACTGTTAGCTACTTACCTTTTTCACCTCGTACTTGATGGCCAGTTTGACCCTGCTCAGGAGAGAGCGAAGGCCCTGCCCCGACTCCTTCTCAGCAGTAACATCTCCATTCAAAATGGCTTCCACTTCCTCTGTGTCCCGACAGAGGTCCAGCACTCCCACTACAAAGTCCTTACACTGCATAGACAGCTTGCGATAGTCATTCTGGACAGAGAGAAAAACAGGTTAGAGTCAAGTCAGCTACTGGAGACAGGGAAAGGCAAACTCGTTGGCTTAAATCTCAATTACAAAGGTAACGTGACACGAACAGAATATAAACTTAGTGATATTTTTTCAGCAAACATTATGTTATAGAAGATATACAGTAATATTGAAACAAAATACTTATGTTTCTCTGAAAACACTTTTAGCATTTCTGAATAAGTAATGGGTCCACTAGTGGTGACCCAATGGGGATATCTGTGTGTAATGATCTCGACATTAGCTGAACTCAAGAAAGGGTTGTATATCCACATGACATACAATTGTATTATTAAGTAAAAAATTGGAAATACATTTACATCTTAATACTGCGCAGGATAATAAAATGAATAATAAGGATTACAATAGCTCGGAAATGAATCTCCAAAAAATAAAACGTTCATAGAATTGTGGTGTTAATAATACAATGTGAAATGTATTTTAACACAAGCCCTATTTTCACAGGATTACTGTCACTATAGGAGGAGGTAAGGTAATGGAATTGTTATCTGAGTGCATCCGCAATTTTATTCTCGTGGAAGCAGTTATATTGGTCATTTCAGCATTCCTTAAATAGGCCTACATAATACTAGTCTAGTCCTTTGCGAAAAGACATCTCAGTGTTTTGATAAAATGACCGTGCTTGCCAGGTGACAAGATTGACTGTATTCAGCACAGTATTATAAAAGTATGTAATATCATTTTCTCCCTATTTATAGAAAGTATACAGTCGATATTGACGATACTGGCCTCAGTATTAATTGGTATCATACTTAAGCTGTTAATTGAACTTCTGGTCAACCATCCCTAGCTTAGATCACTCTACTTGTTGGAAAGAAATCCAACATTAATGTAATATAAACTTTGTCTACAAGGGAGGAAGGGTCCATGCATGTTTCATTGGTATAATTCAAATATCAAGAAGAAGCAGTTTTGCAAATTAAGGTACACAAATGATACTTTTACACAAATGATACATAAACAGTTATACATATTGACAATGCATTTGAAATGCATGCAGTCTCATGATGAAACAGTAGTCTGAAACTTCTCTTGGTACAGCTGACTTTGTCCTTATAGCACACTGCCAAGCTGTAGCCTGTCCCTTTTACCTATGGTCATACTTACATATTGAATAACTCCAGAGTCACCACTTTTACTCACATTGTTGTTTAAACCTTGCTCTAAGAACACAATTAAAGACGCATTAAGCTAAAGGCTTATCTTTTGCTTTTAAATGTGCTGTTTGTCCTTATACTGAGAGTATTTAGTCTGGATTTAATTTCCAAGGAACAACTAGACTTTGCTCAGCATGCATCTGTCAATTTGTTCATGTCTAGTGCTTTATTCTTTCTAATTGTGATGGATTGTCATAAACCATCTGTTCAAAGATACATTTAAATACTGTGTTTGACAAGCCCAAACCCTACATTTTCAGTCACTCATTCCTGAACATTGTGATCCAACTCTCTAGTGAAGCATTGCACCGTGTGAGCAATTTACTGCCTTTCATTCACTAGAACATGTTCCGATATACTTCTATCATCTCACTGCATCTCTCAGAGGGAGGCAAAAGGACAACTCAGAGAACAGATTGAAGAAAACAGGTATAAGGACAAAACACAATAAGCCCTGTATGAGGGCCCATATTGAGAGCTATGCGATGTGTTCTCTACGGAAATAGCTTTTCAGTTTCTTCTGCGTTAAATGTTGTATCAGACAAACCTGAAAATCCCAATAGGGGAAAGTTTTGATTTATGAGACAGGGTCAAACAAGCGTCCTCGTCTAAAATTTTCATTTACAAACACATTCAGTGTAGCTTGTTACATCACACCAAGCTCGAAATGGTTGTTAATGTGTCATATGTTTAACAGCATGAAACACTCTAGTAAATGTGGGTAACTTAATAACAAGCTTTTGTGGCAATATAGTTCAGTGAACTCATTTTTACAATCAATTCAAATGAGACAAATAATTCAAAAATCTATTCTTAAAGGAGAGGACAGGTTTGTTTTTTGAAACACCACTGGTTACCCTCTCTCCCATTAACAGCTCTGGAATTCACATCTGTCACAATGTTTATCTGCAGGCTGTGGCTAAACTGCAACTGTAGTCCCAAGTGGCACTGCATCTCAGTGCAAGAGCTGTCACTACAATCCCTGGTTTGAATCCAGGCTGTATCACAGCTGGCTGTGATTGGGAGTCCCATAGGGCGGTGCACAATTGGCCCAGCGTCGTCCAGGTTTGACCGGGGTAGGTCACTTATGTAAATAAGAATTTGTTCTTAACTGACTTGCCTGGTAAAATAAAAAAATATAATAATGCAGAATCTGACAGTCAGCCAGATATGCTAAAAGACAGATTACCCTTGAAGTAACAGCAAGTAATTAGCCAGTGTGAGGCTAGGCACTTTTTTAATCAATCTCAATGAATTTATGTAGTTAAATATATTTACCAGGGAGAAGCAATTGTGCTGCGTGGTCTCTTTTTTATGGCTCTTTTTATCCTGGTGGCGACATCAGCATAACACACATACAGGTTGAAGATTCATTACATTACACAACATCGGTTTTAAATAAAAACATGAGGCTGAAATTAATGGAGTTGTTAATTAAGCAGAATCAACACATCGCTATTGTATACGACTTTACCTGATAACAATCCTCAATTTAGTTAGTACTATTCCATGTCAGAATTCCAAAGCATTCAAAACGATCAAATATTACACCTTCAAACTAAATGCAGAAAAACAAAGAGGATTACAGCTTCAAGCTAAATAAAGAAAGACAAACATGGTTAAGCCTTCAAGCTAAATAAAGAAAAACAAATATGGTTACAACTTCAAACTAAATGCAGAAAAAACAACAGTCAGCAAGCAGTTAGCTTCTGAGTAGGAGAAGGTTGGCAAAATTCTGTGAAATTTCCCCAAGTTCCTAGGATTTCTGTAAAACCTAAGAATTCAGAAATAGATTTCTGAAAAACCTAAGCATTTGGGAAAGTTTCAGAAAGTTTGCAACCCTGAGTGCAGTAGTGTCCTACCTTGAACTCCTTCTCGATGTTGGCCAACTTGGTCAGTTCGTTGCTGAGCTCCAACGCGGTGAGCACTGGGTCCTCGCTAGACAGTGACAGGTAAGCCGGGCTGGCCAGGCCCCGGTAGGCATTGATGCGTGAGCGTGAGTGGCTGAAAGCGTCTTTGCCCTGTTTCTCGGCACATTCTACACACTTGCAGAAGTAGTCGTGCGGCCGCTCGATGCGCGCGCCCTTCAGCAGCAGCATGTGCACCACCTCGTACTTCTGGCAGTGCGCAGACAGAATGATGGGGGTGATGTCGGGCGAGAAGCGCGTGCCATCCTCATCGTACGAGTAGAAGTCGTCGTCCTGCAGCTCGCATGGACTCCGTGTCAGTCGCTCGCTAGCCTGGAAGGATGGATGGGCCAAGATGGTTTCCACTATCCTGACGTAGCCTTTTGAGATAGCCAGGAGCAGGGCGTCACCGATGCGTGCCAGGTTATCCCTCCGCAGGAGCAGTTCCGTCACCTCCAGGTGCTCGTTGCCCACCGCCAGCTGCAATGCGTTCTGTCCCATGTAGTCCACGCAGTTGACATTGAGCGTGGTAGAGTCCTCCAGCATCTTGCGGACCACAGGGATGTTGCCATACTCTGCCGCGTCCAGAAAGCGCTCTTCCTCGGCGGTCATGCTGGTGGTGCGGTCGTTGAACATGAAGGCCGGGCCACGCATCTGCGGTCGACGACCCTTCTCCCGCGCCGCTGTCATCCGCCGGTGGGCGGGGAGCTCAAGTTCCGCCGCCGCTTTCCTTGCAGAGATGGAGAAAACGACATCATGGTTACTTCCTCTGTGAAGAGCTCTGACTTTTGCATACATACTGACCACCAAGTTGTATTGACTACCAGCTATAAAGAACATTACCCATCCAGGATAATAAAGATGACCTAGTCTACCAGTCAAAACCAGTCAACTATAAATGGACTCAACTTCCGTTGTAGGCCTGTTTTACAAAGTCTACAAAACCACCCTTCATCATTCAAAGAGACTAGTGCTATCCCTACGTTCACAACAGAGTGGAGAGTGGCAGCAGTGTATTCATTAGAGCCCAGCACCAAGCCACCCCAGTAGTCTCAGTGAAAAGTGCATTGACAGAGTGCCCCACAGACTGTGGAAGAAATCCTTCTGGCGTTAATAGCATTTTAATGAAACACAACAGATGCCTGGGTGATACAACTACAGGTTGCACTAACATATCAGGGGTTTCTGTGCCAGGTTTCAAACCAAGCAACTGCTCCTGCCAGAGCTGAGAGCCATAGTCATAAAAGCACATGTTGGAATACTTGTTTTTGATAGTGGATTAATAATACCCAGGGTATTTGGGAAGTATTTGACAACAATTGGTAATTGAGTAATAGTAGTTGGTCCATAAAATTGGAATGAACTTGACATTTATTATTTAACCAGCCCACCTCAACTGACCAAATAATGCTTGATATGAAAATACACATTTATCAAATTAAATTAATAGACAATTCCACTGATTCAATTCGGTTCCATTCCCTCTCCCTTTATAGCCGACCAATTCAACTCAAGTCCAGTTTTGATTAAAAACATCAAACCCAATTTCAAGTCAATTACAGCTGCTATTACTACTTCTCTATAGATAAGAGCACTGTCATTCCACTGTCCTTGGTTGACAGATGGGTAATGCTAGTCAGTTTGGCACACAAGGTAGGCTCCCTATCTCCCCCTCTCCATACCTCTACTGAAGGAATAATACTGAAACTCATTTCCACCATTTCCCCTCTAAACACAGAAAGGAAATGTCAAACATTGTATAAACTATTTCATCTTCATCAGAATCCTCCTCGAGCAGGGCATCTTATTTGAGCGTGGTCTCCACAAGAGGCCTGTTACACTTTTATTTTATTTTCCTTGAAGAAGTGTGTCACCTGAAGGTAAAGTATGTCACCTTAAAGTTAGTGTGTCACCTTAATTAAGGTAAAGTATGTCACCTTAAAGTTAGTGTTTCACCTTAATTAAGGTAAAGTATGTCACCTTAAAGTTAGTGCGTCACCTTAAAGTAAAGTCTGTAATCTTAAAGTTGATTAACGTGCAATGATATATGACATATACCTGCATTATTCAGTGGTCTGTTATGAATGTTCTAAGGAAGGAAGTAGAAGGAAATACAAACAATAGACTGACCAGGTGAATTCAGGTGAAAGCTATGATTCCTTATTGATGACACTTGTTAAATACACGTCAATCAGTATAGATGAAGGGGAGGAGACAGGTTAAATAAGGATTTTTAAGCCTTGAGACAATTGAGACATGGATTGTGTGTGTGCGATTCAGAGGGTTAAATAGGCAAAACAAAATATTTTTGTTCCTTTGAACGGGGTATGGTAGGTGTCAGGCGCACCGGTTTGTGTCAAGAACTGCACAGCTGCTGGGTTTTTCACGCTCAACAGTTTCCCGTGTGTATCAAGAATGGTCCACCACCCAAAGGATATCCAGCCAAATTGATACAACTGTGGGAAGCATTGGAGTCAACATGGGCCAGCATCCCTGTGGAACGCTTTCGACACCTAGTAGAGTCCATGCCCCGACGAATTGAGGCTTTTCTGAGGGTAAGGGAGGGGGGGGGGGGCATGCTACTTTGCAGTATGCCACGTTTAGTCCCTCAACACCCATTGTTTTGCTGTGGGTAAGTAAATAAAGTCAAACTGTGGGTTTGCTGACACGCAGGAGCTTGTCCGGCTTGATAATTATCCATGAAAGGAAGTTAATTTGTAATTTGGGTGACTATCCGTTATAATCAAACCAGTATCAAATTAAGTTAGAGAAAAAACAAATGAAGTGCCAGCATAATGTACAATACATGAGAAAACAAAGCGTAAACCAATAGAGAGAAACAAGTGATGGGAATTCGGTTAACCCTGCATTGGTGACCTTTGTCAATAGCCTGAAAAAGCAATCAGTGCAATGCCTCGCTTCCCATATCAAACCACACAAGCTCATTTGCTCATATTTGTTTGATGAGTAATGCCAGGCAAGGAAAATTCATCAAAGGAGAAACATTTTTATTTGAATAAATTAAAGAGAAAAATGGACTCAGCTTATGAAATAGGCTACCAATGAGAATGTACTGTGAACAAAAATGTATTCCTTGGTTAACTTTTCTATTCCAAAAATAAAATAAAACGGGTTAATTAAATAACATCACTTAGGGACGTCACTCGGAGCAACATTTCTCCTCCCATAATGGTCCTTGAGATTTGCCCTTGAGCAGGAAATTCATTTTACAGGCATGAACAGCTGAAGACCCTTAGGACTTGCTACCCCAATGACTTGCTGGCAGGCTTGAGGGGACACTGCATCCTCCATATATAGCCAAATGTTTCAGACACCCAGGGGATCACCTAGAATTAAAATGACTATTTCCCCTTTGCCTCGATAGAACAACGCTGACAGAAATTGATTGGGTTAATAGGCTAACTTAGCATCTTAATTAGAGTAAGAATAGGGTTAGATTTCCACTCTGACATTAGATTTCTTCCACATTGCAGAATATTGGAGAATCATGCATTCAAATAATGCCCTGCGATAGACAAGCAGCGTATCCAGGGGTTGTACTTGGGCGGCAGGTAGCCTAGCGGTTAGTGTTGGGTCAGTGACCAGAAGTTTGCTAGTTTGAATCCCAGAAGAATCTGTCACTTCTGCCCTTGAGCAAGGCACTTAACCCTAATTGCTCCGAGTCACCATCAATAATGTCTGATCACCTGGCTGTGACCCAACTCTCCACGGGTGTCTCCTGGGAAGTGGGATATGCAAAAAACACATTTTCATTTCACACCTCACACTTGTACAGATTACCCACTTGTACATGCAGTGAAACAGGACAAATATAGGCACCCCTATTTGTCTTGTACATCAAGCTGCCTCACGCTACAGAAACAGGAGAAACAGGAGCCAGAACGGCCCATAGGGCAGAAGCCTAGGACAAGGCTTACTTACGCATTCAAATATTATAATAAAGTTATTTACTCCAAAGGGACATCTCTTAAATTTGAATACATTTCCGGAGAATACAACATTAAGGAGAATTGTGTTAAAATTTTACACATAATTACCCTTATGGCTAACTCTTATAAGCATTACCCTTATGACTAATGCTTATAAACATTACCCGTATGGCTAACTCTTATAAACATTAGCCCTATGGCTAATTATTATAGACATTCCCCTTATGGCTAACTATTATAGACATTACCCTAGCAATGTACTGTATTCATGTAGCACACCAGACTTTAGGTTAACAAAATAGAGGAGGATAATAATCTAGTAAAAGACAGGACATAATAGTGTGGAATGCATTCCCAGTGTATCCATTTGAGGCAGAGGCAAAGTGGCAGCAAAAATTGACTTGAGGGTGTATGTCCAAAAGTCCTATGCAAATAGGGTCCATATTGGGTCCTAATGGTGGTTATTGGCCCATTAGCAATAATGGTGGTGCAATTGTAGACACATGTTCACAACCCTTTACCCAAAATTTGGCAGGCATGCAAGGGGTAAGGCAAACAGTAGCTCAACCAAGAGGTATATGCCAGTTTGGTCTGATGGTAGTGCTATAATGCAAGCAAACACATTCCCCTTTATCCTACTCTGTAAAGGCTTTCTTCCAGGGGTGAAGGAGAGGACCAAAATGCAGCGCGGCTAGTGTTAAACATGTTTAATACAAACACAAGTGAAACACTACAAACAACCTACAAAATAACAAATGTGCAAAACCGATACAGACCTATCTGGTGCAGAACAAACACAGAGACAGGAAACAAACACCCACCAAATCCCAACACAAAACAAGCCTCCTATATATGAGTCTCAATCAGAGACAACGACTACCATCTGTCTCTGATTGAGAACCCACACTAGGCTGACATAGAAACAGACAAACTAGACACACAACATAGAATTCCCACCCAGCTCACGTCCTGACCAACTAAACACATACAAAACAACAGAAAACAGGTCAGGAACGTGACATACTCCAAGCTGTAGTATGGGTCTGGGGAAGTACTGACCAGCTCTATTCATCACAAGCTAGCGAGAAGCCAGTCAGATGTTATCTAAATGAAATCCATTTTCTCAACACAAAGACTCCTGGCCTGCCTGGTTAGCTGCACAAAATATAGTTTCCAAAATGAATTTCAAGCCCAAACTGGAAAAAATAATGCTTAAAAAGCCCAATTCAGCCATTGTTATTCAATATCAAATCCTTTCTGGGTAATAATTAAGTACCTTACTGTAATAGTTCCATTAAAACTGAATTTGGACTGCAATGGGCCTTAAATAAAATGTCTAATTATCAATAGCCCCTGAGCACCAGTCAATACTGTTCACTCCTCATTTAGCTAGTTACTGAGAACTGCTCAATGTTTAATGTCCTCAGAAAGGAAAGAAGCTAGACACCGAACCTCTTATCCGATTCACTACTTCAAAACATGCCACCGTCTCCATAGAAAGTATCGACTAGACAACGTTACAATCAAATGTGCTGGAACCTACGCACTTTATCTTCTCAGATACACATGCTAGATTAGAGAGGCCACACAAAACAACCATGAACGGACAGGAACCCCTTTTATCCTGGTTGAATCAATAGACTCTCCCAATGTGGAATTGGAACCTTGGTCTAATGATGGATGATACTTTTAACTCTGTCCAACCAAAGCCTCTTCCTCCCAAACTCTCCGCCCACTCATCCCAGGGCAACACGTTCCCATTCAGCAGGTTAATGACAGGCTATACAAAACAACCACATATGTGGGCTGTGACTGTGAGTAACCTAAGCTGTTAGGAACAGCACTGTGGGGATAATACAAATACTTCTTCTCCTTCTCATAACCATTCTATACTATAGATGGGCCTGTACACACAAAGAGTCTCAGAGTAGGTGTGCTGATCTACTGTAGGATCAGTGTTGCCATTTAGATCTTAATGAATAAGATGATATGGATGGACAGGGAGGACTTCATCCTAGATACAGCACTCATACTCTGAGATGCGTAGTGAATACAGGCATTGATCTTTATAAGCTATGCATACTCCTCCTCAGCAATATTTATCCTTCTTGCCCTTCCCCGAGCTGACAAGGTAAAAATCTGTCGTTCTGCCCCTGAGCAAGGCAGTTAACCCACTGTTCCCCTGGCGCCGAAGACGTGGATGTCGATTAAGGGAGCCTCTATGTCTCCCTTTTCCCCTTCACTGTCCTATCTGATTAATAAAACCACCAAAAATACAAAATTCCCACTTATATTAATAGAAACACCATTATGTACCATAGCTTAGCCTCACTCATCCACCATCATACATCATCCTTTTCATTCACCACCACCCTTCATCCTCCTCATCCACTTCCTCCTCCTCATCCACCACCATACATCATCCTCCTCCTCATCCACCACCATGCATCATCCTCATCCACCACCATACATCATCCTCCTCCTCATCCACCACCATACATCATCCTCATCCACCACCATACATCATCCTCCTCCTCATCCACCACCATACATCATCCTCATCCACCATCATACATCATCCTCCTCCTCCACCTTAGCCCTAACTGTGGCTGCAGACCTTTTTCATGACTTTCTGGAGTTCCCCCACACTCGGTTACAGGCTGCACTCCAGGTGAACAGTTGTTGACCATCAAATCAGAAGCAAACTGCCAGAGCGGGCAGTCACACAGTCAAAAGGTAAAAGTCAGGATTCTACCCATTCCGCTTCTTATACTGCCAAGACGACAGGATGGCGGGCCATTTCAACTGATCCAGGACAGCAAGAGAAAGCACCATCCAACAACATGAAAATGTCCTGGCTCCTGCTGGTACAGTAGCTTAAACAGAACAAGCGATCTAGTACATTTGAACCCGAGCCGTACACTTACAGGAAAGAGGAAGAGCATCATACACCATGTTACTTTTGTCAAGTTAGGGATTTGGCCACAGCCGGTGAAGACACTGACTGGGCAGAGCCGAACACACTGCCTTAGAAAGTGCCTGGACACGAAAAAAGCCATTGAGTCACAGCTTCAGCCCCTGATAATTATACAATACAAAAGCTTCAATTACTATGAAGTACTGTTGTCCAAGCCAGAATGGTCCATAGAGCAGGAGTCTCCTGATTCTGTAGCGTGAGGCAGCTTAATGTACAAGACATGTACACCCCCTGGACAGGACAAAAGTCTATTGCAGGGCTTTATGATTGTACTGATTACTATTGTATGCCTGCCATACATTATTTCCATGCCACTCCAGAGGATGTTGGTACAGGTAAAACAGGTACAAGTGTCATAATAACAATTAACAGTGCAGAGGATATTGTGATAATCTGCAATTGGACTTCGAGTGACATTCGGTCACATGATCAGGACTCAAGGAACTCATTTCGCTCACGTCTGTGAATTACATTCATTAGCAAATCACTGATGCTGTAGCTTGTCTGACATGCCTTCAAAAGAAAGAGTATGACAGGTCAGAATTTTGACAATTTTGTCAGGAAAGGGCACTGGAACAAACTACCAAAACAATTTGGTTTGACAATACAGTTGCGTTGCACCGTAATTAGAACCCCAATCCAATGTGTAAAAACATTTGCAGTAGGACATGGTCTTCAGGTTTTGTTTTTGTCTTTCTTAAAGAACATACGATAAAGGTAGCTCTTAGAAGGGCAATAGGACGAATCAGAGGATGAATTTCACTGCCTGGAGGAATTCATGACCTTTACTTCCTGGGTGGTCAAGGTGGAACAAGACTTTCTTATGCTCTGTCAGTGGGAATCTTTTGCTGAAAATACTGTGCCTCTCCAACTATTCTACACATGCAAGGCACTACTGAGTTGCCATAATGGGTGGACCACTAGAACGATCCCATGGACTGAAGAAATATATATCTATTCTACTCATTCGAATTCTATGGAGTCTCCATAGCCTGAGTGCCAGTCTGTTTGTGCTATCATGCACATTCATTGTCACTCATTATCATACAATCATGTTTGCTTTGACAATGATCAATGGAGTTGGAAAGAGCACAAACAAATCTGGGACCAGTCCAGGGTCTCTACACCTAGGGAGAAAATCACATGTTGGCAAGGCATACCATTGGCAAGGCATAAAATGGCATTGGTATTTTAAAATGCAGATATCCACTTTTCTCATATTCACAAACTCAACATACACCTAAGGAATATCTAAGTAAATATTAAAATGGCATCACACAAGACCTGAGCTATTACTTTACCCAACACAGCAGGGATGTGGGACTGCCTACTGTTTGACAGGTTAATTTTAAAGCATTTTGACTGACTTTTCAAATGTTAAATATACATCTCAGCTTCGTCTGACAACGTTGTTCCATAGTTAGGATGATGTTAATCACTGCACTACTTACCATAAGCCCTGTGCTACATTTAATGTATTAGCCCAAAGCAAGTATCACCAGGATAAGATAGTATAAAGCAGAGCAATCACCCATATTAGCCCACTTTATGTCACCATGTGTGACACATGATAACATGTTAATTAATGGGTACCATATGGAGAACCTCTGAAGACTGGAGTGGATTTATACACACAGCAGAGTGTATTAGATTGACATCCTGTCTAGATGATCATCTCTGATGTATGGCCATAACAAAATAGAGTAGAGAGCTAGTGCCTGCAAATGAGCGATGCCTGCAAATGAGCGAAACATTGATATCATCAATGTTGACAATAGATAGATGAGGCCTAAGAAATCATGCTGTCTCAGAGTCATTGTACCTTCTCAAATGTGATCTGTGTGTGTGGAATGGTTTAAGTAAATGGGTATTCTTAAGTAAATGTGATTTGAAAACAGGAAAGGCACATAATACAACCTGAATCATGTGAGTTATGTAGTAGCCTGCATATGAACATGAGATTAATTAGAATGTCTGCTGTTTCAGCATTTTTACATCGCTGAGTGAGTCTCAACATGATACAAAAAGTAGGAGACATGTAGGCTACCTGTAGGTTTATGCATTCTCCATGCTGAACAGCAGCATCATGGTCTCGTTTCTCTCTCTCTATGACCACTGACTGAATTATCCACAAGGTGGCGCAAGTATTGTCACAAACACTGCCAATGTCCAAAGATGCAGCTACATTTTATATGAATAAAATTCTAATTTTGGTATGGCCCAAAACAACATCATTGCACTAGGCTACCAGTTGAAGGCTTCGTATTGGATGACTTTATATGACATATCAGTGCAACAGATATGAATAAACTTAATTTTCAAAAAAGACATGAGAAATTAGGATTATTAATCGGACCAAAGGCAGAAAGAAAACAGTCCATTTAAAGTAGCATGTGTGTTAAAATAATGATTCATTCAATATCAACAGTTTCATGGAAAGTTTTTAAACCACACAAATATTCAGTAGCATATTTAAATTCACCTGCCCACTTTATTTAGCCTCCAATGAGTTCTACAGCCTAAGTGGCGCCGATAATAGGTTTGTCTACTCACATATTATATGCATAATATCCAGACGAATCCCGAATTGTTTGGACGGATTTTAGGTAATGTACATCCACACAGCCGTTTTCCTCTTTCCAACACTGTTCATCCTCCTCTTCGGAGAACGATACTCTCTCGTGATACTTTCTGCCCTTCGTTGACATATGGCCAGTAGTCACTCTTTCTGCACACTCTTTATGCTGTCTCCTTTTTTGCGGCAAAGCTTCGAAGTCAGCACGTCCGTTTGGGTTTAGGAATGGAGCCGGACGCACGCTTGCGTTCTCCGCAGGAAGCCTACCGTTGGCTATTTCCCCGGGCCGGTGTACAACAGTGGGCTAGTTTGCATAAGTGAACTGAAAGGGATGTTGTAGTGGCCCGCCCATTCCCGTCAAATGAAAGCTCATCAAGAACTGTCTTCATAATTACCACTGCCACCACCACCACTAGACTACATAAGAGAGGAAGTGCTTGCCTTGAGGAAATCACCGAAACCTTGGAACTGAAAGATGTTTGCTTGCTTTCCATTATTGCTTTATTTGGATAATAAACCACAGAGCCAGCTGAGTGAATACTAGCGCAGCACTCTTACAGCGATCTTATCTGCTTGAATAACTTCTAGAGTGGTTTGAATTGCTTATGAAAGTATGAATGCATTTAAACCTATTAGGCTATTGCTAGCTACATACTGTATAATGGCCAAGATGTGCTACAACACATCAAAATGTCCATGCAGTTGTGAATACAGAATTCCTAAAAATGAGGTGACACCATATATCCCCCAAGGTACGTTACATGAATTAACCATTTGGCATACTGTACATGAAATATGCACAAAGTAAACACTAGATGTAAGACCCAATTACTGGCCACTTTTGTATCTCTCTCTCAACCAGCCCCAACCTGTACTCACAATGATCTCAAGTGTGTGTGTATGTGTGTGTATGTGTGCTTGTGTGTGTATAGGAGAGGTTTTTATGTGAATATCAGACCATAACTTTACACCAACGGTATACATTGACTGTACAAAACATTAGAAACACACAGAAACTGTTGAGCGTGAAAAACCCAGCAGTGTTGCAGTTCTTGACTCAAACAGGTGTGCCTGGCACCTACTACCATACCCCGTTGAAAGGTACTTAAATCTTTTGTCTTGCACATTCACCCTCTGAACGGCAGACCTACACAATCCATGTCTCAATTGTCTCAAGCCCTAAAAATCCTTCTTTAACTAGTCTCCTCCCCTTCATCTACACTGATTGAAGTGGATTTAACAAGTGACATCAATAAGGGATCATAGCTTTCACCTGGATTCACCTGGTCAGTCTATGTCATGGAAAGAGCAGGTGTTTCTAATGTTATGTACACCCAGTGTATATTAAACAATTAAGGGTGAAAGAAAAGTCTTTATATGGCACTGTAAAACTGAACATGACGGGGATGTGTGAAATTATTGGGTTAAATGACAGTGCCGGTCTGTTCAGATCCGGGTACAGCCCCAATAAATGTCAGATTGGCCCATTTCAGCACCATGTACAGTTCTGTTCACCACATTTGACCATTTCAGAACCCTGGACAGCTCTGCTCACCACATTGGGAAACATAAACTTTTCCAGTTTTGCAGCATAGTGCAGATGGTATCACTGCTAAAAGATGTCGGGGATTCAAATCAATGTACTGGGTTTGAATTAATATGCAACCGCATGCCCCATTGATATACCAATGCCAGGTAATCAGTTGGAGAGCTCCAACTCCCAGATCAACCTCTATGTTGTGTCTTCTGATGAGGACAAAGAACTCAACGGGGCACCGGAGGAATCCAGGGAGTTGCATGGCAGGAATAGGAAGATCGACATCCTGTCCTCCCTGGCAGAGAGGATTTTTATTTTATATCAACTTTATTTAACCAGGTAGGCCAGGTGAGAACAAGTTCTCATTTACAACTGCGACCTGGCCAAGATAAAGCAAAGCAGTGCAACAAAAATAACAACAAAGAGTAATACAATGATTTAGGGTATTCCTGGCATCTCGTACATTAGCACAAGCAGAGGACTCACTGTGGGCACACATTTGGCACAATGCCAAGTTGGCATTCTCATTCAAATCTTTCAACCCATGCTGCCAACTGGATTGAAGTTTGTGGACAATATGAATGGACGTATCAGATGGTGCTTTGGGTACCGGAAGACTGGAGACTAGCTATAGGTTCAGACAGATGATGATGTTGTACTGCAGTTTGTTGAAAGCATTTTCTGTCTACCGTCAGCTTTCATTTCCTGTGGGGCGGCTGGTAAAAATGCACCAGCAATAATTATCTATCAATGATATGTGCTATAGTAGCCTAAATCAAAATATCACTTCTCACATGTACAGTCGTGTATGCTCCTTAGGTCCCCAGTGTGTGTGATAACTCAAGGTTTGTTCAGACCATGTGAAATCTAGAAAACTGATGTTGCCAACCAACCAATTACCAGGCTGTCCTTTGGGTTTTAGTTACCATTAACATGATTAGCACATATCCCTCTGTGCTCACTCTAGCAATAGGGGCTGTTAGCCAATACACAGAGAGACCGCCTGCAGTATAACCAGACCTCTATTGAGTGATGACCTGAGGCAATTGAATGGTACAGCTACTCCATCAATACCCATCGCTGTGTGTGGCCCACATGGCACAAGAAGCTCTGTGCATCTGTGCTTGAAGTGCGGAAAATATCTCAGTCAGAAAGAACAATCTGTATTTGGGGCTCCACAACATGGTGGGAGAGCTTGGTCTTCAACCATTGAAGGCTCGTGCTCGATATGACAGAGTTGGTGGAGTTTTGATGGCCTCAAAAGAAGTTCTCATGGAGAACAGGTGAACTGTAGAGACTGGTGCAAAGCAGGAGCCAAATTTGTAGCAGACAGTTCAAAGGTGGCGAGTGATGTCAAAATGAGCTTGAATGAGACTGACAAATCCTAAATCAAGTGTCAACTCCCTCCGTTCAGATGAGTCACCATTGGCTTGATGAGAGTTTATACTGCCAGTGTGACGCACCGGGTGTCTAACCCTGGTCTCCTTTAAACCATAAGACTATGTTAGCCGGCTGAGCTAAAGCCTAAATATTAGTTTGGTTAGCTAATGCAAGTCTTCAGGTCTCAAGCAAGGTCAATCATCAAACAAGCCTGGTTCACTAAAGAAGAAGAAAAACAAGAAGAAGAATACTGTCCATTATCTTGCAGAGAAGGCTAATTTGTATTTTGGCTCACAACCACCTCTGTTACACGGACAGGCGATGTGATTGGTTGATACATCTTGATCATTTCCAAATCATTATCCAATCTATGGCATGGCCCAGGCAGATTCACGAAAGCCATCTGCTTGCACCAGGCAGCTTCAAACAGGTTAGGACAGCTCTTAATAAGGTCTTCCTTATGGTTTATTGAAAGGACTAAAGGTCTTAAGAAGTTTTAGGCATAACTTTTATTCTTACCCATAAAAGTAGGAATACATTTTCTCAGCGCTCAGCACTTTCCTACTCTGAGATGTGTTACACATACGGGACTGGAGAGAGTGAGGCGTGACCTGACTCTGTAGCTGGAATTAGATTTCTCCAGTTGTCTTGTAGCTAGCTGAGTTTTAAAAAAAATGGCCATTGGTGAAAACCTATTGGCTGCATGTGGTTTTGATCTCCAGATAACTTCTAGGTACACCAATCTTATTTGTAATTATGTTTGGGAGATGGAGACAGATAATTGAATTATTCATCAGAAAAGCTGTTATGATATACACTACCGTTCAAAAGTTTGGGGTCACTTAGAAATGTCCTTGTTTTTGAAAGAAAAGGACGTTTTTTGTCCATTACAATAATATCAAATTGATCAGAAATAGAGTGTAGACATTGTTAATGTTGTAAATGACTATTGTAGCTGGAAACGGCTGATTTTTAATGGAATATCTACATAGGTGTACAGAGGCCCATTATCAGCAACCATCACTCCTGTGTTCCAATGGCACGTTGTGTTAGCTAATCCAAGTTTATCATTTTAAAAGGCTAATTGATCATTAGAAACCCCCTTTGCAATGATGTTAGCACAGCTGAAAACTGTTGTTCTGATTAAAGCAGCAATAAAACAGGCCTTTTTTTTTTGCTTTTCTTTCAAAAACAAGGACATTTCTAAGTGACCCCAAACTTTTGAATGGTAGTGTATGTACCAAATTAGTACATTGGGAAATGTGTTGCATGCCGAATATAGTATTGGCCTAAATTGGGGTGGCAGGTAGCCTAGTGGTCAGAGCGTTGGATTCGTAACCGGAAGGTTGCAAGATCAAATTCCTGAGCTGACAAGGTAAAAATCTGGCGTTCTGCCCCTGAACAAGTAATTTAACCTACTGTTCCTAGGCTGTCATTGAAAATAAGAATTTGTTCTTAACTGACTTGCCTAGTAAAATAAAAATAAAAATTGCTATCACATGTTGGGGAAAAAGGCAATCAATTGACCTTGTTCAGGGCTGTCTAAATATCTAACATAATCATTAAGGAAGCAATAGACACAGAAAACCATGGAAATCATATTTTAGCAATATAAGCATTTAGCATTATAGCATTCAATTTATATCAGTACATTTAATAGCATTTATTTGTATTCTTATGATCCAGACAGGCTTTGACAGTGTGAGAAGAAGACAGCAGCTGTGAGCTCAAGAGATAAATTTAGGTCATGCTGACAGTATTGTATACTTGGGTGTCTGAGTGTCTATACCGTTTTATTAACCAGATCTGTCACTCTTCAAGTGGTCGGTCATTCTCCCTTGGAAAGAGGTCTTCTGACCTCAGTGGGACTACCTACTGTAGTTAAAGGGGTAGTTGCTACATCATTTTTTTGACTTACAAATTAATTATATGTACCCATTGTTTCCCAAAGAATGCACTTAGTTCAACTGTCATAAACCATCATAAACCAAAATATAAGCTTGTTTAACTCAAATGTTTGTAAGTTTAAACAAGCACTATAGCCTCAAAACATGGTTAAAACAAATGTTGATATTATGAATGGTCAGTCCTTGCATCCATATCTCTTTCTATGAATTTGAAAGTGGTTACATTTCTCCAGCCCCATCCCTCACCTTTTACCGAAACTGGGGTGGGATTGGCTTTGATATTGTTTCAACCGCTGATTGCCGATTTAAGTAAAAATGACTCTTCCAAGGACAAAAAGAGAAGTAGACATTAGAAAGATAAAGATTTTAACAACCTAGAGTAGATTGACAGATAGAGATATTTTTGTTGTTGTTACATGGGCTGCGTCTCATTCCACTGCATCCGCTTATGTCGGCCTTCCGCATCTGAGGTGGAAAGAGGCAGAGCTACAGGGCTGTTTGTTAGACCAGGAGAAATCCCTAAAATTGGTCTTCTCGCGAAAACGTCTGTAGCATCCGAATGGTTTAGCCTACAAACCCATAAGCCCCACGGGACTTGTCTGAAGTCGGTACCGTCAATGTGCCAACTTCTGTCTGTAGCATCCGAACCGTTTGGGATACAAACTAATATGACCCCACTATGGAAAGGGGAGACTCTCACGAAGCCTAGTCAATGTGTTGAGTGTGGTATAACGGCTGAACAGGTTGTGAGAAATGGTTGGTATTATAAACTGGTAAAATCTTACAGCATTGACTTTCACGGTCTTACCCCCCCCCCGTCCCGTCCCGTCCCGTCCTTTGAAATTTAAAGCCTGTCTCTGTACAGTGAGTTATGAGAACCATTTATGTTTTCTGTGCACGGAGAGAGTGAAAAATGGGTGTAACTATTAACTGGAATGTGTTTATGGTATTGACTTCTCAAGGTCCCCCCCCCCCCCCATATTGCCTAATCTCTAGGTCCAATAACTATGCCCATGGCATTTGTTACTGTCAGAAAGTGTCAGTGTAACTGCTTGTGGGCATTTTACATTGTCCACACAGACACAGACGAACGCACTCTCACACACATACACTACTCCCCCATAGGGCTCTGGTCAAAATTAGTGCACTATAAAGGGGAAAGGGGTGCCATTTGGTACGCAGGCAGAGCCTCAGACCGCAGCTGTAGATTATACCACGTGGGCTGTGTTATTCATGTAAATAGGTTAATTAATGGCTTGGCCTCTGTCTGTTGCAGTCCTGTCTTCTAAGGTTCAGGGAGCAATACTCTATGCTTAGTGCTTATATTATACTATGATAGCAAGGTGGTCAGCGAAGCAACACATTGGCTCTGACGTGACTAAGCTTAACACCAATCTTCAATTCCTTTTTTGAATTTGGTCATTTTCAGGAATTGAATTGATATTGTCTTCACAGAGCATAATGGGCTATTTTCAATTCAGGAAGTGAATTTCGATTGGAATTGGCTCCACCCTGCTATACACCATGACGTTGGTTATCTACCGATATGACTAGCATTTAGCCCAGTCGATTATATAGTATTTGTGTTACTGAGCTACACTCTATGGTTACTTTAGATAGTTTGTGGTGAGTTTAGAAATAAAATTCTGTAATAAAGCTTTTTCCAAATTAAACCAACACCCTCCAATTTAACCATTCTCATATTTGTAATGCAATTTTGTCCTGCTACAGTGGTACATAGGAAAATAAAAGCTTATTCCAAATTAAAGCAACACCCCCACTTCTCTGTCATGGTTCAAACCAGTGACAGTTGGTTCAGGTTGTTTCAACCACATTCATCTCTATACTACGCCTGTGGGTCCAGCCAGCCTTACAGTTTCCCGCGCTGCTGAGCTCGGGACAGACATAGCTGTAGGCTATTTCCATCAAGTATTTCAGCCCCTTTTCATTTTCCTGACTTTTCAATTTACAAAAATGGCCAATTTGTTAGCAAGACACATCAATTAAGTCAGGCGACAAGAATGTAGGCCTAATGACAATCGCCAAATGTTTTGTAACAGATGTCTCTTTTCCTTCATCAAATGTCAGGTGCACAGTGCACTGTTTGGATGCTGGAATTATTTGACAAAACTACTTTTGACTGGTTGTGTTCATGCCACATTAAAAGGTCATACATGTTTACCATTAAAATACATGACTTTACTATTAGGCCCATAAAACAAAGTAGGCCCATAAAAAATAGGAAGTCCTGTGAAAAAAATAGAGACCCCCTGAATGTCATGGTAAAATTCTGGGGGTAGTGATGAGAGCACAGGGATGGAGAGTTAATCATCATGCATAGTCCATGCACAGAACAGAACAGAACAGAGATATCCAGCTAAGCAGTTCTGGAGACACACACACAAGACCTCATACACACACATACATAACCAGCTAACTCTTTCTGGACACACACAAATAGGTTCTCCAGACTTCCATTTGCCTGGGTAATTGTACTTTTACTTTCAGATAATGATATTCCTGGGTCTAGTTCCATACTGTATGTTCTCTGATTGGTTAGAGTGTGTGTTGTCAAGTTTGATAAGTCGGATCCCTCTATCTGGCTGAATCAGAGCTGATAGTTAGAGAGGGAGATGGGCAGTCTCAGATGTTTGAAGCCCTGTATATTTGAAAGTGCGTGTGTGTGTGTTTGTGTGTGTGGCTACCTCATTACTGATGCAAAGACACCCAGTCACATATTTAATAAGCCTGAAAGCTAAGGGGTGGTTCTGACAAAAATCTCAATTAAATTATGCAAATTGTCCAACGCAAGACCTTTGATATCATAACGTAGTAATACCATTAACATGTTAAGTTCTTGAGAGGAGGGAATTCTACCATTGCATGCAGGTAACTGCCAAATTAAAGGAAACACCAGCATAAATTGTCTTAATAGGGCATTGGGTCACCACAAGCCAGAACAGCTTCAATGCACCTTGGCATAGATTCTACAAGTGTCTGGAACTCTATTGGAGGGATGTGACACCATTCTTCCATGAGAAATTCCATCATTTGGTGTTTTGTTGATGGTGGTGGCAACCGGCGTATCAGGTGCCGCTCCAGAATATCCCATTAGTGTTCAAATGGTTTGAAATCTGGTGGCAGACAGCCATAGCATTTGGTTTACATATTTTTCATGCTTATCAAACCATTAAATGACCACTGTGGATGGGGGTATTGTCATCCTATGTGGGAAAAGCCATGGTGGCCAAAATAATGGCCTGCCGAGCATTTTTATGCATGATCCTAAGCATGATGGGATGTTTAGGAACCACACTTGTGTGGAAGCATCTGCTTTCAATATACTTTGTATCCCTAATTTACTCAAGTGTTTCCTTTATTTTGGCAGTTACATGTACATGCACTTATCTAGTCCATCATGTATGATGCATGTACTGACAACATGTTGCTTATGCTGCCTAAAGGCTAGCTAAAAGGATTGCAAACTCCACGATTGGTTTATATGAAGAAATCTAAATCTGACAGAATAACCCTCATTCAGCCACTGTATATCAGACATCGACCCTTGAAGGTACAAATTGTCTGGATGACTGGCTGTGAATGCTTATTGAATTGTTTTATTTCTGCCTTTTCTATTCCAGACATTCTGAAATTCACTAAAGCTTCCCATGTATGTAACTTTAGTCTTTCACTTTTCAACAAAAAACGAATACATTCTAAAAGCTTTAACAAGAGCAAGGTATTGCGTTTCATTTGAAAACAGCTTTTACAAAACAGTTTGTAAAAGCAGAATATTTCAGGTCATCCCACCCACCTAACCTTTGAACCTGTGATATTAACAGCTATTTTTTGTCATTTAAAAATAATGATGTATTGATTCTTGAGGAAAATCACTTCTACAATGCTTCATTAGCTTAATGCTACTGTCTTATCTACAGTACATCATAACCAAAACTATAGAATAAAGATGTTTCACACCAGTATTAGTAAACAACGTCTTCGTAATCAAACTATGTATAGATAGCTTCAACATACAGGTACAAAACATTAAGAACACCTCCCTAATATTGAGTTGCACCCCCCATTTTTCCCTCAGAACTGCCTCAATTCGTTGGGGCATGGACTCTACAAGTTGTCGAAAGCTTTCCACAGGGATGCTGGCCCATGTTGAATCCAATGTTTCCCACAGTTTTCAAGTTGGCTGGATGTCTTGATACACATGGGAAACTGTTGAGTGTGAAAAACCCTGTAGTGTTGCAGTTCTTGACACAAACCGGTGCACCTACTACCATACCCTGTTCAAAGGCAATTAAATATTATGTCTTTCCCATTCACCCTCCATGGCACACACACACAATCCATGTCTCAATTTGCTCAAGGCTTAAAAATTATTCTTTAGCCTCTCTCCTACCCTTCATCTACACTGATTGAAGTGGATTTAACATCAATAAGGGATAATAGCTTTCACCTGGTCAGTATATGTCATGGAAAGAGCAGGTGTTCCTACTATTTTGTACACTCAGTGTATGTAATCAGACCATATGTTACTTTACTATACAGTTTCTCCATCTATGATTGAAGAGTGGTAACAATTCTCCTGCACCATCCTTTAGCTTTATAGCAAACCGTGTGATGGGGCTACCATTTAGCTGAAAAACGAATTAAGAATTGTGGCATTAAGGTCCCCGGTCTGAAATGAACCAATCAAGCTGCAAGGTTAAATTATCTGGCCCCCTCTAGTGGGCTCATTCAGTAATGGTGGAATCTTAAACCCAGTAGTGTGTACAGTTAAATTAAACTTTTCAACGTTATTTATAGTAGTGTACAGTGTTTGACAGTGTGTGTCTGTCAGTGAGGAGAGAGTGAACGTTCTGGTTCTCCTTTGATGGCCGTATGTTTGACAGAGTACCCCCCCAAGTAGCCTTGGTAGAAACAAGGAGCCCCTACATAGCCTTGGTAGAAACAAGGAGCCCCCACATAGCCTTGGTAGAAACAAGGAGCCCCCCCAAGTAGCCTTGGTAGAAACAAGGAGCCCCCCAAGTAGCCTTGGTAGAAACAAGGAGCCCCTACATAGCCTTGGTAGAAACAAGGAGCCCCCCCAAGTAGCCTTGGTAGAAACAAGGAGCCCCTACATAGCCTTGGTAGAAACAAGGAGCTCCCACATAGCCTTGGTAGAAACAAGGAGCCCCCACATAGCCTTGGTAGAAACAAGGAGCTCCCACATAGCCTTGGTAGAAACAAGGAGCCCCTACATAGCCTTGGTAGAAACAAGGAGCTCCCACATAGCCTTGGTAGAAACAAGGAGCCCCCACATTGCCTTGGTAGAAACAAGGAGCCCCTACATAGCCTTGGTAGAAACAAGGAGCCCCTACATAGCCTTGGTAGAAACAAGGAGCTCCCACATAGCCTTGGTAGAAACAAGGAGCCCCTACATAGCCTTGGTAGAAACAAGGAGCCCCCACGTAGCCTTGGTAGAAACAAGGAGCCCCCACATAGCCTTGGTGGAAACAAGGAGCCCCCACATAGCCTTGGTAGAAACAAGGAGCCCCTACATAGCCTTGGTAGAAACAAGGAGCCCCTACATAGCCTTGGTAGAAACAAGGAGCCCCCACATAGCCTTGGTAGAAACAAGGAGCCCCCACATAGCCTTGGTAGAAACAAAGAGCCCCCACATTGCCTTGGTAGAAACAAGGAGCTCCCACATAGCCTTGGTAGAAACAAGGAGCCCCTACATAACCTTGGTAGAAACAAGGAGCCCCCACATAACCTTGGTAGAAACAAGGAGCCCCCACATATCCTTGGTAGAAACAAGGAGCCCCCACATAGCCTTGGTAGAAACAAGGAGCCCCCACATAGCCTTGGTAGAAACAAGGAGCCCCCACATAGCCTTGGTAGAAACAAGGAGCCCCCACATAGCCTTGGTAGAAACAAGGAGCTCCTACATAGCCTTGGTAGAAACAAGGAGCCCCCACATTGCCTTGGTAGAAACAAGGAGCCCCCACATAGACTTGGTAGAAACAAGGAGCCCCTACATAGCCTTGGTAGAAACAAGGAGCCCCTACATAGCCTTGGTAGAAACAAGGAGCCCCTACATAGCCTTGGTAGAAACAAGGAGCCCCTACATAGCCTTGGTAGAAACAAGGAGCCCCCACATAGCCTTGGTAGAAACAAGGAGCCCCTACATAGCCTTGGTAGAAACAAGGAGCCCCTACATAGCCTTGGTAGAAACAAGGAGCCCCCACATAGCCTTGGTAGAAACAAGGAGCCCCCACATAGCCTTGGTAGAAACAAGGAGCCCCCACATAGCCTTGGTAGAAACAAGGAGCCCCCACGTAGCCTTGGTAGAAACAAGGAGCCCCCACGTAGCCTTGGTAGAAACAAGTTTAGGTTTAGAGGTGCCATTCATGACAACAACGCAAAATAGCTTTGTATGAACTTGACTTTGCATGTATGGATAATGGTCTGGAGTCAAAGCTACCATGACTAGTGCACCTCTCTTATGAGGTATCATATAATTTTCCTGTCAAAACGAAGTCTCACCAAAGCCCTTTGTTGGTAGACAACACCACCACGATAATGATACATGAATTCAAGTACAGGGAGAGTTAGTAGAAACTGCCAAGGATGTAGTGGGGCTTTAAAAACTAACTTTTTTCAGTATTCCCAACCCAGTGAGTATAAGGCTTATTAGGGGTTGCTGTACACAGTTTTGTAAGAACAGTTTGGGAATCACTGCTAGGCCCCTATAGCTGAGTCAAAAGTGCTGAATTGTGATTGTCGACCTGTGGAGAGCTTGTGGGCTATGTGCCTGACTGGCTGCCTCGTGGCTTGACGGTCTTATCGCACATCAGCCCTGGCAGCCCCGGCTGGTTGGATGTACAATCAGTCTTGGCTCTTTGTCAGCCATGACAGACGCTACTCTGATGCAGATAGATGCAGGAGAGGAGAGGAAAGCAGCAGAGCAGCACTTACTACAGAGCAAGGTGGAGGAGACAGACATCTTTCTCAAGGACTGGGGTGGCAGATAAGGCTTATTATTTTTATATTGCTTTGTCTATATGAGGTGTTCAGCCAACTACAATTTAGGATTGTATTTAATGATCTATACAACCTATAGTTCTCTACACTTCCAGAGTAAAATAGAAAATATAAATATATAAATATTCACAAAATGAATACAAACAAAAATATCTTTATTGCTTAAAGATGGAATCTGCACTAGGGGGATAACAGCACCACTAGCCACCTCACCATCATTGTTATAGTTTTTGCTGCTGAGCAAATATACATTTGGGTGTATACATTTATACAAATATAAATTTGCTCAGTTAGTACAAGTCAATTAGTAAGTCACTCAGTAACTTGAATGGACACCACATACAATAATAATGGTTCATAAGATTTCTAAATAAATACTTCTGTCACTGTGTGGCCCTTCAATAAACATTCCTATTCTGAGTCTGGGCCTGCCAGGCTAGAACCAGCACTGTAAGTGGGTTTATGTTTCAAAGCTGTCAAACTGACCTTTAAATCAACATTTTGCTGTGTTCTTTAGGGATAGCAACAGCAGAGCACTGAATCACCTGCCCCAAGAAACAAGTCTGTTGTGCTGTGCTAATAAGAACATGTGAAGCTAAAGGTTCCTTCTTTGTGGCTTTAACATAAATGCTGCGAGGACATACACTATTAATGGTCTTACACTAATAATTCAATATTTCATGATATTTCAGGCAGCGCTAGTGTTGTCCCACATGAAACAGAACTTTGTCCAGACCATAACTGGAAAATCAAAAGCTATCTAGCTAGCTAAAATTTAATTGGTTGAAGAATCGTTCTGACTTCAAAAGCATTTGAACACAGGGCCGTGAAAAGACCTTTTGAGGGGCATGTGCTCAAACTGAAAAAGGATATTTCAGGCAACGCTAGTATTGTCCCACATGAAACATTTGTCTGGACCATAATTGGAAATTCCTCCTAGAATTATATAAACCAAACAAAGAAACAAAAGGAGAACAGCTAGTTAATCTACATCTGCCCCACATCTCCAACGGTTTGTTCCTCACTGTCTATGACTCATGCATTTTCAAATCTGAAACAGCATCCCAAATGGCACCCTATTCCCTATATAGTGTATTACTTTTGACCAGAGCCCTATGGGTTCTGTACAGTGTACAACATTGTGTATAGCATTGCATACATAGGCTGCTGCTAATCTCAAGATACTAATGCACAGTGGCAGAGTTCAGGCAGTGGCCTGAATGCAAAGTGGATTGTTTGGTTAGGACATAAATAATATACAATTTATATTCCCACAAAGCTTTGGAACGTTTCGCGACACACAAAGCTGTTGCCTTGTCCTATTGTCCTATGGTGCATTGAAATGCTCCTCGGAAGTAGGAAATACAAGGTTCCGACTAAATAACCAGTTGAACGACCCTGCCAGGTCAGATTTGGAGATGATACCACAGTTTCTGAATTGTGACGTTTCATCACTGACCTTTCAACTTTTCAAGCAAAAGATGATTAAGCAAAATCAATGTTGACATTGTCAAATGTATCAATGCAGATAATGTAGCTAGTTTGGCCATAGTGTCAACGTTGAACAAGCTCGCTAACTTTATTATTAGCAAGCAACGTTTTAGCTATCTAGCTAGCTAAAATCTAATTGGTTGAATCGTTCTGACTTCAAAAACACTTTGAACACAGGTCCGTGCACAGACTTTTTGAGGGGCAGGCGCTCAAACTGAAAAAGGGACTGCCCCCCACCCCCTCACCCCCCAACTCTCAAAAGAAAAGGCAACTTTAGAAACTGGAAGGGCAAAGGGGCATGTGTTCTGCACAGGTAGAGCCTTATCTGTGCACGTGCCTGCTTGAACACAATCATGTTGGACGACTTCATTACTGAAACATTTCCCAGTTCTGATGAGCAAGTGAAGGCAGCATAGTTTGAGATAATTCTCTGTAATCTGAATTGAGTCAGGTACAGGACTCCTCTGTCGCTCACAAGATAACCGTACATGCCAAAATTATGGTTAGTTTAGATAGCTATATTGCTATATGCCAGAGGTATACAACGCCATAAACATTCTTTGATGGTCCTCAAACACACACTACCGTTCTGATTTTTTATTCATCCTGCCAAAGGAAAGGTTATTTTAATGAAGGCCAGTTCAATTACTGTGGAAATCCTCTCGACACCATTCTGCTAGGGAATGGCTAAAATGAATTAAATGTACAGTACATGTCCAGAGTCCGAGCCGGTAATATGATAGGTTGATAGGTAAGGTCAATATGATAGGTTGATAGGTAAGGTCAATATGATAGGTTGATGGGTAAGGTCAATATGATAGGTTGATTGTAAAGTTGGCTTCCAACTCACACTCTCAAACACATAGATCCTCTGAATGCAGCTCACTTTCCAGCCCACTTTCCAGCTCACACTCTCAAACAAATAGATCCCCTAAACGCAGCTCACTCTCCAGATCCCAATCACCTGAATTCTGATCACCTGTTCGCACACCTGTATGTCATTTACACACACTATTTAGTTCAGTTCTTTCCACCCCATCATTGTGCGGTATTGTTTGTTTTGATACATGGTCTAGTTGGAGTGCTGGTTATGTCCATATTAGTCCTCCTGTGTATCATGGTTTTTGGCCATCCTCACTAACGATGCTTTTTTGCCTATTCCATGCCTGTACTTTTGCTTATCAGATTTCCTGTCATCAACCACTTGCCTGATCTCCCAGACTACATTATTAGCCTTTTCCCAGCATGTACTGTTACATTTTTGGAGTCCCTGTGTATGACCTTCTGCCATGTCCCTGAACCCAGCTACCTGCCTCCTCCTGTGGTCCTTTACTAATAAACACCTGCTGTGTCCTGCACTTGAAACCAGCACACTGTTTCCCATTGTACTCATTATATTGATAGGTAAAGTCAAGGTGGAGGCTCATTTGGTGGAGCTCTAGAAACATCATGCTCATTAGAAGGATCACATCGATGAATACTAGTTTCCATTGCTTTAATGTGTCATCCTCTAGGGAGCTATGCACTTTTAAATAGTTAACTGTACAAATTGTTAACCCAAAAATCAATCAAAAAAACATTGTACTTATACAGTATCACCCAAACTACTGGAACCTAATTGGCAGTCATGTTTAGATTTGAAATGAGAATGTTAAAGAGTGTTGCGCATTGCTTCGAGGACACACATGTTGGTTAGTTTGTTTGTAGTGGCTCAAAACATTTAGCAATCTGAAAGAGTCCATCATGATGAAGTAGATATAACCATTAGCATAAATTATCATGCCGTCAGTGTGGGCTAAAGGGAAGCTGTTGTACTGGCGTGCCCTCGATAAAAGCTCTCAACCTGTCTTGCCTTAGTGAAATCCACCAATATGCCGAGTCAGCTCAACAGCATGTAGTCTCCTTCATGGAACCTCTAAGATTGAATTAGGAAGCATAATTAACATTAGCAACACCTTTCACTTCATAAGTCCCCAGTAAGGAAAGCTGTTTTTCTAATGAGCTTGAGTGAGTAGCTCTTGCCATACTCTGGGAGAAAGATAGCCCAGGTAAATGCGTTATCGACTACCTCTTGAGGAGGCCATTTTGGAGAGTGAGTCGTTTGTTTACTGTACGCTGAATTGTGCTCATATCAAGTGGAGAGAAAACTCTGTGGTATGTTCGCTTGGTGTTTGGTGAGCGAGGCAGGGTGAAGACCTGGGCTCAAATACTTTTTGAAATCTTTCAACTGCATTGAGAGTTTGCTCCGGCCTGCCTGGAGTGCCAGATTGGCGGGTTTGAGGTTGTGGGACTATTGTATTGGTCCATTAAGACAAGCTAGCTCAATTAATCACAGATAATGTACTTCAAATGTGCATTTAAAAAAATTGTATTTGAACCCAGGTCTGGCAGTGTGTGAGCTGAAACTGTGTGTGGCGAATATCTCTCAAAATTCCTGAAACAGCACACTAAACACCAGAGGTATCAAACTCATTCCATGGAGGGCCTAGTGTCTGCAAGTTTTTGGTTCTTCATAGACAACCAGGTGTGGGGAGTTGTAAAGTGTTGGTCCCATGTTTCATGAGGTGAAATGAAAGATCCGGTAAACAAATTTGTGCACACAATTTGAGAGAAATAAGCTTTTTGTGTGCATGGACAATTTGGGGGATATTTTATTTCAGTATGGTTTGGGTTGGCAAAATATTGTGAAAAGTGTTCAACAAAGATGCCGCCATGCATATTCTCAGGTCTCTGGAGAATGACCAATATCTATGATCTAAATCGGGAGCAGATATCATTGCATGCAGAGGTCACCAGACTGTGTGCGGCTCAGCTTATACTACCTTCTTTAGCGTAAAGCACCTTCTGTAAACAAAATGTGTACAGTACAATGGATGAGTGACCTCTGAACTGAACTGGTGGATTACTGTGGAGAACTGTGAAGGGTTTATCAATGAAGTTGGGAGTTTGTAAAGCATGCGCCGGGGCTCTGTCTCGAAACACAAAACCCTGGATCACAGTCCGGGTCTCACTCCAGTGAATGAGGTGAATGCAGTATCCGTGGGAGAATACTGATGTTCGTTTCTCAGCTTTAAAGCAGCTTTGTGCTAGCTTCTTGTTCCTGGTCTCATCAAAAGGCTGGCTACAAAGGTAATTATTAATGCTATCCTTACCTAGCAACACAGGAGTCTGCGAGGGAAAAGAGCCACTGTACAGTAGTCTAGTGGACTACTGTGAGGAAACACTGGCAGTAAAGGGTGATAATGATGTATCCCAAAGGGATGATATCTTGTTTTTCTTTTAATTGAACAGACACAGTGGAGAGTGACAAGAAAGGAGAAGTGTACATCTGCGTTGCTGTGGCTGGTGGGGACAGATCTGGCAGACAGGTGTGCTAGAGGCACCAGGCCAGCCCAGACCAGCCCAGACCATCCCAGACGAGCCCAGGCCACCAAAGGGACCATAGTTGCCAATCAAATGTATTTGGTGTGTTGTTTTCAGTTCTTTTAAACAGGCAGCTGGGGTCTGTTTATACCATAGTAAGTACACTAAATCAAGAACCTGTTTTCACTTGTTATCTCAGAGCCTAGTATTTTGAGTGAACTAAGGAATTTTTGTTCACCGATCGACAAAATCTACTCTTAGCTTATGCAGAAGATATCTTGTTTGGGTCTGTGCGTTTCAAAAGATTGGATCTGGTTCTCTAGAGGTTGGTTCTGGTTCTGTAGAGGTTGGGTCTGGTTCTCTAGAGGTTGGGTCTGGTTTTCTAAAAGTTGGGTCTGGTTTTCTAAAAGTTGGCTCTGGTTCTCCAGAGGTTGGCTCTGGTTCTCCAGAGGTTGGCTCTGGTTCTCCAGAGGTTGGCTCTGGTTCTCCAGAGGTTGGCTCTGGTTCTCCAGAGGTTGGCTCTGGTTCTCCAAAGGTTGGCTCTGGTTCTCCAAAGGTTGGCTCTGGTTCTCTAAAGGTTGGGTCGTTCACAACATCTCTTCATTTCGTTAACACCAGCATACGACTAGGAAAATCCACTTGAACGCCCCTCCAACTGGTAATTACTAGTGGGAAACTCCTCTATCATCCTGAGCTCCTTGTTTCCCACTTTCTCCTCTCTGATGTCGTTTGTCAACAAAAAGACAGCAAGCATGGTGGCATCTTCAGCAGTTGTTGTTTATAGTAAGAAGTAAATCCAAATTGTTGATCCAAAATGTCATCTGTTCATCTTCCTTTTGATTTAGAAAGTGAAAGCAGATCTGGATATACCTTTAATGGGCAAAAAATAACAAGACAATCATAAGCCTTCTAATAACCTCCATGTTGCATGGTATTTCCCAGTTGAATGTACCTAATTAGTTTTAACGACTTCACAACTGGTAATTTTCACCTTCCCACTTGGTTATAAATGCAGCATATATCTTTGTCCATTGAACACTAAATAAGTGTATTATGAACTTAGTTAACTAGTGACATGTAGTGACATGCTACAAATGATTTGCTGCCGTTGGCAATCATTACTTTTCTGTGTGTCCACCCTTCACTGATACAATCTGACAATCCTTTACAGATGCAATCCATTACTATAATGCCTATCTCTGAAACCTAAGAGAACTGGCGTTCAAAAGAATGTGAATGTTGAGGTTTTGAGAGAAATGTGAAGAGAGCAAGAGTGTAGCGGTCTGACACTGTTGCAAAAGTACTTTGACAAAGGAGCTTGCTCCGAAACGTGTCAGCAATAAACACCAATGATGATTAAGCTACCGTCCTGAACCTTCCTTTACTTAAGGTGAAATAGATGTTGAGAGTTTCTACACATTTAGTCATAGTCAGGCGGCCAGGAAGCAGGAAGGAGTAAAAGGGAGGGGAGATGTTGACCAGGAAGCAGGGTGGGGTAGGAGGGAGGGGAGCTGTTGATCATAATATCATTCAGCTTCTGTCATCGCCACCGGAAAACGCCCAGAGGCCACAGGAGACACAAGCTGCGATGGCACACAGAGACGTTCTGTCTGTAACTCGCAATTCACTTACCAGCCACCATCCTGCCTTGAATTACCTTGGTAACTTTAGACTGCTGCCTATTCATAGGTTGCACTTCCGTCACTCGGTCGCGTCATGCCATTGGTATGAACGTTCTCAAGCCGCCCTCTATCGGCGGCGCCATAGTGGCGCCCTAAAGTGGTTATAAGCCCAATCATTCTGGACAGAGGATAACTACCGTTTCACCTAAATTATACCATTGTGCCTGGAAATACGATGACATTGCTAAAGTAGTCAAATATATAGTAGGAAACAACTTTGCCAGCATTCCCCCAAGCCCTTCTACGAGACACCTAATCATGTCGTCAAATTTATTTTAGACATATGGCAATGTTGTCATTAGCTAGCAAAGTTTGTCAAAGATAGCTAGCAATGCTAACATTAGCTAGCTAAAATCCTGTGGTCTCCCCTTAATCTTAGCTAGCTAGCTAACGATATTCTGCATCTAAAGTCAATCCTTTCAAACAAAGAATAGATCTTGATTGAACTTGTTGGATGAAAATATACATTTTCTACCTCCACAATGCCAGTTAGATTTTATGTGATAGTGCTTGGGTTGGTCTTAAAACAGACTTGGGAGCATCCCTCTACCATCTATGTAAAGTGTCTTGATTTAAATTGTATCTTCAGAGGATGCTCTTATAAACCTGTAGCTACCTCTAAGCTCTGTGAATCTATACTTGGTGATACTATCACAATACCTCCTTGTTCACCTGTCCATTTTTATCTGTTTTTCCTGACCCATTGTTTTGCCAGGGAATCAAAGCAGTCTGGCTTCAATAAAATCCCCCTCACTCTCTTCTGATCTTCAGAAGCTGCCGGCGTCATACTTCAAAGCCAAAACAGACGCAGAAGTGCTGGCCATAATCATATTAGCATAGCATGTGATACAAGACAGACATTGTGGATGAAATGTTTGTTTTGTCTCGGAGGTGGGGGTTCTTATTCAGAGAAGGGCAAAAACGACTCCAAATCTTCCAAATCATGAAGATGATAGGTCAAAACATGAGCCAAGAGAAAGAAATCATAAGAATATACAAAAACACGAGCATATCTCTTGCTTAAAGACTTTTATCAAGGCATCACCCTGTTGCTTGGTTTTGGCTAATAACTAAGACATGTTGTTCTTCAAAGAGTCTAATGCTGCAGGATAGAAAGATCTGGTGCTGCTGTATGTTTACATGTAATATCTTCAAATTACTTTAAATTATGCCCATCGCTCCTGAGGAAGCATAAGCCACTGACGACGACTCTCCAACCAACGCATTCTGTTATGGGTAATCTTCTCAAGCTCATTCCAGCCCCATGCTGCTTTTCTCAGTATTTTTCTTAGTATCTCCCATCTCTACCTTCACATGTGTATGGTAAATCTATATATTGTATCAGAAGGTTAGATTAATATAATTTTATAGATGTTACGTTCCTAGACTTGATAAGACTTTCGGAACTACCAGAGAAATCATTACTATTTTGTCAAAGGAAGACTACAACCACCAACTCTGCCATGGGAGGTAAGCTAAACTTAAACTCAAAGGCACAGTTGGAAATATGCAGATAAGGCATCAACAGGACTATCACGTTTCAGGTAAGACCCAAATGCAGACTGTGTCGAAGTAACAATGTTAATTACAGCCACAGGGGCAGGCAAAGGACAGATCAAGGCAGACAGGGGTCGATAATCCAGAGTAGTGGGGCGAAGGCTCAGGACAACAGGCAGGCTCAGGGTCAGGTCAGGCAGAGATCGATAATCCAGAGTAGTGGGGCAAAGGCTCAGGACAACAGGCAGGCTCAGGGTCAGGTCAGGCAGAGATCGATAATCCAGAGTAGTGGGGCAAAGGCTCAGGACAACAGGCAGGCTCAGGGTCAGGTCAGGCAGAGATCAGTAATCCAGAGTAGTGGGGCAAAGGCTCAGGGTGGGGAGAAAATGTCAAAACTGGGGAAACCAGGAACAATGACTCGCCAGGACCAGAGGAAAACCGTTGGTAGGCTTGACGAAACAAAACGAATTGGCAACAGACAAACAGAGAACACATGTATAAATACACATGGGATAATGGGGAAGATGGGCGACACCTGGAGGGAGGTGGAGACAAGCACAAAGACAGGTGAAACAGACCAGGGCATGACAAGCACAACATGGTGCATGTAAAATGTTCTTTATCATTTGCTACCTCATTTCTTATTACTTGTGTTCATTCACAGATTTTTTAGAAGTTGAAGTCTTAATTGCAAACAATAAAATCACGATAATGAATGAGTTGATTAGCTGATCTTGTGTGTCAGTTAAGTTTAATATTAAACAAAGGGAACTTCCCTGTTCTTTATTAACTTCCCAATAACCCATTAGATTTAGAAACAAACAAATCATACTGAAATGAATGAAAAATAATTATGATGTCTGTTAATTGAGAAGGGGGACTGAGGAATTTCTCAAAAGTCTGTATGCTCTTTAATTATGTTAATTTAGCAGTGAAGTACATTTAATCCAACTGCGGTTTATTTTCTCTCTTTCCCCACTGAGACATCCGTTTCGACCTACAACCGCTAATCCCTCGATAGACCTCACAACCTCTGAAAACCAGGGACTCAGTTCTGAGTTGCTCCCTGGAAAACAAGCATTGGTCTCCCAACCTGCGTGCTGCGAGTTAGTCCTAAAATGATCGATTTGTCCTTTGTTCCTCCCTACCGTGTGAATATTGTATGGACTCTCCTTTGTCATATCTCTCCCCTTTTGAAATAGACTCACTTTCCCCTCCCCTCTCTCATTTGTATATGAATGACGGGTGAAGCGATGGGTCTGGCCTGCTGTGTGTGTGTTCATCTCCAGTGCTTCATAACGGCAGTAAATTGGAGAGTTTTGTGGGATGAGGGTGAGTGGAGGGGAGGTGGGATATAAAAGGCTAAGAGAATTTAAAGCTTTGGCAAGCTTTGTGCTGGGTAGTCAGTGTCTGTGTGAGTGCATGAGTGTGTTTGTTTTAGAGTTAATGAATACAATACATCGACAGTGCACTCACTGATTATTATGTCCTGTTAGGAAACCGATTAGCAACCCCATCTAAAATCCCACTCTGGCTCAATCTATGGAAGCGAGGATAAGCTTAAGCCTGTAACTTCTCAGAGTGTGAATTTAATGTGAAAAGTCAGGTAAGGGAATGGGGTGTTGTATGTATATGGCCAAGCAGACAGCTAGAATACCCACCAGGGCCCAGGATTAGCTTCATGTAGCCTGAGACACTATAGTTGCCCATACAAGCAGTTCAGGAGGTCACACCAAATAAGACAAAAAGCCAAACTAAAAGGATTCGAACAAACACCAGGAACACTGTGCTGAGAAGGGTACACCAGGAACACTGTGCTGAGTAGGGTACACCAGGAACATTATGCTGGGTAGGAAACACCAGGAACACTGTGCTGAGTAGGGTACACCAGGAACACTGTGCTGAGTAGGGTACACCAGGAACACTGTGCTGAGTAGGGTACACCAGGAACACTGTGCTGAGTAGGGTACACCAGGAACATTATGCTGGGTAGGGTACACCAGGAACACTGTGCTGAGTAGGGTACACCAGGAACACTGTGCTGAGTAGGGTACACCAGGAACATTATGCTGGGTAGGAAACACCAGGAACATTATGCTGGGTAGGGTACACCAGGAACACTATGCTGAGTAGGGTACACCAGGAACACTGTGCTGAGTAGGGTACACAAGGAACACTATGGTAGGTAGGAAACACAAGGAACACTATGCTTGGTAGGAAACACAAGGAACAATATGGTAGGTAGGAAACACAAGGAACACTATGCTGGGTATGAAACACAAGGAACACTATGGTAGGTAGGAAACACAAGGAACACTATGCTGGGTATGAAACACAAGGAACACTATGCTGGGTATGAAACACAAGGAACACTAGGTACAGTGCCTTCAGAAAGTATTCACACCCCGTAACTTATTCCACATTTTGTTGTGTGACAGCCTGAATTAAAAATGTATTAAATATATTTATTTCCTCATCCATCTACACCTAATTCCACAGAATGACAAAGTGAAAATGTTTAGACATTTTTGGAATTGCATTGAAAATGAATTACGAAAATATGTCACACCTGGCCGTTTAGGCTGCTGCTCTTCGTGGATGGGATGTGTATAGGGTCTTACAACTAAAATATCTCTATACCTACCACTGTAGGCTATATTGAATGAGGTCTAATCTATGATTGATGACAAAGCCCATCGCCTGTCACACGACACCTGCTCCAATGGTATCAAATCAATTAGACTTTATTCCCTTCTCTATTTTATCAGAATGGCTTGATAAATGGCTGTGAGCATTTAATCGCTATAATCTTACCTTAATTAGATCCATCTTTAGCAGCCAGTGAAGTAGTTTGCTGACTGTGGATAGTGAGGTCTCTGATCTTCTACATTTACATGTATATTTTAGTAATTTAGCAGACGCTCTTATCCAGAGTGACTTATTGGAGCAATTAGGATAATGAGTCATCCAGAATTAAGACACCTGAATGCTAACGAAGAGAAGTGCTTCTCCTAGCACCAAAAAATGACCTTCCATGTCCAGGATATCTCTAGGATGTAGGTTCAATTCTCTCATGTTTTTATTTTACTCCTGATGACATTTATTAAAGATTGAAATATTTTCAGTTTTTTTCCCCTGTTTCAATTTACGATTGTTTACTGTATGTGTTCAATGGTCTTGTAACACAACTCAACTCCACATCACATGTCTTTCCTTACTTTTCCTCTATGGCACCTGCAGTGTGTTTAGTGTCAGTATGTTAGTACTCATCTGATGGGGTGTTCAGTATCTTCTATTTGAGAAGTCTCAGCTCCTGGATCTCTGGTTAAAAAACATTTGTGTGAGCCTTCAGCCAGCTTCCCCAAAGTATTATTCAATGTTTTTACCTGGGCTCATAAAATGCATTTTCAATTTGGGTCCCCACTCTGATGCTAAGATGACAGATGCTTCAATATCCTGAGAGGGTTGCAAACAAGGCTGAATGTAGCTCGAGGTCACAAAACAGCATCACATTCACAACAGATATAGATAACCATCATTATAGGACAGTGTGTGTGTGTGTGTGTGTGTGTGTGTGTGTGTGTGTGTGTGTGTTTCTCTCTCTGCGTCACATCATTTATGCCGCGGCTTGACACAATGATACCTGAATAGCAAGCAGCATCCTCTATATCTGAGTTGTGGAGGGAAACATGTCATTGAGATCAAGGCGTCTTGTCAAGCCTCTTAGCGTGTCTCGGATATTTTCCATAAAGCACCAGCCAGGTGTGTGTTATACAGTATATCTGATATTGTTTCTGACATTTGAGTTCTGTACTTTGGATAATGAGCATCCTCTTTCCTTGAGTTATCGTAGTCGCCCGAGTGTAGAAAGGGCTTGAGAAATTGAGAAAGATTTGTTGAACGTTTATGGCTATGATATCTAGCTTTTTGAAAGTATTATTCACACATCTAGGGTGGAAGTGGGTGACTTACTGTACTTAGTCGGGTGTACAGGGTGTCCACAATGGCTCCTTATGGGAGTAGAGGGTGTCCACCATGGCTCCTCTTGGGAGTACAGTGTGTCCACCATGACTCCTCTTGGGAGTAGAGGGTGTCCACCATGACTCCTCTGGGAGTAGAGGGTGTCCACCATGGCACCTTTGGAAGTAGAGTTTGTCCTTGGCTCTCCACCTCACCCTCTTCCAAGAGAGTGCTTTTGCCTCTAGCCAGGAAATCCCCAAAGTTTTTATTTATTTTATTTCACCTTTATTTAACCAGGTAGGCCAGTTGAGAACAAGTTCTCATTTACAACTGTGAATAACACAATAGAAAAAGTCTATATACAGTGTGTACAAATGAGGTAAGATTAGGGAGGTAAGGCAATAAATAGGCCGTAGTGGCGAAGTAATTACAATTTAGCAATTAAACACTGGAGTGATACATGTGCAGAAGATGAACGTGCAAGTAGAGATACTGGGGTGCAAAGGAGCCAAAAAACGAAATAACAATATGGGGATGAGGTAGTTGGATGGGCTATTTACAGGTGGGCTATGTACAGGTGCAATGATCTGTAAGCTGCTCTGACAGCTGATGCTTAAAGTTAGTGACGGAGATATGAGTCTCCAGCTTCAGTGATTTTTGCAATTCGTTCCAGTCATTGGCAGCAGAGAACTGGAAAGAAAGGCGGCCAAAAGAGGAATTGGCTTTGGGGGTGACCAGTGAAATAAACCTGCTGGAGCTCGTGCTAGGAGTGGGTGCGGATATGGTGACCAGTGAGCTGAGATAAGGTGGGGCTTTACCTAGCAAAGACTTATAGATGACCTGGAGCCAGTGGGTTTGGCAACGAATATGAAGCGAGGGCCAGCCAACGAGAGCATACAGGTCGCAGTGGTGGGTAGTATATGGAGCTTTGGTGACGTAACAGATGGCACTGTGATAGACTGCATCCAATTTGCTGAGTAGAGTGTTGGAGGCTATTTTGTAAATTACAATCGCCAAAGTCAAGGCACGGTAGGATAGTACGTTTTACGAGGGTATGTTAGGCAGCATGAGTGAAAGATTCTTTGTTGCAAAATAGGAATCCAATTCTAGATTTAATGTTGGATTGGAGATGCTTAATGTGAGTCTGGAAGGAGAGTTTACAGTCTAACCAGACACCTAGGTATTTGTAGTTGTCCACATATTCTAAGTCAGAACCGTCCAGAGTACTGATGCTGGACGGGCAGGCAGGTGCAGGCAGCAATCGGTTGAAGAGCATGCATTTAGTTTTACTTGCATTTAAGAGCAGTTGGAGGCCACAGAAGGAGAGTTGTATGGCATTGAAGCTCGTCTGGAGGTTAGTTAACACGGTGTCCAAAGAAGGGCCAGAAGAATACAGAATGGTGTCATCTGCGTAGAGATGGATCAGAGAATCACCAGCAGCAAGAGCGACATCATTGATATATACAGAGAAAAGAGTCGGCCTGAGAATTGAACCCTGTGGCACCCCCATAGAGACTGTCAGAGGTCCGGACAACAGGCCCTCCGATTTGACACACTGAACTGTCTGAGAAGTAGTTGGTGAACCAGGCGAGGCAGTCATTTGAGGAACCAAGGCTGTTGAGTCTGCCGATAAGAATGTGGTGATTGACAGAGTCGAAAGCCTTGGCCAGGTCGATGAATACGGCTGCACAGTATTGTCTTTTATCGATGGCGGTTATGATATCGTTTAGGACCTTGAGCGTACACCCATGACTAGCTCGGAAACCAGATTGCATAGCGGAGAAGGTACGGTGGGATTCAAAATGGTCGGTGATCTGTTCGTTAACTTGGCTGTCGAAGACCTTAGAAAGGCAGGGTAGGATGGATATAGGTCTGTAACAGTTGGGGTGTAGAGTGTCTCCCCCTTTGAAGAGGGGGATGACCGCGGCAGCTTTCCAATCTTTGGGGATCTCAGACGAAACGAAAGAGAGGTTGAACAGGCTAGTAATAGGGCAGTGGATCATTTTAGAAAGAGAGGGTCCAGATTGTCTAGCCCAGCTGATTTGTAGGGGTCCAGATTTTGCAGCTCTTTCAGAACATCAGCTATCTGGATTTGGGTGAATAAGAAATGGGGGAGGCTTGGGCAAGTTGCTGCAGGGGGTGCTGAGATGTTGACCGGGGTAGGGGTAGCCAGGTGGAAAGCATGGCCAGCCGTAGAAAAATTCTTATTGAAATTCTCAATTATCTGGGATTTATCGGTGGTGACAGTGTTTCCTAGCCTCAGTGCAGTGGACAGCTGGGAGGAGGTGTTCTTATTCTCCATGGACTTTACAGTGTCCCAGAACTTTTTGGAGTTTGTGCTTCAGGAAACACATTTCTGTTTGAAAAGATAGCCTTTGCTTTCCTAACTGCCTGTGTATATTGGTTCCTAACTTCCCTGAAAATGTGTATATCGCTCCTATTCGATGTTAATGCAGTACACCACAGGATGTTTTTGTGCTGGTCAAGGGCAGTCAGGTCTGGAGAGAACCAAGGGCTATATCTGTTCCTGGGTCTACATTTTTTGAATGGGGCATGCTTATCTAAGATGGTGAGGAAGGCACTTTTAAAGAGTAACCAGGCATCCTCTACTGACAGAATGAGATCAATATCCTTCCAGGATACCCGGGCCAGGTCGATTAGAAAGGCCTGCTCACTGAAGTGTTTTAGGGGGCATTTGACAGTGATGAGGGGTGGTCGTTTGACAGCAGACCTATAACGGACGCAGGCAATGAGGCAGTGATCGCTGAGATCCTGGTTGAAGACAGCAGAGGTGTATTTAGAGGGCAGGTTGGTCAGGATGATATCTTTGAGGGTGCCCGTGTTTACGGATTTGGGGTTGTACCTGGTAGATTCATTGATAATTTGTATTAGATTGAGGGCATCTAGCTTAGATTGTAGGACGGCCAGGGTGTTAAGCATGTCCCAGTTTAGGTCACCTAACAGTACGAGTTCTGAAGATAGATGGGGGGCAATCAATTCACATATGCTATCCAGGGCACAGCTGGGGGTTGAAGGTGGTCTATAACAAGCGGCAACAGTGAGAGACTTGTTTCTGGAAAAGTGGATTTTTAAAAGTAGAAGCATGAATAGTTTGGGCACAGACCTGGATAGTATGACAGAACTCTGCAGGCTATCTCTGCAGTAGATTGCAACTCCGCCCCCTTTGGCAGCTCTATCTTGTCGGAAAATGTTATAGTTAGGGATGGACATTTCAGGATTTTTGGTGGCCTTCCTAAGCCAGGATTCAGACACAGCTAGGACATTCGTGTTGGCAGGGTGTGCTAAAGCAGTGAATAAAACAAAGTTAGGGAGGAGGCTTCTAATGTTAACATGCATGAAACCAAGGCTTTTACGGTTACAGAAGTCAACAAATTAGAGCGCCTGGGGAATGGGAGTGGAGCTAGGTGCTGCAGGGCCTGGATTAACCTCTACATCACCAGAGAAACAGGGGAGGAGTAGGATAAGGGTACGGCTAAAGGCTATAAGAACTGATCGTCTTGTCCGTTCGGAACAGAGGGTAAAAGGAGCAGGTTTCTGGGCAAGGAAGAATAGATTCAAGGCATAATGTACAAACAAGGGTATGGTAGGATGTGAATACAGTGAAGGTAAACCTAGGCATTGAGTGACGATGAGAGAGGTTTTGTCTCTAGAGACACCATTTAAACCAGGTGAGGTCCCCGCATGTGTGGGAGGTGGAACAAAAGGGCTAGCTGAGGCATATTGAGCAGGGCTGGAGGCTCTACAGTGAAATAAGACAATAATTACCAACCAAAACAGCAATGGGCAAGGCATATTGACAATAGGGAGAGGCATGCTTAGCCGAGTGATCATAGGGTCCAGTGAGTAGCTAGGCGAGCTGGAGACACGGCGATTCAGACAGCTAGCGGGCCGGGGCTAGCAGGCTAGCAGAAGGACCTTAGGGGACATCGCGGCGGAAGAGTCTGTTGAAGGCTAACTGGTGCTTGCTTCGGGACAGAGCCGTTAGCCAGGAGTAGCCGCTCGGATAGCAGCTAGCTAACTACGATGATCCGGTGTAAAGGTTCAGAGCTTGCCGTAGGAATCCGAAGATGTGGAGATGTGGTAGAGAAGAAAAAAAATCAGTCCGATATGCTCTAGACTGCTAGCAGGCCGCTGCTAGCAGGCTAGCAGATGGGCCTTCAGGGGACATCGCAACGGAGGAACCTGTTGAAACCCCCTCGGGCAGATTACGTAGTAGACCAGTCGTAATGGAACGGCGGGGCTCCGTGTTGGCAGTAAAAGGGGTCCAGGCCAATTGGCAAAATAGGTATTGTAGCCCAAGAAGTGGCTGATGGACCTCTTCAGCTAGCTGGGAGCTGGGCCTGGCACGAGGCTAGCTCCAGGCTAACTGGTGCTTGCTTCGGGACAGAGATGTTAGCCAGGAGTAGCCACTCGGATAGCAGCTAGCTAGCTGCGATGATCCAGGTGAAAAGGTTCAGAGCTCGCGGGAGGAATCCGGAGACGTGGAGATGTGGTAGAGAAAAAGCAGTCCGATATGCTCTGGGTTGAATCGCGCTGTGCAGACTGGCAGGAGCTGTCCGTGCTGAGGTTAGCTGATGACCGCTAGCAGTGGCTAACTGACTACTAGCTAGGGGGGTTCCGGTTCTAAAGTATAGAAAATAGCAGATCCATACCACATTGGGTGAGGTGGGTTGCAGGAGAGTATGTTGAAATTGAAGTTAAAAATATATACAAAATATATACAAAGAAAAAATATATATATATACACGGGACACGGCAAGACAAAGACGTCTGACTGCTACGCCATCTTGGAAGTATAAGGACAGTGAAAGAAAGTGGAGAATCTCTGGTTGTTTTTTGGCCTTCCCTGCTTTATTTTCCCTTGGGGTTTTAGTCCAGTGCTTGTCTTGTTTGATGTCTTTCCTGAGTGTGTCCCATCCATTACGCTGCTGATGGCCTCCCATTTTATTTTCTTCCACAGGCCATGATTTAGTTTTGTCACCATGTCCTCAGAATGTAATGTGTGAGTTGTTGATGAAGACTTGTAGTTTATTGATTAGGGGTTGTGTGGATTTCCATGTTTCGCAGCTACTGTAAAAATAACTGATTTTACATTTGTGTTGAGGATGTGAAAATAGCTAAATATTATGAGGAAATCTTTTATAACATATTTATGTAAGAAGGGAGACAGGATTTGCCTTAAAAAACATAATTTAGAATTAAACAAGATTACCATCATGTAGAAATATGACCTCGTAGAGAATGTCACTGTATGTTTTGACATTACAAACGTAATTTGTTTTCCGTGTCATACCTCATAAGAATTTTCGGTTCAAAGGTCTTATCAAATCCTCAAATTGGTAGTGATAGTTCTAGACAATGATTAATCTCTGTCTGTCTGTCTCTCTCTGTGTGTGTGTGTGTGTGTGTGTGTGTGTGTGTGTGTGTGTGTGTGTGTGTGTGTGTGTGTGTGTGTGTGTGTGTGTGTGTGTGTGTGTGTGTGGGGGGGTGTGTGTGTGTGGGGGGGTGTGTGTGTGTGTGTGTGTATGTGTGTCATCTCTCAGCATGGCACAGGCCAGGGGCTCTGAACACACGTCCCTTCTCTCTTTCCCTCACAGCCTTGTCAGCGACGTCATGGCTGCCAATCCAAACGCCTCTCTCCTGCCTCAGAGCGGTGGGATATCACTCATCAGCATCGACATGTGTTGGCAGACAGACTGCTGGCAAGAGACCCGGGTCACAGCTGTGAAAAGGGAGGAGGAGTGGAGAGGGGCGATGGATTGGTTGAGCAGAAGAGAGCTAAAATGAAGGGATGGAGTGGTGAAGAGGTGGAGGAGAGGGATGGAGGAGTGGAGGGAGGGATGGATGGAGGAGTGGAGAGGTGGAGGGGTGGTGTGGAGTGGAGAGGTGTAGGGGTGGAGGGGTGGAGTGGAGTGGAGAGGTGGAGGGAAGGGATGGAGTGTAGAGGGATGAGGAGTGGAGAGGTGGAGTAGAGGGATGGAGCAGTGGAGGGGTGAAGGAAAGGGAGGCGGGGTAGAGGGATGGAGGAGTGGAGAGGTGGAGTAGAGAGGTGGAGGAAAGGGATGGAGAGGTGGAGGGGTGGAGTGGTAGAGGGATGAGGAGTAGGGAGGTGGAGGAAAGGGATGGAGGGGTGGAGTGGTAGAGGGATGGAGGAGTGGAGAGATGGAGTAGAATGATGGAGGGGTGGAGAGGTGAGATGGTAGAGGGATGGAGGAGTGGAGAGGTGGAGGAAAGTGTTAGAGGAGTGGAGAGATAGAGGACAGGGTGGGAAGGGTAGAGGGGTCGAGGAGTGGAGAGGTGGAGTAGAGAGGTGGAGGAAAGGGATGGAGGGGTGGAGAGATGGAGGAAAGGGATGAGGGGTAGAGGGATGGAGGAAAGGGAGGAGTGGAGAGGAATGGAGGAGTGGAGAGGAGAGGAGTGATGGAGCAGTAGAGAGGGATGGAGGAGTGGAGAGGTGGAGAGGAGTGATGGAGCAGTAGAGAGGGATGGAGGAGTGGAGAGGAGAGGAGTGATGGAGAGGAGTGATGGAGCAGTAGAGAGGGATGGAGGAGTGGAGAGGTGGAGAGGAGTGATGGAGAGGAGTGATGGAGAGGAGTGATGGAGCAGTAGAGAGGGATGGAGGAGTGGAGAGGAGAGGAGTGATGGAGCAGTAGAGAGGGATGGAGGAGTGGAGAGGTGGAGAGGAGTGATGGAGGGGGTAGAGAGGCTAATGGACTCCTGACAGGGCAGGATTATTGGAAAGCGGAGGTGGGTGACGACCTTCCACTAGGTGGGAGATCTATAGCCACGTGACCTCTTTATCTCTAGTCTTTAATTAAGCATGATTTAATCTACATGTATGCGGTCCATCTTAGCTATATGCATGAATATGCCAACTTTAAAAAAGTATGTAAAGCCTATTCAAAATACATACATTAGGCTACACAATTAGAACGAGCTACTCATAAAAGTAAACTGTTTTGACCACCTGTTTAGTAACAATGTAAATTGTATTTCCTAGAATGTCAACCCTTCTAGAGGATTGTTTATGGTTATCGGTTAGTGAAAGCCATGTCCCATACTACTCATTCATTGAGTATAAATATTTGCGAGTGTGTGTGTATATATATACATATATACAACATGTAAAGTGTTGCAACATGTAAAGTGTTGTAAAGTGTTGGTTCCATGTTTCATGAGCTGAAATAAAAATCCCAGAAATGTTCCATATGCACAAAAAGCTTATTTCTCCCTGTTAGTGAGCATTTCTCCTTTGCCAAGATAATCCATCCACTTGACAGGTATGGCATATCAAGAAGATGAGCAAACAGCATGATCATTACACAGGTTCACCTTATGCTGGGGACAACAAAAGGCCACTCTAAAATGTGCAGTTTTGTCACACAATACAATGCCACAGATGTCTCAAGTTTTGAGGGAGCGCGCAATTGACATGCTGACTGCAAGAATGTCCACCAGAGCTGTTGCCAGATAAGTTATCGTTCATTTATCTACCATAAGCCGTCTCCAATGTCGTTTCAGAGAATTTGGCAGTTTGTCCAACTGGCCTCACAACCGCAGACCACGTGTATGGCGTTGTGTGGGCGAGCGATTTGCAGATGTCAACGTTGTGAACAGAGTGCTCCATGGTGGCGGTGGGGTTATGGTATGGGCAGGCATAAGCTACGGACAACGAACACAACTGCATTTAATCGATGGCAATTTGAATGAACAGATACCGTAACGAGATCCTGAGGCTGATTGTCGTGCCATTCATCCGCCGCTGTCAATTCGTGTTTCAGCATTATAATGCACGGCTCTATGTTGCAAGAATCTGTACACAATTCCTGGAAGCTGAAAATATCCCTGTTCTTCCATGGCCTGCATACTCACCACACATGTCACCAATTGAGCATGTTTGGGATGCTCTGGATCGACATGTACAACAGCATGTTCCAGTTCCATCCAATATCTAGCAATTCCGCACACCCCATCTACAGACCACAATCAACCAGCCCGATGCAAAGGAAATGTGTCACGTTGCATGAAGCAAATGGTGGTCACACTAGATACTGACTGGTTTTCTAATCCACGCCACTACCTTTTTTTTGTTAAGGTATCTGTGACCAACAGATTCATATCTGTATTCCCAGTCAAGTGAAATCCATAGATTAGGGCCTAATGAAAGTATTTAAATTTACTGATTTCCTTATGAGAACTGTAACTCAGTAAAATCTTTGAAATTGTTGCATGTTGCATTTATATTTTTGTTCAGTATACATATACAGTGGGGCAAAAAAGTATTTAGTCAGCCATCAATTGTGCAAGTTCTCCCACTTAAAAGTATGAGAGAGGCCGGTAATTTTCATCATAGGTACACTTCAACTATGACAGACAAAATGACAAAAAAAATCCAGAAAATCACATTGTAGGATTTTTAATGAATTGATTTGCAAATTATGATGGAAAATAAGTATTTGGTCACCTACAAACAAGCAAGATTTCTGGCTCTCACAGACCTATAACTTCTTCTTTAAGAGGCTCCTCTGTCCTCCACTCGTTACCTGTATTAATGGCACCTGTTTAAACTTGTTATCAGTATAAAAGACACCTGTCCACAACCTCAAACAGTCACACTCCAAACTCCACTATGGCCAAGATCAAAGAGCTGTCAAAGGACACCAGAAACAAAATTGTAGACCTGCACCAGGCTGGGAAGACTGAATCTGCAATAGGTAAGCAGCTTGGTTTGAAGAAATCAACTGTGGGAGCAATTATTAGGAAATGGAAGACATACAAGACCACTGATAATCTCCCTCGATCTGGGGCTCCACGCAAGATCTCACCGCGTGGGGTCAAAATGATCACAAGAACGGTGAGCAAAAATCCCAGAACCACACGGGGGGACATAGTGAATGACCTGCAGAGAGCTGGGACCAAAGTAACAAAGCCTACCATCAGTAACACACTACGCCGCCAGGGACTCAAATCCTGCAGTGCCAGACGTGTCCCCCTGCTTAAGCCAGTACATGTCCAGGCCCGTCTGAAGTTTGCTAGAGAGCATTTGGATGATCCAGAAGAAGATTGGGAGAATGTCATATGGTCAGATGAAACCAAAATATAACTTTTTGGTAAAAACTCAACTCGTCGTGTTTGGAGGACAAAGAATGCTGAGTTGCATCCAAAGAACACCATACTTACTGTGAAGCATGGGGGTGGAAACATCATGCTTTGGGGCTGTTTTTCTGCAAAGGGACCAGGACGACTGATCCGTGTAAAGGAAAGAATGAATGGGGCCATGTATCGTGAGATTTTGAGTGAAAACCTCCTTCCATCAGCAAGGGCATTGAAGATGAAACGTGGCTGGGTATTTCAGCATGACAATGATCCCAAACACACCGCCCGGGCAACGAAGGAGTGGCTTCGTAGGAAGCATTTCAAGGTCCTGGAGTGGCCTAGCCAGTCTCCAGATCTCAACCCCATAGAAAATCTTTGGAGGGAGTTGAAAGTCTGTGTTGCCCAGCAACAGCCCCAAAACATCACTGCTCTAGAGGAGATCTGCATGGAGGAATGGGCCAAAATACCAGCAACAGTGTGTGAAAACCTTGTGAAGTCTTACAGAAAACGGTTGACCTCTGTCATTGCCAACAAAGGGTATATAACAAAGTATTGAGAAACGTTTGTTATTGACCAAAGACTTATTTTCCACCATAATTTGCAAATAAATTCATAAAAAATCCTACAATGTGATTTTCTGGATTTTTTTTCCTCATTTTGTCTGTCATAGTTGAAGTGTACCTATGATGAAAATTACAGGCCTCTCTCATCTTTTTAAGTGGGAGAACTTCACTGTATGTCACTGCAGTTTGTGTTCAGCTGTTTCACACCATCTGTTTCTTCCTGCCTTTATTGCAGGTCATTGAGGGATACCATTGAATTTGAACTCAATTTTTATCCACCGTGACCTAACTGCGATTTCGGCCCACTGACTCAGTCATAATAAACATTCTAAAACACGGTTGTCAAACATGGCTGTTTGTTGAACGCGGTTGTTAGTGTGGACAGGACTAGGCTATACAACTTTGCTACACTGATCCAACACTTACACAGGCTGCATCGCAAATGGCACCCTATTCCCTATGGCCCATGGTCAACCAAGGTATCATCATGCTGTATGGTTGTGTGCAAGGACACACTGGGTGATTTAAAATGCTTATAGCTGTGATCTAGAAACAGCTAACCATTCATCAGCTACATCAGCATTTCTCATGCTGTTTTTACATTGGGTAATTACACTATCGATCGCTTGATAACATCAAGCAGTACATTATTTCCATAAAATCTCATCAATTATAGATGGTCTTTAAATTAAATTCATTATGAGGTGATGGGAGAGCATATTTAGTGCTGGTAGTCTTTATGATTTTTAACTCGTTGTGCTCTTTTCTTAATGAAAGTTATTTTTCAAAGCTTGTGTCTGAGGTTGTGAGGCACCTTCTTGTGTGTGGAAGCACAGGCTTGCATTCATCAGGTGAGCAGTATCAGGGATGTTTTCATTTGGCACCAAACGGAAGAAAACTGACTGAAAAAAATGGAGGGACTACCTGGACGTTTTCTGTTGCAAAACGTTTTGCTACAATGTTCCCTAATGAACATGACCCAGATGTGCCTCTGCATAACATAAAGAGAGTGCAGAGGCAGTAGACACAAGCCTGTCATCTAAAATTGACAGGATAATCACACAAGTTGACAAGACAATTGGAAAAATATGACTGAAGAACTAAAGCAATGGACAGAGTATGAGGCTATTAACTGCATAAGCCACGGAGATGATGCTTGTCTGTCACTCTCATCTCTTTGCCATAAGGATACAAAAGGAGTGTCTAGAGACATCTAGTGGCCAACGTGAAGTGTGTTTCCAGAATTCATTGCACTAATACCAAAGGTGTATTAGGATGAGGAAAGGCCCTTTGCATTGTCAATACATACAATCAAATATGACTTTTGTTCTCTTACTACTACTTTGTGATCTTGAGCTGATGACTATCAACAGAGATGTTATAAAAAACTGTCTGAAGATAGTGAGTTCTGCAGACAAGAGACAGACGGGAGAGCAGTACGATCGGGTACAAGTTCACTTTTGCATGAATAGACTGTTCTCTCTGCTTCTGCACGGCAAGCGGTAACGGTATATCAAGTCTGACACAAACAGACTCCTGAACAGCTTCTATTCCCAAGCCATAAGACTGCTAAATTGCTAACAGAATGGCTACACAGACTTGACCCTTGCATTTTATTTTTGCGCTGTCTATATGGACACTCACAGGACTCTACACAAACACGCACACTGACACTCCATCACGCACACACATTTATACTGACTCTACACACAAGTATACACTCACACTATCATCATTTACGCTGCTGCTACTGTGTTTATCGTATATCCTGATGCCTAGTCACCTTACCCCTATACATATCTACCTCCGTCACTCCAGTATCCCTGCCCATTGTAAATATGGTACTGGAACTGACCCTGTATATAGTATGCTTACTCCTATACATATCTACCTCCATCCCTCCAGTGTCCCTGCACATTGTAAATATGATACTCACCATGTATATTGCTTCTGACTTATCTGTGTTTTTTTGAAATAAAGTTTTTTGTTGTTCTAACTTGCATTATTTTTAGTACTACATCGATATAATGGCATTGTTGGGTCTGGAACTGGAAATAAAGGCATTTCACTGTACTTGTGCATGTGACATTAAAACTTGAAATTTGAATTAATGATAGATTACTCATTCATGTATTAATCTTTCCATGGATCAATGATCCAAAGAGCCATGTGCCCATTAATCAACACAATCATTTTTGTCCACTGTCAGTAAACATACATGTACAAAAAAAGCATAGCCATGTTTGTTGCAAGATATGTTTCAGAGTGATCTGTTGTTTTCTTTCATTTTGGTCACCAGTAGACTCCAGGGAGGGCTGTAGCAGTAGACTCCAGGGAGGGCTGTAGCAGTAGACTCCATGGAGGGCTGTAGCAGCAGACTCCAGGGAGGGCTGTAGCAGTAGACTACAGGGAGGGCTGTAGCAGTAGACTCCAGGGAGGGCTGTAGCAGTAGACTCCAGGGAGGGCTGTAGCAGTAGACTGCAGGGAGGGCTGTAGCAGTAGACTCCGGGGAGGGCTGTAGCAGTAGACTCCATGGAGGGCTGTAGCAGTAGACTCCAGGGAGGGCTGTAGCAGTAGACTACAGGGAGGGCTGTAGCAGTAGACTCCAGGGAGGGCTGTAGCAGTAAACTCCAGGGAGGGCTGTAGCAGTAGACTCCAGGGAGGGCTGTAGCAGTAGACTCCGGGGAGGGCTGTAGCAGTAGACTCCATGGAGGGCTGTAGCAGTAGACTCCAGGGAGGGCTGTAGCAGTAAACTCCAGGGAGGGCTGTAGCAGTAGACTCCAGGGAGGGCTGTAGCAGTAGACTCCAGGGAGGGCTGTAGCAGTAGACTCCAGGGAGGGCTGTAGCAGTAGACTCCAGGGAGGGCTGTAGCAGTAGACTCCAGGGAGGGCTGTAGCAGTAGACTCCAGGGAGGGCTGTAGCAGTAGACTCCAGGGAGGGCTGTAGCAGTAAACTCCAGGGAGGGCTGTAGCAGTAGACTCCAGGGAGGGCTGTAGCAGTAGACTCCATGGAGGGCTGTAGCAGTAGACTCCAGGGAGGGCTGTAGCAGTAGACTCCAGGGAGGGCTGTAGCAGTAGACTCCAGGGAGGGCTGTAGCAGTAGTCAAAAGTTTGGACACACCTACTCAGTCAAGGGTTTTTCTTTATTTTAACTATTTTCCACATTGTAGAATAATAGTGAAGACATCAAAACTATGAAATAACACATATATAAATCATGCAGTAACCAAAGAATTGTTAAACAAATATATATATTTACATTTACATTTAAGTCATTTAGCAGACGCTCTTATCCAGAGCGACTTACAAATTGGTGCATTCACCTTATGACATCCATATATATATATTTTATATTATATATTCCTCAAAGTAGCCACCCTTTGCCTTGATGAAAGTTTCGCACACTCTTGCATTCTCTGAACCAGCTTCACCTGGAATGCTTTTCCAACAGTCTTAAAGGAGTTCCCACATGTGCTGAGCACTTGTTGGCTGCTTTTCCTTCACTCTGCGGTCAAACTCAGCACTCCATCACTCTCCTTCTTGGTCAAATAGCTCTTACACAGCTTGAAGGTGTGTTGGATCAGTGTCACTGTTGAAAAACAAATGATAGTCCCACTAAGCACAAACCAGATGGGATGGTGTATCACTGCAGAAAGCTGTGGTAGCCATGCTTGTTAAGTGTGCCTTGAATTCTAAATAAATCACAGACAGTATCACCAGCAAAGCACCCCCACAAATGGAGTGGAACGAAACATGCGGAGATCATCCGTTCACCTACTCTCCGTCTCACAAAGACACCTTTGGAACCAAAAATCTCAAATTTGGACTCATCAAAACAAATGACAGATTTCCACCGGTCTAATGTCCATTGCTCGTGTTTCTTGGCCCAAGGAAGTCTCTTCTTCTTATTGGTGTCCTTTAGAGGTGGTTTATTTGCAGCAATTCGACCATGAAGGCCTGATTCACGCAGTCTCCTCTGAACAGTTAATATTGAGATGTGTCTGTTACTTGAACTCTGTGAAGCATTTATTTGGGCTGCAATTTCTGAGGCTGGTAACTCTAATGAACTTATCCTCTGCAGCAGAGGTAACTCTGGGTCTTCCTTTCCTGTGGCGGTCCTCATGAGAGCTAGTTTCATCATAGCGCTTGATGGTTTTTGTGACAGCACTTGAAGAAACCTTCAAAGTTATTCAAATTTTCCAGATTGACTGACCTTCATGTCTTAAAGTAATGATGGACTTGGTCTTTTACTAAATAGGGCTATCTTCTGTATACCCCCTAGATGCCCCCTACCTTGTCACAACACAGCTGATTGATTCAAACGCATTAAGAAGGAAAGAAATTCCACAAATGAACTTTTAACAAGGCACACCTGTTAATTGAAATTCATTCCAGGTGACTACCTCATGAAGCTAGGTAGAGGATGCCTGGTTGCTGTTCAAAAGTGCTTTCCTCTCCATCTTAAATAAGCATGCACCATTCAAAAAATGTAGAACTAAAAACAGATATAGCCCTTGGTTTACCCCAGACTTGACTGCCCTTGACCAGCACAAAAACATCCTGTGGCGTTCTGCATTAGCATCGAATAGCCCCCGCATTATGCAACTCTTCAGGGAAGTCAGGAACCAATACAGTTAGTCAGTTAGGAAAGCTAAGGCTAGCTTTTTCAAACAGAAATTTGCTTCCTGTAGCACTAATTCCAAAAAGTTTTGGGACACTGTAAGTCCATGGAGAATAAGAGCACCTCCTCCCAGCTGCCCACTGCACTGAGGATAGGAAACACTCTCACCACCGATAAATCTACGATAATCGATCATTTCAATAACCATTTTTCCACGGCTGGCCATGCTTTCCACCTCGCTACCCCTACCCCGGTCAACATCTCAGCACCCCCTGCAGCAACTTGCCCCCCCCCCCCCCCCGCTTCTCCTTTACCCAAATCCAAACAGCTGATGTTCTAAAAGAGCTGCAAAATCTGGATCGCTACAAATCAGCTGGGCTAGACAATCTGGACCTTCTTTTTCTAAAATTATCCCCCGAAATTGTTGCAACCCCTATTACTAGCGTATTCAACCTCTCTTTCATATCGTCTGAGATCCCCAAAGATTGGAAAGCTGCCGCGGTCATCCCCCTCTTCAAAGGGGGAGACACTCTTCGAAAGCCAAGTTAACGAACAGATCACCGACCATTTCAAATCCCACCGTACCTTCTCCACTATGCAATCTGGTTTGCAAGCTGGTCATGGGTGCACCTCAGCCACGCTCAAGGTCCTAAACGATATCATAACCGCCATCGATAAAAGACATTACTGTGCAGCCATCTTCATCGACCTGGCCAAGGCTTTTGACTCTGTCAATCACCGCATTCTTATCGGCAGACTCAATAGCCTTGGCTTCTCAAATGACTGCCTCGCCTGGTTCACCAACTACTTCTCAGATAGAGTTCAGTGTGTCAAATCAGAGGGCCTGTTGTCCGGACCTCTGGCAGTCTCTATGGGGGTGCCACAGGGTTCAATTCTCGGGCTGACTCTTTTCTCTGTATATATCAATGATGTCGCTCTTGCTGCTGGTGATTCTCGGATCCACCTCTACGCAGACAACACAATTCTATATACATCTGGCCCTTCTTTGGACACTGTGTTAACAAACCTCCAAACGAGCTTCAACGCCATACAACACTCCTTCCGTGGCCTCCAACTGCTTTTAAATGCTAGTAAACTAAATGCATGCTCTTCAACCAATCGCTGCCCGCACCCTCCTGCCCGACTAGCATCACTACTCTGGACGGTTCTGACTTAGAATATGTGGACAACTATAAATACCTAGCTGTCTGGTTAGACTCTAAACTCTCCTTCCAGACTCACATTAAGCATCTCCAATCCAAAATTAAATCTAGTATCGGCTTCCTATTTCGCAACAAAGCCTCCTTCACTCATGCTGCTAAACATACCCTCGTAAAACTGACTATCCTACCGATCCTTGACTTCGGCGACAGTCATTTACAAAATAGCCCCCAACACTCTACAAACTGGATGTAGTCTATCACAGTGCCATCCGTTTTGTCACCTAGCCCCATATACTACCCACCACTGCGACCTGTATGCTCTCGTTGGCTGGCCCTCACTACATATCTGTCGCCAAACCCACTGGCTCCAGGTCATCTATACGTTTTTGCTAGGTAAAGCCCCACCTTATCTCAGCTCACTGGTCACCATAGCAACACCCACCAGTAGCACGCTCTCCAGCAGGTATATTTCACTGGTCATCCCCAAAGCCAACACTTCCTTTGGCTGCCTTTCCTTCCAGTTCTCTGCTGCCAATGACTGGAACAAATTGCAAAAATCTCTGAACCTGGAGTCTTGTATCTCCCTCTCTAACTTTAAGCATCAGCTCTCAGAGCAGCTCACAGATCACTGTACCTGTACACAGCCAATCTGTAAATAGCACACCCAACTACCTCATCTCCATATTATTACTTACCCTCTTTCTCTTTTGTACCCCAGTATCTCTACTTACACATCATCATCTGCACATCTATCACTCCAGTATTAATGCTAAATTGTAATTATTTTTGCCTCTGTGGCAAGTTTATTGCCTACCTCCCTACCCCCTTCTACATTTGCACACACTGTACATAGATCTTTCAAAAAAAAATTGTGTGTTATTGACTGTATGTTTGTTTATGTGTAACTCTGTGCTGTTTTTGTCGCACTGCTATGCTTTATCTTGGCCAGGATGCAGATGTAAATGAGAACTTGTTCTCAACTGGTCTACCTAGTTAAATAAAGGTGAAATAAAATAAATAAATAAAAGCTGGTTGAGAGAATACCAAGAGTGAGCAAAGCTGTCATCAAGGCAAGGGGTGGCTACTTTGAAGAATCTACAATATATTTTGATTTGTTTAACACTTTTTGGGTTACTTCATGATTCCATATTTCTTATTTCATAGTTTTGCTGTCTTCAATAGTATTCTACAATGCAGAAAATAGTAAAAATAAACTAAAACCCTGGAATGAGTAGGTCTGTCACACCCTGATCTGTTTCACCTGTCCTTGTGATTGTCTCCACCCACTCCAGGTGTCGCTTGTTTCCCCAATGTATTTATCCCTGTTTCCTGTCTCTCTGTGCTAGTTCTACTTGTATGTCCAAGTCAACCAGTGTGGTTTTCCCCGTGCGACTGCCTTTTCTATTCTCTTTTTGCTAGTCCTCCCGGTTTTGACCCGTGCCTGTTTCTGGACCCGCCTGCCTGACCATTCTGCCTGCCTTGACCTCGAGCCTGCCTGCCACTCTGTACCTCCTAGACTCTGAACTGGTTTTGACCTTTTGCCTGTTCACGACCATTCTCTGTCCTACCCCTTTTTGGATCAAAAGACTAAGACCATCTGCCTTGTGTGTCTGCATCTGGGTCTCGCCTTGTGTCCTGATAGGTGACCAAACTTTTGACTGGTACTATATATAAATGTTACATTTATGTAAAAATATATATATATATATATATATATATATAGATTTGCAAAGAAATTTAGAAAAAAAAGTATGTTCTCCGTTCTCTGTCCTCCATGACCCGGAAACTGGTCGAGGAGCGTGTCAATTCGTTAATAGGCAACTGAAAGACAGTCTTCCCGTCTGCCACACCCCCTTTGAATCAGATGTTGTATTGTCAGTTGAGAAAAGCACGCACACATTTAAAAACAATAGGCTACTTATCCTTTTATCTATAAAATGTCTTGCACAACTAACTTAATTAGTTAAAAAAATAATTGTAGACATTTATTTTGGGATCCACCCCTGTAAAGGTTACCTTATGCATCCCGGTCTAAACAGTTTATACATATATTTATGATGAAATTGTGTGACGGTTTGTCTTGTTTTTGGCAACGTTCTGCAGTTTTTTTCCCCGGCTGTTTGCGCACACAACATAATTTTATTGAGGCTTGTCGAAGTTCAGTAGCTGAAGTCCATGCCCCTTCATTGTGATTGGTCAACAGTAGGGATTCTTCAATTAAGTGTTTGTTGTCATTCAACAACAGACAACTAGTTTTCATGCACAGCTAGAGGTAAATTAAGACCTCTGCAAAAACATCAAAAATATTTACACATTTCTTGAGTTGTCTGAGATTAATGTAGACAATTTTGAGGAAGTGTACTTATCATGGCGCTGTAGAAGATGGCTGACGTATTACGTGCTCCTAACCGAATGTGTTTTTTGTTAGTTTTTTTGCGTTGTTTGTAACTTATTTTTTTACTTATTCTGTACTTAAAGTTGCTGCTACCGTCTCTTATGACCGAAAAATTGCTTCTGGACATCAGAACAGTGATTACTCACCACAAACTGGCAGAAGCTTTTTTTTTCCTTTAACAAGTCCGCCGTGAAGGACATACTGCTTTTGCGTGAAGAGAAGACAGAGAAAAAGAGGACAGAGGTCGCGCTGCCTTCTGAGAATTCGTAGGCGATCCCCACCCACTGCCTTCTGTTCCACTATCTAACATGCAATCATTGGACAATAAAATCGACGACCAACGAGGAAGATTAAACTACCAACTGGACATTAAAAACTGCAATATCTTATGCTTCACGGAGTCGTGGCTGAACGATGACATTATCAACATACAGCATCGGCAGGATAGAACAGCGGCGTCTAGTAAGACAAGGGGGGCGGACTATGTATATTTGTAAACAACAGCTGGTTTACGATATCTAAGGAAGTGTCGAGATTTTTCTCCCCTGAGGTAGAGTATCTCATGATAAGCTGTAGACCACATTTTTCGTAGCTGTCTACATACCACCACAGACCAATGCTGGCACTAAGACCGCACTCAATGAGATGTATTCCACCATAAGCAAACAATAAAACGTTCATCCAGAGGCGGCGCTCCTAGTAGCCGGGGACACTAATGCAAGGAAACTTACATCTGTTTTACTAAATTTCTATCAGCATGTTAAATGTGCAACCAGAGGGAAAGAAACTCTAGACCACCTTTACTCCACACACAGAGACGCCTACAAAGCTCTCCCTCGCCCTTCATTTGGCAAATCTGACCATAATTCTATCCTCCTGATTCCTGCTTACAAGAAAAAAAATTAAGCAGGACGCACCAGTGACTCGGTCAATAAAAAAGTGCATCAATGATGTCGTCCCCACAGTGACCATACGTACATACCTCAACCAGAGGCCATGGATTACAGGCAACATCCTGACTGAGCTAAAGGCTAGAGTTGCCACTTTCAAGGAGCGGGACTCTAACCCGGAAGCTTATAAGAAATCCTGATATGCCCTCCGATGAAGCATCAAACAGGCAAAACGTCAATACAGGACTAAGATCGAATCGTACTACACCGGCTCCGACACTCGTTGGATGTGGCAAGGCTTGCAAACCATTACAGACTACAAAGGGAAGCACAGCCGAGAGCTGCCCAGTGACACAAGCCTACCAGATGAGCTAAAGTACCTCTATGCTCGCTTCGAGGCAAATAACACTGAAACATGCATGAGAGCACCATCTGTTCTGGAAGAATGTGTGATCACGCTCTCCGCAGACTTTGTGAGTAAGACCTTTAAACAGGTCAACATTCACAAGATCGCAGGGCCAGACGGATTACTATGACGTGTACTGCAAGCATGCGATGACCAACTGGCTAGTATCTTCACTGACATTTTCAGCCTCTCCCTGTCCGAGTCTGTAACACCAACACTTTTTAAGCAGACCACCATAGTCCCTGTGCCCAAGATCACTAAGGTAACCTGCCTAAATGACTTCCGACCCATAGCACTCATGTCTGTAGTGCTTTGGAAGGCTGGTCATGGTTCACATCAACACCATTATCCCAGAAAACCTAGACCCACTTCAATTTGCATTCAGCCCTAACAGATCCACAGATGATGCAAACTCTATTGCACTCCACACTGCCCTTTCCCACCTGAACAAAAGGAACACCTACGTGAGAATGCTATTCATTGACTACAGCTCAGCGTTCAACACCATAGTGCCTTCAAAGCTCATCACTACGCTAAGGACCCTGGGACTAAACACCTCCCTCTGCAACCGGATCCTGGACTTCCTGATGCCCCACCCCCAGGGGTATGGGTAAGCAACAACACATCCGCCACACTGATCCTCAACACAGGGGCCCCTCAGGGGTGCGTGCTCAGTCCCCTCCTGTTCTCCCTGTTCACTCATGACTGCACGGCCAGGCACAACTCCAAACCTATCATTAAGTTTGCCACAACAGTTGTAGACCTGATCACCGACAACGACGAGACAGGCTATAGGGAGGAGGTCAGAGACCTGGTCGTGTGGTGCCAGGACAACAACCGCTCCTTCAACGTGATCAAGACAAAGGAGATGATTGTGGACTACAGGAAAAGGAGGATCGAGCACGCCCCCATTCTCATCGACAGGGTTATAGTGGAGCAGGTTGAGAGGTTCAAGTTCCTTGGTGTCCACATCACCAACAAACTAACATGGTCCAATACAGCTAGACAGTCGTGGAAAGGGCATGACAAAACCTATTCCCCCTCAAGATACTGAAAAGATTTGACATGGGTCCTCAGATCCTCAAAAGGTTCTACAGCTGCACCATCGAGAGCATCCTGGCTGGTTGCATAACTGCCTGGTATGGCAACTGCTCGGCCTCTGACCGCAAGGCACTACAGGAGGTTGTACGTACGGCCCAGTACATCAATGGGGCCATGCTTCCTGCCATCCAGGACCTCTATACCAGGCGGTATCAGAGGAAGGGCCTAAAAATTGTCAAAGACTCCAGCCACCTTAGTCATAGACTGTTCTCTCTGCTACCGCACGGAAAGCGATACCGGAGCCCCAAGTCTAGGTCCAACAGCTTCTACCCCAAAGCCAATAGACTCCTGAACATCTAATCAAATGGCTACACAGACTATTTGCATTGCCCCCACCCCCCCTTTGACGCCGCTGCTACTCTCTGTTATTATCTATGCATAGTCACTTTAATAACTACCTACATGTGCATATTACCTCAATTACCTCAACTAACCGGTGCCCCCGCACATTGACTCTGTACTGGTACCCGCTGTATATAGTCTCGCTATTGTTATTTTACTGCTGCTCTTTAATTACATGTTCCTTTTATTTCTTATTCTTATTCAGATTTTTTTAACTACATTGTTGGTTAGGGGCTTGTAAGTTAATATTTCACTGTAAGGTCTACACCTTTTGCATTTGGCGCATGTGACTAATACAATTTGATTTGATTTGTTGCTATGCCGTTTCAACAGTTTCAACAGTTATATTGCTGTTTTTTGGAGAAGAAGCTTCTCATTTCATTTGAGCGCAGTTTCGGCCACAATCACTCTTCTCGCTGCCTCTCTTCGATTACCTTTTACCTTTTTCAAAAGAAGGCAAGAGAGGATGGAGGAGAGGATGCAGTTGAGCAATACTAATTGAGAAAAGACCTGAGTTGTTTGTTTTCTGAATTGTCATGATTATATTTAACCACTAGGGGGAGGCACCTGACACGGCCACACAATACTAGACGCTTTTAGACAAATTACTGCCACTCACAGTTCAAAACGGGAAACCCACACACAGAGTTAGAGACAGTACAATGGTACATTCAAGGGTGAAAGGTTCTACCTGGAACTTAAAAGGGCTCTCCTACAGGGACAGTCGAAGAACCCGTTGGTTCTAGGTATTCTAAAGTGTAGCCTTTGATGACATCATTGTTGTTACAAGGGTCTACCCAATTAAGCATTATTACAGCCTGCTGTATCTGGTCTCAGCTATTAACTGATTAGAAACTCAGAAATTATGTAAGTCTATAAATGGTTATCAACCCCTGTCCCTGGGACTCTTTATTGACACAGAGATAACAGATGATCAAACAATGAGACAATTCTTACATTTCCAGTTAAATAAAAGAACATTGGAACATCAAACATTTGCTGAGGATGTCAGGGACATGAATGCTATCAGTTGTTGACAGTCGTTATGAATTCATGAGACTTTGTTCATGGCTACATCCTGCTCTGCATCTCTTCTGTGTGTGGGCAATAACTTACGTAAGAATCGTTGATGTGGAAAAGTGAGCAAACAAGGGAACTAACATGGGCAATTGAATGTCTATCTTTAGAACATCTGATTTTATGATGGAGGTTCATATAATTTGAAGGATATCTTGGCATTCTATGTGATTCTACATGTTCAAATTACAGGTTAAGGGATTTATCGTGAAAATCATGTGCAACGTTATCAATAATCAACATTTATCATTGATATAGTTTTTTTGGTGTGAATTGTCATTCAGTTATCAGAAATACAATTATTTAACATACAAAGAACATACGTGGCATAACCTATAGTATTCCAGAGTATGTTTTCTATAAATCAAATTGTTTTGTGTTCAATTAATATTAATCCCTGATTTTACCTCACTGTTTAGAGGGTAAAACATTCTAAAAGCCTACATCCTGACATCCCAAGGGACATTATGATTCAGAAAACAACTGTGAATGATGATATCGAATTAAACAATAAACTCAAGTTTTATACTAGTCATCGATGGTAGCCTCTGACAAGTCATAAATTGGCTGATTGAAATAGACAGAATCCCTGGTGGTGATGATGTAGACAGAATGGTTCCTGCTCTGCTTGTTTACTACCTCCGGTCCAGCCCTTCCGGAGGATCTGCCCAACCCCCTCCCTTCTCGTCCTCCTCTAGTTCCTTTACGACCCTCTCATCCTCACTGGAGTTCCTGCTGATGCTCTTTAAGCATTTGTCTAAATTGTGAAAATGGGTACTTTAAACCAATACTGATCAATACTAATTTCCCCCTATTTGATGACATGTAATACGATTTTTCCATAGACTAATTTTATTATGAAGGATATAGATTTTCTACCTATGGTTTTCTGTTCAGGAGTAGGCTAACATCTGTGTGCTTTGTTCTCTATGGAGAATGTATATTACAGACACAATTATGTTCTTTGTTGTTTTTTTATTGACAATGATAATAGAGACTCTAGCCTAGAGTAGAACACAATAGAATAGAGCACATTAGAATAGAATACAATAGAACAGAACACAATATAATAGAACACAGTCAACTAGAACACAATAGAATAGATCACAGTAGAACAGAACACAGTAGAATAGAACACAGCAGAATAGAACACAATAGAAAAATATAGAATGTAGAGTAGAGTATTATACTGAACCAAAATATAAACGCAACATGTAAGTGTTGGTCCCATGTTTCATGAGCTAAAATAAAAGATTTTCCATATGCATAAAAAGTTTATTTCTCTAAAATATTGTGCACAAATTTGTTTACATCCCTGTTAGTGAGCATTTCTCATTTGCTAAGATAATCCATCCACCTGACAAGTGTGGCATTTCAAGAAGCTGATTAAACAGCATGATCATTACACAGGTGCACCTTGTACTGAGAACAATAAAAGGCCACTCTAAAATGTGCAGTTTTGTCACACAACACAATGTTACAGATGTCTCAAGTTTTGAAGGAGTGTGCAATTGGCAGGCTGACTGCAGGAATGTCCACCATAGCTGTTGCCAGGGAATGTAATGTTAATTTCTCTATCATAATCTGCCTCCAACATTGTTTTAGAGAATTTGGCAGTATATCCAACCGGCCTCACAACCGCAAACCACGTGTACGGCATAGCGTCAGCGACGGTTTTGCTGATGTCAACGTTGTGAACAGAGTGCCCCATGGTGGCGGTGGGGTTATGGTATGGGCAGGCATAAGCTACGGACAACGAATCTAATTGCATTTTATCATGGCAATTTGAATGCACAGAGATACTGTGACGAGATCCTGAGGCCCATTGTTGTGCCATTCATCCGCCGCCATCACCTCATGTTTCAGCATTATAATGCATGGCCCCATGTCGCAAGGATCGGTACACATTTCCTGGAAGCTAAAAATGTCCAGTTCTTCCATGGCCTGCATACTCACCAGACATGTCACCCATTGAGCATGTTTGGGATGGTCTGGATCGACGCGTATGACGGCATGTTCCAGTTCCCGCCAATATACAGCAACTTCGCACAGCCATTGAGGTGTGGAACAACATTCCACAGGCCACAATCAACATCCTGATCAACTCAATGCGAAGGAGTGTCATGCTGCATGAGACAAATGGTGGTCACACCAGATACTGACCGTTTTTCTGATCCACGCCCCTACCGTTTTTAAGGTATCTGTGACCAACAGATGCATATCTGTATTCCCAGCCATGTGAAATCCATAGATTACGGCCTAATGTATTTATTTAAATTGACTTATTTCCTTATATGAACTGTAACTCAGTAAAATCTTTGAAATTGTTGCTTTTATATTTTTGTTCAGTACAAAATAGAAAATAAAATAATAGGATAGAATGTATTATTTCCGGAAGACAAACATTGCAATTATTTCGTGTCTGGTAATATTTTTTTACCATTACTTGATTGGTAGCGTAATATCCCAATGTTTCAAATAGAGAACACAACCTCCTTTGTTCCTTGCTTACTGTACTGCCCCTTTAAAATCAAACATTTGAATCTAGGCGTGTTTCCTGCACCCATTGATTAGAAACGATTCAAACTCGCATCCCGTCTTGCGGGAAAGCAAAACCAACACACATTATTTAGGCAACGATTATTTATGATATAGGCCTATTGTTTTTTATTTATTATTGTGTCTTACTGAATAGACTAATATCAACATAAACCAAGCGATGACTGTCATGTGCACACATGTATTATCAGTTTTATGGTTGTCACTCGGTCAAGGTCCACGCTCCTGATGCGAGTAGCAAGACTGGATTTATTTCCTTTGGGCAAAGATCTGACTCAAACAAATTCCGTTATTAAAGGGGATAATTTACGATACTGATTACTGTTCTACTCTAGAATGGAAGCCCTCTGGCACTGGAAGGAGGTGGACGCACTGAAACGAAGAGAACTTTGATTGCCGAAAATATGGATAGACGCATGGATTTGTTCAAATGAATGACACGAAAGACAAGTCCTTCACAATCATGTCATTTCAGACCAACTAACGTGGAGTGTTCATAGGAATACGCATATTTGTGAGCTGAATCGCCCGTTTAAAAGGTGAAGGGGGAAAAAACCATCTCACGGATATTTCCTGTCACAGGGAAATGTACTCTACCGTATAATTTTCGTTTTGAAAGTCAAGTAAATGTTGTAATTTACATGCAGTGGCCTATAAACATTATATGTCACTATAGTTTACTGAGTTGAACGAAAACTGTCAGTATGTCGGCGGTAATGATGACACGGAAAGTACGAAAATGGGAAAAGCTCCCAGGGAAAAACACTTTCTGCTGTGATGGACGCGTAATGATGGCCCGGCAGAAAGGCGTCTTCTATCTAACCTTATTTCTCATCGTTGGCACCTGCTCCCTGTTCTTCGCATTCGAGTAAGTATATCTGTTTATCCATTGTTTATTTGGGCGATGATTAAACAAGCAAGCTGTCAAAATAATTCGGCCGTGTTTTCTCAATAAATTCTGAACAAATCAAAGTCCCATGACGTTTCCTTAGTGTAAAATGTTTTCTAGGATGAGGTACTTTTAGGGCCGCAAGTCCGATTAAACTAATAACCTGTAGTAGGCCTAAATATAGCCTTTATTTACCCTGTACCAAGCTATGAATTAACTGATGACAAAAATCGTTGGCTGAGTGGTATCAGACAGGAACCATTATTGATTAATATCTAGTCTTGCATATTTAAATATTTACTTCCCTTACTGTCCAGTGAAAGGGGCCCTTGCTCAACAGTAAGCATTGCCTTTCAGAACATAATAATAAAACATCAACCTAGCTTTACAGCCTGGTCTCATAGACGACGTAACATAGTAAGTGTAAATCCGTAACACTCAAATTAGTATTATATGTTTAGTAGGGCTACATATGACATAAGTTGATTGTGGTGGATGAAAATCTAGGTAACAAAGGTTGCATGTTTGAATCTCATCATGGACAACTTTAGCATTTTAGCTAATTACCAATTTTCCAACTACTTGCTACTTTGCAACTACTTAGCATGTTAGCTAACCCTTCCCCTAACTGTAACCCTTTAACCTGCACTTGCACCTGTATTGGACTTGGCAGGTGGAGCTAGCTAGCCAGGTGTTTTACAACTGAGGTTTCCGAGTGAAACCGTAGCCCCCCAGAAACAGACTGGCCAAAGAGCAGTTCGGGCAATGCCTTGTCAGTGTGCCTGTCTAAATATTATTTAGTTTGTTGCAGAATTATCATGAATTAATAAACAAATGGGGACCTCAAGGAAAAGTGGTCCAGTGTGTCCAAAATGTTTCTCTCCCTGAAATGTATTGCATTATATTCTAACAGCTGGAATCAAGTTTTACCAAGTAATTCTACTGGACAGGGACCGTCACTGCTAGGCTTCTTGGCCTAATGTAATCGTCCAGTGGACTGCTGAGGAGCTACAGCAGTGGCTGCAGACTGTAGCTCCCTGGGGCCTCTGGCCCTACAGTAAATGTGCAGCCCTTTCCATCTCTGTGTGCGCTCAATGGGAGTCTGGGTCGTGTTCATTAGGCACCAAATGTAAGAAAACGGACCGAAAGAGGGAGGGGCTATATCTGGACTCGTCCAATCAATAACGCTCAATTTTATTTTACGTTATTGAAACGTTTTTGCCTAATGAACAGAACATGTTCTCTGAATCTCCACAGAGGGAACTGTTGTCCACCCCGGGGCCGGAGTGGAGACTGATATTGCTGATCCCACTAGTTTAGCGCCTGAGGTTGGACCAGGCCCAAAAGTAACTAATGGCCAGATCGCCGTTAGCACACTACCTTCGTATTACAGTTGCCCCATAATTATCCCTCATGGGGAGGCCTGAATATTAACATAGAGATTGAGCTGGGGAACAGGGGCTGTAATTCAAAACTCTCCATTACAGAGCAATTTGAGCCGTATCAGATCTAGCCCCTTGACAGGCTAATGACAATTTGCTGAAGGAAGAGGCACAGTGGTTTTCATGCTTTTCATGAGTCATGTTTGAGAGAGTAGCTCACTACCACTAACCAACATCTAGTCACTCCTCTATCGGAAACTGAAGTGATATCTGGGATCTTTCACTTCCACTATACTATATCTCAAAAAAGATTAAATGTCCTAACACAGTGGTTCCCAAACTTTTTATAGTCCCGTACCCCTTCAAACATTTAACCTCCAGCTGCGTAGCCCCTCTAGCACCAGGGTCAGCACACTCTCAAATGTTGTTTTTTGCCATCATTTGCCACACACACACACTATACGATACATTTATTAAACTTAAGAATGAGTCTAAGTTTGTAACAACCCGGGCTCGTGGGAAGTGAGAAGGAGCTCTTATACGTAGGAACAGGGCGCAAATAATAATAATCAATAATTTTGCTCTTTATTTAACCATCTTACATATAAAACGGTATTTGCTCATCGAAAATGGTGAATAACTCACCACAGGTTAATGAGAAGGGTGTGCTTGAAAGGATGCACATAACTCTGCAATGTTGGGTTGTATTGGAGAGAGTCTCAGTCTTAAATCATTTCCCACACACAGCCTGTGCCTCTATTTAGTTTTCATGCTAGTGAGGGCCGAGAGTCCACTCTCACATAGGTACGTGGTTGCAAAGGTCATCAGTGTCTTAACATTGTGATTTACCAAGGCAGGATACTCTGAGCGCAGCCCAATCCAGAAATCTGGCAGTGGCTTCTGATTTAAATTCAATTTTCACAGAACCGCTTGTTGCAATTTCGATGAGGCTCTCTTGTTCAGATATCGGTAAGTGGACTGGCATGAAAGGGATAATGAATCCAGTTGTTTGTGTCATCTGTTATATCACATTTGACATTGTCTGTAAGCTTGAGTTCATTTGCACACAAAAAATCATACAATGATGGAAAGACCTGTGTGTTGTCCTTGTTAATGCAGACAGAGAAGAGCTCCAACTTCTTAATCATAGCCTCAATTTTGTCCCGCACATTGAATATAGTTGCGAAGAGTCCCTGTAATCCTAGATTCAGATCATTCAGGTGAGAAAAAACATCACCCAGATAGGCCAGTTGTGTGAGAAACATCATGCAAGCGGTCAGACAAGTAAAAATTATGGTCAGTAAAGAACTTTAAGCTCGTCTCTCAATTTTAAAAAACGTGTCAATACTTTGCCCCTTGATAACTAGCGCAATTCTGTATGTTGTAAAAGCATTACATGGTCGCTGTCCATATCATTGCATAATGAAGAAAATACACGAGTTCAGGGGCCTTGCTTTAACAAAGAACTATTTTCACTGTCATGTCCAAAACGTCTTTCAAGCTGTCAGGCATTCCCTTGGCAGCAAGAGACTCTTGGTGGATGCTGCAGTGTACCCAAGTGGCGTCGGGAGCAACTGTTTGCACTCGCGTTACCACTCCACTATGTCTCCCTGTCATGGCTTTTGCACCATCAATACAGATACCAACACATCTTGACCACCAAAGTCCATTTGATGTCACAAAATTGTCCTGTACTTTAAAAAATATCCTCTCATGTTGTCCTGGTTTGCAGAAGAGGATGTCTTCCTTAATTGACCCACCATAAAAGTAACAGACATATACCAGGAGCTGTGCCAGGCCCGCCACGTCTGTTGACTCATCTAGCTGTAACGCAAATAATTCACTGGCTTGTATGCGAAGCAGTAATTGTTTCAAAACATCTTCTGCCATGTCACTGATGTGTCATGAAACAGTGTTGTTTGGTGAAGACATTGTCTGTATAGTTTTTTGGGCCTTTTCCCCCAGCATTGTCCCAGCCATATCAGCAGCAGTAGGAAGAATTAAGTCCTCCACAATAGTATGGGGCTTGCCTGGCCTAGCCACTTGGTAGCTCACCATATAAGACGCTTCTAGCCCCTTATTAATGGTATCTGTTGCTTTTATACATGTCTTACTACTCGAAAGTCGTCTTAAGTCTCGCTCAAAAAAACTCCCTTGGCTTATTTTTCAAAATGGCATTTTTGGTTTCTAAATTTCTGCGTAAGAGTGAATGTTTCATCGAGTTGTGAATGTTTCATCGAGTTGTGAATGTTTCATCGAGTTGTGAATGTTTCATCGAGTTGTGAATGTTTCATCGAGTTGTGAATGTTTCATCGAGTTGTGAATGTTTCATCGAGTTGTGAATGTTTCATCGAGTTGTGAATGTTTCATCGAGTTGTGAATGTTTCATCGAGTTGTGAATGTTTCATCGAGTTGTGAATGTTTCATCGAGTTGTGAATGTTTCATCGAGTTGTGAATGTTTCATCGAGTTGTGAATGTTTCATCGAGTTGTGAATGTTTCATCGAGTTGTGAATGTTTCATCGAGTTGTGAATGTTTCATCGAGTTGTGAGCTAGTACTTTTGCACAAACTCAGCAAAAAAAGAAACGTCCCTTTTTCAGGACCCTGTCTTTCAAAGATAATTCGTAAAAATCCAAAAAACTTTACAGATCTTCATTGTAAAGGGTTTAAACACTGTTTCCCATGCTTGTTCAATGAACCATAAACAATCAATGAACATGCACCTGTGGAACGGTTAAGACACTAACCGCGTACAGACGGTAGGCAATTAAGGTCACAGTTATGAAAATTTAGGACACTAAAGAGGCCTTTCTACTGACTCTTAAAAACACCAAAAGAAAGATGGCCAGGGTCCCTGCTCATCTGCGTAAATGTGCCTTAGGCATGCTGCAAGGAGGCATGAGGACTGAAGATGTGGCCAGGGAAATAAATTGCAACGTCTGTACTGTGAGACGCCTAAGACAGCGCTACAGGGAGACAGGATGGACAGCTGATGGTCCTCGCAGTGGCAGACCACGTGTAACAACACCAGCACAGGATCAGTACATCCGAACATCACACCTGCGGGACAGGTACAGGATGGCTTGTAGGCCTGTTGTCTGGTGAGGACCTGCCTTACGTCGCCTATGGGCACAAACCCACCGTCGCTGGACCAGACAGGACTGGCAAAAAGTGCACTTCACTGATGAGTCACGGTTTTGTCTCACCAGGGGTGATGGTCGGATTCGTGTTTATCGTCGAAGGAATGAGCGTTACACCGAGGCCTGTACTCTGGAGCAGGATGGATTTGGAGGTGGAGGGTATGTCATGGTCTGGGGTGGTGTCACAGCATCATCGGACTGAGCTTGTTATCATTGCAGGCAATCTCAACGCTGTGCGTTACAAGGAAGACATCCTCCTCCGTCATGTGGTACCCTTCCTGCAGGCTCATCCTGACATAACCCTCCAGCATGACAATGCCACCAGCCATACTGCTCGTTCTGTGAGTGATTCCCTGCAAGACAGGAATGTCAGTGGTCTGCCATGGCCAGCGAAGAGCCCGGCTCTCAGTCCCATTGTGCTTGTCTGGGACCTGTTGGATCGGAGGGTGAGGGCTAGGGCCATTCCCACCAGAAATGTCCGGGAACTTGCAGGTGCCTTGGTGGAAGAGTGGGGTAACACCCACAGCAAGAACTGGCTAATCTGGTGCAGTCCATGAGGAGGAGATGCACTGCAGTACTTAATGCAGCTGGTGGCCACACCAGATACTGACTGTTACTTTTGTTTTTGCCCCCCCCCCCCCCCCCCCCCTTTTGTTCAGGGACACATTATTCCATTTCTGTTAGTCACATGTCTGTGGAACTTGTTCAGTTTGTATGTTGTAGAATATTGTAATGTTCATACAAATATTTACACATGTAAATTTGCACAGTTGACAGTGAGAGGATGTTTCTTTTTGCTGAGTTTTTAACACACTGTGGCTGAGGAAAGGCTCTACTCCCAATATAAGTGAACCCCAAATCAATGTATTTCTCATCATATTTGCACATCTTCGATGGTCCATGTCCCTGTCTGTTGTTCGGTGCTTTCCCGGGTAAGGGGACAGTAGCTCTTTGGCTGCATCAGATTCACAACTGTCAGTGTCCATGCTAGCTGGGCTAAAAACAAATGTAGAATTACTGATGCTACCATTGGATGTGATCGTTGACGCAGAACAACTTGTTTTGTGAACAGGTGCAGGTGTACTGTTGGTAGTAGCAGTACTACCAGTAGAGATCGTTTGTGTCTCTGTGGACGCAGGCCTTACTTTTTATTTAACCATTTATCATTTTTCGAGCAAACGGAATGAGCAGCAGCTACGGTTTGGCTACATACGGACCGTTAGTGGAATTCCCACTAGAAGGTAACGGTTGATGTAATTGGATGTTAATTATTTGACTAGGCTACTTGTATTTGACATTATTTCGCTGAACACTAGATGGTTTAATTGAATTTTTGTCAGTGAAACGTGGCTACTCAGGCGAGGGGGTATAGCCCTATTGGAAAATAAAAATGGATTGATTGAAAATGTGAAGGTGAGTCACATTTTTACCTGGTGTACCTGCTGAGGGGTACGCGCAATGGGAATACCTGTCCTAACACATTGATGTCTAAATCTTAAAATGCCCATGAATCATGGGCCAAACAAGTCAAAATCTGCACCTAAAAAGAGAGACATCTATATAGACAGGACTTCTCCAATTCCCATGGATCTGGCCTTGTCCCATGAGCTCTTTGGACTCTATGTACAGTACCAGTCAAAAGTTTGGACACCTACTCATTCAAGGGGTTTTCTCTATTTAAAAATATACATTTCTGACATTGTAGAATAGTGAAGACATCAACTATGAAATAACACCTACGGAATCATGTAGTAACCAAAAAAGTGTTCAATTATATTTGAGATTCTTCAAAGTAGCCACCCTTTGCCTTGATTATAGCTTTGCACACTCTTGACATTCTCTCAACCAGCTTCATGAGGTAGTCACCTGGAATGCATTTAAATGAACAGGTGTGCCTTGTTAAAAGTAAATTTGTTGAATTTCTTTCCTTAATGCGTTTGAGCCAATCAGTTGTGCTGTGACAAGGTAGGGTTGGTATAAACAAGATAGCCCTATTGGTAAATGACCAAGTCCATATTATGACAAGAACAGCTCAAATATGCAAACTGAAACGATAGTCCATTACTTTAAGACATGAATGTCAGTCAATCTGGAACATTTCAAGAACTTCAAGAACTTTCTTCAAGTGCAGTCGCAAAAACCATCAAGCACTATGACGAAACTAGCTCTCATGAGGACCGCCACAGGAAAGAAAGACCCTCTGCTGCAGAGGACATGTTCATTAGAGTTAACTGCACCTCAGATTGCAGCCCAAATAAATGCGTCATAGAGTTGAAGTAGCAGATGCATCTCAACCTCAACTGTTCAGAGGAGACTGCATGAATCAGGCCTTCATGGTCGAATTGCTGTAAATAAACCACTACTAAAGGACAGCAACGAGAAGAAGAGACTTGCTTGGGCCAAGAAACACGAGTAATGGACATTAGACCGGTGGAAATCTGTCCTTTTGATCTGATGAGTCCAAATTTGAGATTTTTGGTTCCAACCGCCATGTCTTTGTGAGACCCAGAGTAGGTGAACGGATGATCACCGCATATGTGGTTCCTACCGTGAAGCGTGGAGGAGGTGGTGTGATGGTGTGGGGGTGCTTTGCTGGTGACACTGTTGGTGATTTATTTAGAATTCAAGGCACACTTAACCAGCATGGCTACCACAGCATTCTGCAGCAATACACCATCCCATCTGGTTTGTGCTTAGTGGGACTATCATTTGTTTTTCAACAGGACAATGACCCAACACGAATCCAGACTGTAAAGTCTATTTAACCAAGGAGGAGAGTGGAGTGCTGCATCAGATCACCTGGCCTCCACAATCATCCGACCTCAACCCAATTGAGATGGTTAGGGATGAGTTGGACCGTAGTGTGAAGAAAAAGCAGTTAACACGTGCTCCGCATATGTGGGAACTACTTCAAGACAGTTGGAAAAGCATTCCAGGTGAAGCTGGTTGAGATATTGCTAAGTGTGCAAAGCTGCCATCAAGGCAAAGGGTGGCTACTTTGAAGAATCTCAAATATAAAATACATTTTGATTTGTGTAACACTTTTTAATGCTTACTACACGATTCCATAAATAAAGTGTTATTTTATAGTTTTGATGTCTTCTTTACTATTATTCTACTATGTAGAAAATAGTAAAAATAAAGAAAAACCCTTGAATGAGTAGGTGTCAACTTTTGACTGGTACTGTATGTCCTTTATGGACTGTATGGAATGACAATAGGAGTTGGCTACAGCACATGGAGTTATGGAATGAGGTTGCCATGGATCATCTATGGGACAGATTCTGCAGCTGGGCATGGAGGGTCTGTGATTATCTGGTGACAGTTTGACATTCCTCATTTAGCAAGAATGTTACTAATATTACTGTAGACTAAACTACTAGTCTTATGTAAGGAAACAATGATGGAAACCACTTTTGATGGCTGTGCTTTCATGGTTTACACCAATAGGATATTGGTCGGTCAGGCTAATCATCACTGGTGTAGCATCCTCATTACACTGAATATATGTAGTCGTTTTCAGAGGGGAGACAGATCTAACCATGGGTTCGTTCTTTAGGCACCAAACTAAAGAAAACGGGCTGAATCTGAGTGCAACTGAGCGGTCCTATCTGAGCTTGGCCAAGAACAAAGGCTTGTGTTCATTTTCTATTTTCGTTTGCACACTGTTTTGCTTTATGTACCCTAACAAACACAACCCAGTTCTGACAGCTCAAGGTCAACGACTTTAGAGGAATCCTACGATTACATTACTCTAGGAGATCCAGCTTAGTTATCCTCCCACTAATTATATTGATGTTTGTCTGTGAATATCCAACACACACATTTCTTCCTTCGGAATCAATTCACTGCATTAGGGCCAGGTTCCTTTCATTTTTCTTTTTGGAGTAAAAAGTAGCAACAGGGCATAGATTGGAGGACAGAGAGGCAGTGTCCTCCTGAGCAGGCTGGACCCAGTCCAAGAACAACCAACCAACTGGGTAAACCTCTACTTATCACCAACCATCAGCAGTCTAGTGAGGGAGGCTCCCCCTGAAGAGTAGCTGCCCTACAAATGAACAAAACCTACACACAACAGATGAGCCAAATTGGTAGAAACAAATTGTAGGATTTTCCTTTTTCCAGCATTGATTCGTACAGTAGGATTGTGTGGTCTTTGTATGTTTTGCAACAAACAGAAATTATCATTTCTTATTGGTCCAGGTCCCTAATTTTCTGTATTTTTTTCTTCTGTTTGATGCTAAATGAACAAGCTCAGGCTTTGATAGTCATTTGGCTCTGTGAACTGAAGGCCTGGCTGCTGCTGTACAAGTCCTCATGGAGGTGGCTAGTCTAGCATAGCGGCCCTTGTCTTCTCCCGGTCAGATCCCTCAAATATTGTGTGTGTGTGTAGCTCGGGAGGGGGAGAGATTGCACTGCCAAGTGCTGACCTTAGTGTGACTCTGGCCAGAGGATATCTAGTAACAGACCTGAGGTCCCCCTGGGTATCCATCGTCCCCTCTCTCTGTGTGTGTGTGTGTGTGTGTGTCTAAATCAGCAAATTAAATGAGTGTTTTATGATTGAACAGGTAAAGGTAGTCACTCCCTGGTTGTCTGTTTTTCTTCATTTTGGTGTCTAATGAACACAACCACGTCAGTGCCCTGATTTCATATTCAGAACCACTATCTATTTCCAATTATCATAAGGTAGTCTTTGTTCCATAAAAAAATTCTTGTTTAATGTTTTGTTGTTTATAGGGAGAGTGAATTTCAGTGAAATTACCCTGTTCATATCTGTACTTCAAGTCAAGGAGGCGAGCTAGGGAGAGACACTTTACACGTTTTTCACCTCCATCCAAGTGCTTTGAAATGGAAGACACATGCCACCATTCTCCCAAGAGATGTGTGATATCATCTCTTTAAAGGACTCAGGTGTGCGGTACTGCCTCATAGCCACTCTGGCAGCATTTTGGGTCTTAAGGTTTCGGACCCTTCTCAATTTTCAGATCAATATGGAGTACGTCCCAAATGGCACTCCACTGGGCCCTGGTCAGAAGTAGTGCACTATAGGGGAAAGGGTGCCATTTGGAACACAGCCGTTGTTTGCAGTGTCTTGTTGGGTCCTTATTGATTCTCCACACTACTATGTTCCTTTTTCCTTTCTCTGTCAGAGGTCACTGGTGTGGTATTTCATGGAATCACATCGTTGTGATCTGATTTATTAATGAATCACTTTGTTCTGCTCCACTGTTACAACTTTTTGTTGCTGATGCAACTTGTTTCTGAATATTAATATCAGACAGTTTTCAATTCCAACTGGTTTTAAAATGACCGAAGATTTAGTTGATTGTCCTTAAGTTGAGTAACCAATTGTAGTGTTTTTTTTTTTTTTGAGTTCATTATTATATATTGATGTCACTAAACTGCACCCTTACTGTCGGTTGGGGTTTCTTTCTTATTGTTCAAAGGGAAATGTCCAGACAGCACTTTGAGGTCTTAGTCTTGTGGCCATTCTTGGTTTCAAGCCAATATGTCATGAAGACAACTGGGCACAAACCTTGGTAAGTTCAGATTGGAGATTTATGTCTAGAACAAACATGACATGTAGAATAAGGAATCACATAGCAACAACTGGGGCATGTTCTGCAGGTAGTGAGATGACTGTGGCTTAGAGATCACTAGGGACTCTGGTCAGAATATACAGCGGCGAATATTATGGGACTATTTCCTGGGTCAGGGAACTGTTTAGTGTGTGTGAGAAAGAGAGACCTTACAAAAGAGAGAAGTTACACAGCAGGCTTACTGCAGATCTGTAGCGCAGCAGTATAGTACATAATTCATTGTTATTGTGATTCACTTCTTCTCTCCAACAGACAGCTAACGCCTGTGTTATGTATTCATAAAGGCTGGGTATGAGATACTCAGTGAAGGCAAATGTCAGGAGTGGCAAAGCTAAGGCATGACATATTCCTCGGTTCTACTTTTTTAAGGCTGCGAAGTCTCTACCTTAGAGGCCTCTCCTCATCTCCATTCTTGAAATACATGATCAGCCGGTTTCCCAGACACAGATTAATTCTAGTCCTGGGCTGAAAAGCAGGAAATAGGGCAGATAAATCTCAAACTGAGAATTACACCCGTTTCATAGACACCTCAACTAAAGTTGAAGGGAACCAGAAAAATATTATTTTTTAGTTCTTGTTACTTAACAAGTCCTGTACCTATCCCCTTATCAGTGTGTTAAATGTGAAGTTAAATGGTTTAGTCTAGATTAGAGAGCCCTCAATAAAATGACCCTTCCCCCTCCAGTGGTTAAAAGTTAACAGTAAAGTGTTTACTCTGCATCTGTTACCTATTATAATTGATACCAGGTAGAGCCAGTGGTTGAGATGTTAGCTCTGCTTTCAATGTATTCAAAGAACTGGCTGTTATAAGCCTCATGTGTTAGGAAAGTGTGTGACAAATTGTACAGGTTCTATGGCATGCAGGTTGGGCTCAAGACACAATTTTAAAGGGATAGTTAAGAGAAATTACATATTTAGATATCTTAAAGGAATTTTGTTGCTCAATGACTTGGTTTGATGTTATTTTGAGATGACTTGAGGGCATAAATATAGCCTACTTTGAACACTAATTTGGGAAGCCTTTCTCACCGACGATAGCGGTGGAGAGAAAGAACAAACAAGGTAATATATGAGAACATATTAAAGGCCCAGTGCAGTCAAAAATGAGATTAACTGTGTTTTATATATATTTCCACACTGAGGTTGGAATAATATTGTTCAATTGTGAAAATTCGGATAGTGCTGATTTTTAAGTGTAAGATCTGTTTGAAAAGACTGCCTGAAATTGTTTGCCTGTTTTGGAGCGATGGAGTTGTGGCCTGCCTCGTGATATCAACAGGTGGTAAATTAGGTTGTGTCTACAGTTACATGTGACTTCGGCTATCAGAACACAAAGCTTGCATTGAAAAGACGGGTCTAGACACACAAGTCGTGTTGTGGTCTGATTGTGTTCAGATCTATCTGACCACTTCAGGAGGTGGACAGGGATGCATTGTGTGGGGATTTCTCCTCAATCTGGATTCTACCAGAATTCCATTATCAGAATACTAAAGCTGCATGAACTGTCAGGTCCAGAGACATCCTTAGTTAATAGACCAATAAGAGTTCCAACCCTCTCGGCCAATAACAGCTAGTTTTCAATTTTCTCCTCACTCAGACCACTCCCAGACAGTCCTAGCAAAATTGTTGCTTGAGAAATTGCTATTTATTTATTTTTCACCATGTTTTCAATAAAAAATCACAGTAAGGTGCTTAATTATAACCCAGCAAGGATTTGGAGCGAGCGGTCGCATTTGCGGTCGCATTTGCATTCGCTCTGCAGGTAGTATAAATTTTCATTTCATTTTCATTACATTTCATTATAGTACAACGGTTAATTTGTCTAACCTTAGCAATTTCTTCTTAGCTAGCTACTGAGCCGTCTGTGTATAAAAGATAATTGCGTAATTATCGTATTCCGTCGTCTATCGTAGTCCACACTGCTATCTGCCCAGCAGCTAGCAAACGTCCACCGTCTACCGAATAGTAGTATAAACTTTTCATTACATTTCATTATAGTACAACGGTCTGATTTTCATTTTCACTACAGTACAACGGTTTGATTTGTTTGATCTTAGCTAGCTACATAGCCGTCTTTGCATCAAACATAATTGTGTAGTTATTGAGGTTCGCCAGCCAGCTATTTTCGCCCTAACGTAACGCAACGTAGCCAAACACTGCTAGCTAGCCAGCTTCCCACCGAATAGCAGCATTGTAGAAACGAGTGCATTACAACGGAACGACTTGATCAGTGTAGTGTTGGCTGACTACACAGTTGTCTTTGCTATCTTTGATTTGTATTTGTTCGATCTTAGCTAGCTACTTAGCTGGCTACATAGCCGTCTTTGTATCGGTGATAATTGTGTAGTTATCAAGGTTCGCTGAGGTTCGCTAGCCAGGTATTCTCGCCCTAACGTAACGTAGTCAACCCTGCTAGCTAGCCAGCTAGCCACCGATTAGCAGCACTGTAGAAACGATTACATTACAACGGAACGACTTGACTTGTGTAGTGTTAGCTAGCTACATAGTTTTCTTTGCTATCTTTTTATCTAAGATAATTGTGTAGCTTTGAGTAATTATCGGTTAGCTAGCCAGCTATTTTTCGCCTGCCGCGCTGCCGTCCTCCTACCTAGCCAACACTGCTAGCTAGCCAACTTCTACCGAATAGCAGCACTGTAGAAACTTACATTACAACGGAACGACTTGATTAGCGTAGTGTTAGCTAGTTGTCTTTCCTGTCCTTGTATCCATGATAATTGTGTAGTTTAGAGAAATTTAGTGAAATTGTCGAGGTTACCTAGCCAGCTTCACTTTCAACAACGTAGCCACTGCTAGCCAGGCTACTTCACCAGCCAGCAGCACTATATCATTTTAGTCAATAAGATCTTGTATTTTATTCTTATTTTTTGCAACGTAAGCTTAACTTTCTGAACATTCGAGACGTGTAGCCCACTTGTCATTCTAATCTCCTTTGCATTAGCGTAGCCTCTTCTGTAGCCTGTCAACCATGTGTCTGTCTATCCCTGTTCTCTCCTCTCTGCACAGACCATACAAACGCTTCACACCGCGTGGCCGCGCCCACCCTAACCTGGTGGTCCCAGCCCGCACGACCCACGTGGAGTTCCAGGTCTCCGGTAGCCTCTGGAACTGCCGATCTGCGGCCAACAAGGCAGAGCTCATCTCAGCCTATGCGTCCCTCCAGTCCCTCGACTTCCTGGCACTGACGGAAACATGGCTCACCACAGATAACACTGCTACTCCTACTGCTCTCTCTTCGTCTGCCCACGTGTTCTCGCACACCCCGAGACCTTCTGGTCAGCGGGGTGGTGGCACCGGGATCCTCATCTCTCCCAAGTGGTCATTCTCTCTTTCTCCCCTTACCCATCTGTCTATCGCCTCCTTTGAATTCCATGCTGTCACAGTTACCAGCCCTTTCAAGCTTAACATCCTTATCATTTATCGCCCTCCAGGTTCCCTTGGAGAGTTCATCAATGAGCTTGATGCCTTGATAAGCTCCTTTCCTGAGGACGGCTCACCTCTCACAGTTCTGGGTGACTTTAACCTCCCCATGTCTACCTTTGACTCATTCCTCTCTGCCTCCTTCTTTCCACTCCTCTCCTCTTTTGACCTCACCCTCTCACCTTCCCCCCCTACTCACAAGGCAGGCAATACGCTTGACCTCATCTTTACTAGATGCTGTTCTTCCACTAACCTCATTGCAACTCCCCTCCAAGTCTCCGACCACTACCTTGTATCCTTCTCCCTCTCGCTCTCATCCAACACTTCCCACACTGCCCCTACTCGGATGGTATCGCGCCGTCCCAACCTCCGCTCTCTCTCCCCCGCTACTCTCTCCTCTTCCATCCTATCATCTCTTCCCTCTGCCCAAACCTTCTCCAACCTATCTCCTGATTCTGCCTCCTCAAACCTCCTCTCCTCCCTTTCTGCATCCTTTGACTCTCTATGTCCCCTATCCTCCAGGCCGGCTCGGTCCTCCCCTCCCGCTCCGTGGCTCGACGACTCATTGCGAGCTCACAGAACAGGGCTCCGGGCAGCCGAGCGGAAATGGAGGAAAACTCGCCTCCCTGCGGACCTGGCATCCTTTCACTCCCTCCTCTCTACATTTTCCTCTTCTGTCTCTGCTGCTAAAGCCACTTTCTACCACTCTAAATTCCAAGCATCTGCCTCTAACCCTAGGAAGCTCTTTGCCACCTTCTCCTCCCTCCTGAATCCTCCTCCCCCTCCCCCCCCCCTCCTCCCTCTCTGCAGACGACTTCGTCAACCATTTTGAAAAGAAGGTCGACGACATCCGATCCTCGTTCGCTAAGTCAAACGACACCGCTGGTTCTGCTCACACTGCCCAACCCTGTGCTTTGACCTCTTTCTCCCCTCTCTCTCCAGATGAAATCTCGCGTCTTGTGACGGCCGGCCGCCCAACAACCTGCCCGCTTGACCCTATCCCCTCCTCTCTTCTCCAGACCATTTCCGGAGACCTTCTACCTTACCTCACCTCGCTCATCAACTCATCCTTGACCGCTGGCTACGTCCCTTCCGTCTTCAAGAGAGCGAGAGTTGCACCCCTTCTGAAAAAACCTACACTCGATCCCTCCGATGTCAACAACTACAGACCAGTATCCCTTCTTTCTTTTCTCTCCAAAACTCTTGAACGTGCCGTCCTTGGCCAGCTCTCCTGCTATCTCTCTCAGAATGACCTTCTTGATCCAAATCAGTCAGGTTTCAAGACTAGTCACTCAACTGAGACTGCTCTTCTCTGTATCACGGAGGCGCTCCGCACTGCTAAAGCTAACTCTCTCTCCTCTGCTCTCATCCTTCTAGACCTATCGGCTGCCTTCGATACTGTGAACCATCAGATCCTCCTCTCCACCCTCTCCGAGTTGGGCATCTCCGGCGCGGCCCACGCTTGGATTGCGTCCTACCTGACAGGTCGCTCCTACCAGGTGGCGTGGCGAGAATCTGTCTCCTCACCACGCGCTCTCACCACTGGTGTCCCCCAGGGCTCTGTTCTAGGCCCTCTCCTATTCTCGCTATACACCAAGTCACTTGGCTCTGTCATAACCTCACATGGTCTCTCCTATCATTGCTATGCAGACGACACACAATTAATCTTCTCCTTTCCCCCTTCTGATGACCAGGTGGCGAATCGCATCTCTGCATGTCTGGCAGACATATCAGTGTGGATGACGGATCACCACCTCAAGCTGAACCTCGGCAAGACGGAGCTGCTCTTCCTCCCGGGGAAGGACTGTCCGTTCCATGATCTCGCCATCACGGTTGACAACTCCATTGTGTCCTCCTCCCAGAGCGCTAAGAACCTTGGCGTGATCCTGGACAACACCCTGTCGTTCTCCACCAACATCAAGGCGGTGGCCCGTTCCTGTAGGTTCATGCTCTACAACATCCGCAGAGTACGACCCTGCCTCACACAGGAAGCGGCGCAGGTCCTAATCCAGGCACTCGTCATCTCCCGTCTGGATTACTGCAACTCGCTGCTGGCTGGGCTCCCTGCCTGTGCCATTAAACCCCTACAACTCATCCAGAACGCCGCAGCCCGTCTGGTGTTCAACCTTCCCAAGTTCTCTCACGTCACCCCGCTCCTCCGCTCTCTCCACTGGCTTCCAGTTGAAGCTCGCATCCGCTACAAGACCATGGTGCTTGCCTACGGAGCTGTGAGGGGAACGGCACCTCAGTACCTTCAGGCTCTGATCAGGCCCTACACCCAAACAAGGGCACTGCGTTCATCCACCTCTGGCCTGCTCGCCTCCCTACCACTGAGGAAGTACAGTTCCCGCTCAGCCCAGTCAAAACTGTTCGCTGCTCTGGCCCCCCAATGGTGGAACAAACTCCCTCACGACGCCAGGACAGCGGAGTCAATCACCACCTTCCGGAGACACCTGAAACCCCACCTCTTCAAGGAATACCTAGGATAAAGCAATCCTTCTGCCCCCCCCCCCCCCCCCCTTAAAAGATCTGATGCACTATTGTAAAGTGGCTGTTCCACCGGATGCCATAAGGTGAATGCACCAATTTGTAAGTCGCTCTGGATAAGAGCGTCTGCTAAATGACTTAAATGTAAATGTAAATGTTTGATGTTGAGACAAAAATGGCTGCATTGGACCTTTTTTTAAGAAAATGAAATTCAATCATATTGAGAGATTTTCAGAAGGCAAATAATACTGAACACAGAGTCTGATAATGAGTCAGTCTGAACGTGATTAATTACGCTGTCGATGAAAACTGAAATAGCAAAATGAAAAGGGCCATGCTTAAATTTGACTGGTTTATCGCATTGTTTAAAAAAATTAAGTAAAGCTCAGTCCATCTGCCTCAGGGCTTAAACTAGTGGAAATGTATATTGATTGGATGGATCTCTGCTCCTTTTCATTTTTCCATTAGTGTTGAAAAGGTAGCCTGGTCCCAGATCTGTTTGTGCCATCTTTCCAACTCCTATGGTCATTGTCAATTGTCAAGCAAAGGAGTTGGACACAGCGGCAACAGATATGGAACCAGACTATTAAATAGGTACTGGGGGGAAACGTATGGCACCAGTATGCAGACTTACCTGTCTAATCTACATAGTGCCTTTTGCCCCACTCAGAGTTGGAATAAATCCTGAAGTCAAGTCAATCTCCATAATGTGAAAGGAACCGGTAGACTTTGTCACCTTGTGTTTTGTTGACTCACTCTTTTACACTGTAGCTCCCTCTTACCGAACATTTTTACTATGGTGTTTGAGCATTAAATGGCACCCAAACAAAAAGAGGAAATTAAACATTTAAATGGGAACTGAATATGACCTAACAGGTCAGTGTCTGGGGCTTCCATCATAAACGTGCCTTGTGCATGTGTACCAGACTGATTTGGGAGATAGTTTGTTTTTCAACTAGAACACATTTTCTTGGATTGATTATGTTTGGGATTTTGTAGGAAGATCCACCATCTTTATACGTCAAGAACCACAAAAAAATCTGGTGTTTTTAAAATAATTTCCGTTTGCATGATCAAACCCATATCCTGTTACACTGTGAAATACACTCAAAACTCATCAACCTGTCCAACATGGACATTGGCCTGTACTGTATGACCAGATGTGGTAATACTTTCCCATTCTGTCTTCATAAGGAATTATATGCGTCATGTATAGCTCATAAGGCGTAATACATTATGAAGAGGGTGTTCATAGGACGTGTTATCATAATACATCTCTCCACATGGGGAGCAGTGCATTATAATGCATCATGCACAGCTTATATGACATTACAAATGTGATTATTATGAAGAGGGAAGTGTTATATATTAGTACCAGTCAAGTTTGAACACACCTGCTCATTCAAGTGTTTTTCTTTATTTTCACTATTTTCTACATTGTAGAGTAATAGTGAAGACATCAAAACTATGAAATAACACATGGAATCATGTAGTAATGAAAAAATTGTTAAACAAATCAAAATATATTTGAGATTCTTCAAAGTAGCCACCCTTTGCCTTGATGACAGCTTTGCACACTCTTGGCATTCTCTCAACCAGCTTCACCTGGAATGCTTTTCCAACAGTCTTGAAAGAGTTCCCACATGCTGAGCACTTGTTGGCTGCTTTTCCTTCAGTCTCCGGTCCAACTCATCCTAAACCATCTCAATTTGGTTGAGTTCAGGGGACTATGGAGGCCAGGTCATCTGATGCAGCACTCCATCACTCTCCTTCTTTGTCAAATAGCCCTTACACAGCCTGGAGGGGTGTTGGGTCATTGTCTTGTTGAAAAACAAATGATGGGATGGTGTATCACTGCAGAATGCTGTGGTAGCCATGCTGGTTAAGTGTGCCTTGAGTTCTACATAAATAACTGACAGTGTCACCAAGAAAGCACCATCACAACACCACCTCCATGCTTTACTGTGGAAACCACACATACGGAGATCATCTGTTCACCTACTCTGCGTCTCACAAAGACATGGCGGTTGGAACCAAAAATCTCATTTGGACTCATCAGTCCAAGAGCACAGATTCCCACCGGTCTAATGTCCATTGCTCGTGTTTCTTGGCCCAAGCAAGTCTCTCTTATTCTTATTGGTGTCCTCTAGTGATGGTTTCTTCGCAGCAATTCGACCATGAAGGCATGATTCATGCAGTCTCCTCTGAACTGTTGATGTGTCTGTTACTTGAACTCTGAAGCATTTATTTAGTCTGCAATTTCTGAGTCAGGTAGCAGAGGTAACTCTGGGTCTTCCTTTCCTGTGGTGGTCCTCGTGAGAGCCAGTTTCATCATGGCTCATGATGGTTTTTGCGACTGCGCTTGAAGAAACTTGAAAAGTTCTTGAAACGTTCAGAATTGACTGGCCTTCATGTCTTGAAGTAATGATGCTGCTGTTTCTCTTTGCTTATTTGAGCTGTTCTTGCCATAATATGGACTTGGTCTTTGACCAAATAGGGGTGGTATACAGAAGATAGGGCTATCTTGTCACAACACAACTGATTGGCTCAAACACATTAAGAAGGAAAGAAATTACGCAAATTACAGGGACACCTGTTAATTTAAATGCATTCCAGGTGACTACCTCATGAAGCTGGTTGAGAGAGTGCCAATTGTGTGCAAAGCTGTCATCGGGGCAAAGGGTGGCTACTTTGAAAAATCTCAAATATATTTTGATTTGTTTAACACTTGTTTTTGCTGACTACATGAGTCCGTGTTATTTCATAGTTTTGATATCTTCACTTATTCTACAATGTAAAATATAGTAAAAATAAAGACAAACCCAAACAAATGAGTAGTTGTCAACTTTTGACTGGTAATATATATATATTTATCCTTACATTGTGGATGTGTGAGCTCTCCACACAGGGAAGAAGGAGAGCAGTTTCTCTATTAATAGCTCAATGCAGTGGCCTGTGGTGCTTGCCAATCTGCCGCAGCACTTTACAGAATGCCTTTGCCACCATGACAGGAAAAGGGGCTTTTTTGTGTGGGGCGTCCTGGCTGCAGAGTGCAGAGTGGCGTCTTGAGTCTATTGGCAGTTTTACAGTTTAGGCGTGCCAATTGGACTCGTGTTAATACTGCTCCTCCCCCCTCCGGAGGGTGAGAGCGTTTAGAAGTGTAAACATGGTCTCCGGCTGTTGTTGATTCTTGGGCCATGGCTGCAGTGTGTGTGAAGCCCTAGGGAAGGGTTGCAGACCAAACTGTTTTAACTGCATGCTGCGTCAGTAAACAACTTCTGAACACAGTTCTACAAGGACGTGTAGAGGCTTGTTTCTCAGTGCCGACTGTTTGTGCAGCGCTTTTGTTGACAATTAGGGGATTCTAATCGTCTCATGTGTAAGACGAGGGCTTCTTCAACCTCAGGTTTAGTTATCTTCACAGCCATATTATTGTGCTGCCATAAAGGGGAAACACTGATTTGCTCCTGGGCCATGTAAATACATATTTTTTTATCAGATATTGAGTGTGTTTGAGAGTGAAATTGAAGACAAGAAATTAAAATGTTCCACTCACAATTCATGAGGATTTGCATCATCATAACTAAACAGAATAATCACATGGTACTGTAACTACCCTGCTTTAGCTTAATGTTTCTCGAGTCAATCACATTATAATCACTCACTATGGAGTATTCAGAGTCAACAATGAGAGTTGTGTGGTGCTGGAATATTATTAACCTATGGTTCTCTTGTCACATCTGCAGGTGCCCATACCTGGCAATCCACCTGTCCCCTGCCATCCCGGTCTTCGCTATCCTCCTCTTCTTTTTTGTCATGGCCATGCTGCTGAGGACCAGCTTCAGTGACCCGGGCGTGTTGCCGCGCGCACTCCCCGAGGAGGCCACCTTCATCGAGATGGAGATCGGTGAGAAAGTTTACCATACCTGTGTTATCATCCTTCCCTTTGCCCTGTATAGAAACAACCCCTAGGCCATATCCCATATATACACTGAACAAAAATATAAACGTGACATGTGAAATGTTGATGTTTCATGAGCTGAAATAAACGATCCCAGAAGTGTTCCATACACACACACACACACACAGCTTAATTCTCAACAACAACAAAAAGTTTGTGGCATATCTAGAATCAAATCAAATCACGTTTATTTTATATAGCCCTTTGTACATCAGCTAATATCTCGAAGTGCTGTACAGAAACCCAGCCTAGAACCCCAAACAGCAAGCAATGCAGGTGTAGAAGCACGGCGGCTAGGAAAAACTCCCTAGAAAGGCCAAAACCTAGGAAGAAACCTAGAGAGGAACCAGGCTATGAGGGGTGGCCAGTCCTCTTCTGGCTGTGCCGGGTGGAGATTATAACAGAACATGGCCAAGATGTTCAAATGTTCATAAATGACCAGCATGGTCAAATAATAATCAGGAGTAAATGTCAGTTGGCTTTTCATAGCCGATCATTAAGAGTATCTCTACCGCTCCTGCGGTCTCTAGAGAGTTGAAAACAGCAGGTCTGGGACAGGTAGCACGTCCGGTGGACAGGTCAGGGTTCCCTAGCCGTAGGCAGAACAGTTGAAACTGGAACAGCAGCAAGGCCAGGTGGACTGGGGACAGCAAGGAGTCATCATGCCTGGTAGTCCTGGCGCATGGTCCTAGGGCTCAGGTCCTCCGAGAGAGAGAAAGAAAGAGAGAAGGAGAGAATTAGAGAGAGCATACTTAAATTCACACAGGACACCGGATAAGACAGGAGAAGTACTCCAGATATAACCAACTGACCCTAGCCCCCCGACGCATAAATACTGGAGGCTGAGACAGGAGGGGTCAGGAGACACTGTGGCCCCATCCGATGATACCCCCGGACAGGGCCAAACGGGAAGGATATAACCCCACCCACTTTGCCAAAGCACAGCCCCCACACCACTAGAGGGATAGCTTACCACTAGAGGGATATCTTCAACCACCAACTTACCATCCTGAGACAAGGCCGAGTATAGCCCACAAAGATCTCCACCACGGCACAAACCAAGGGGGGGCGCCAACCCAGACAGGAAGATCAAGTCAGTAACTCAACCCACTCAAGTGACGCACCCCTCCTAGGGACGGCATGAAAGGGCACCAGTAAGCCAGTGACTCAGCCCCTGTAATAGGGTTAGAGGCAGAGAATCCCAGTGGAGAGAGGAGAAGCTAATTAAACAGCATGATCATTGAACAGGTGCACCTTGTGCTGGGGGTAATAAAAGGCTATTCTAAAATGTGCAGTTTCGTCACACAACACAATGCTGCAGATGTCTCAAGTTTTGAGAAAGCATGAAATTGGCATGCTGACTGCAGGAATGTCCACCAGAGCTGTTGCCAGAAAATGGAATGCTCATTTCTCTACCATAAGCTGCCTCCAATGTAATTTTAAAGAATTTAGCAGTACGTCCAACTGGCCTCACAACCGCAGACCATGTGTAACCACGCCAGCCCAGGAACACCACATCCGGCTTGTTCACCTGCAGAATGGTCTGAGACAAGCCAACGGAAAGCTGATGAAACTGTGGGTTTGCGTAACCGAAGAATTTCTGCACAAACTGCAAGAAACCGTCTCAGTGAAGCTTATCTATGTGCTTTTTATCCTCACCAGGGTCTTGACCTGACCACAGCAAATGCTCACCTTTGATGCCCACTGGCACGCTGCTGTGAGTCCCGGTTTCAACTGTACCGTGCAGATGGCATGTCGTCGTGTGGGCGAGCAGTGTCAATGTTGTGAACCGAGTGCACCATTGTGGGGTTATGGTATGGGTAGGCATAAACTACAGACAATGGACACAATTGCATTTTATCAATGGCAATTTGAAAGTGCCATTCATCTGCCACCACCACCTCATGTTTCAGCATGATAATGCACATCCCCATCTCGCAAGGATCTGTACAGATTTCCTGGAATCTAACTGGTTTTCTGATCCATGTCCCTACCTTTAAAATAAAACATATATATATATATATATATATATATATATATATATATATATATATATATATATATTTACAGTACCAGTCAAAGTTTGGACACTACAGATTCAATCCTGTATACATCTGGCCCTTTAGATACTGTGTTAACAAACCACCAAATGAGCATCAACGCCATACAACACTCCCTCCGTGGCCTCCAACTGCTCTTAAATGCTAGTAAAATGAAATGCATGCTCTTCAACCGATCGCTGCACCCGCCCGCCCGACTAGCATCACTACTCTGGACAGTTCTGACTTAGAATATGTGGACAACTATAAATATCTAGCTGTCTGTTTAGACTGTAAACTCTCCTTCCAGACTCACATTAAGCATCTCCAATCCAAATATATATCTATAATTGGCTTCCTATTTCGCAACAAAGCCTCCTTCACTTATGCTGCCAAACATACCCTCGTAAAACTGACTATCCTACCGATCCTTGACTTCTGCGATGTCATTTACAAAATAGCCTCCAACACTCTACTCAGCAAACTGGATGCAGTCTATCACAGTGCCATCCGTTTTTATCACCAATGCCCCATATACTACCCAACGCTGCGACCTGTATGCTCTCGTTGGCTGATCCTCGCTACATATTCGTCGCCAAACCCACTGGCTCCAGGTCATCTATAAGTCTTTGCTAGGTAAAGCTCCACCTTATCTCAGCTTACTAGTCACCATAGCAACACCCACCCGTAGGACGTGCTCCAGCAGGTATATTTAACTGGTCATCCCCAAACCCTACCTTGGCCGCCTTTCCTTCCAGTTCTCTGCTGTTAATGACTGGAACGAATTGCAAAAACCACTGAAGTTGGAGACTTATATCTCCCTCACTAACTTTAAGCGTCAGCTGTCAGAGCAGCTTACCGATCGCTGCAGCTGTACACAGCCCATCTGTAAATAGCCCATCCAACTACCTACCTCATCCCCATATTTGTTTTTGTTTTTCTGCTCTTTTGCACACAAGTATTTCTACTTGCACATCCTCATCTGCACATGTATCACTCCAGTGTAAATTGCTAAATTGTAATTACTTCGCCACTATTGGCCTATTTATTGGCTTACCTCACTTAATTTGCTCACACTGAATACAGAGTTTTCTATTGTGTTATGACTACATTTGTTTATCCCATGTGTAACTGTTGTTTTTGTCGCACTACTTTGCTTTATCTTGTTGCAGTTTACTGGCCTACCTGGTTAAATAAAGGTGAAAAAAAGGGGTTTCTTTATTGTACTATTTTCTACATTGTATAATAATAGTGAAGACATCAAAACTATGAAATAACACATGCAATCAAGTGTTACATTTTTTTTATATTTGAGATTCTTCAAAGTAGCCAGCCTTTGCCTTGATGACAGCTTTGCACACGCTTGGCATTCTCTCAACCAGCTTCATGAGGTAGTCACCTGGAATGCATTTCAATTAGTACCTTTTTAATTTGTTGAATTTCTTTCCTTAATGCATTTGAGCCAATCACTTGTGTTGTGACAAGGTAGGGCTAACTCCATATTATGGCAGGAACAGCTCAAATAAGCAAAGAGAAACAACAGTCCATTACTTTAAGACAATATCAGTCAATCTGGAAAATTTCAAGAACTTTGAAAGTTTCTTCAAGTGCTGTCGCAAAAACCATCAAGCTCTATGATGAAACTGGCTCTGAGGATCGCCCCAGGAAAGGAAGACCCAGAGTTACCACTGCTGCAGAGGGTAAGTTAATTAGTTACTAGACTCAGAAATTGCAGACCAAATAAATGCTCAGTTCAAGTAACTGACACATCTGACACATCTCAACATCAACTGTAACGGCCTTCATGGTTGAATTGCTGTGAAGAAACCACTTCTAAAGGACACCAATAATAAGAAGAGACTTGCTTGGGCCAATAAACACGAGCAATGGACATTATACCAGTGGAAATCTGTCCTTGGTCTTATGAGTCCTAATTAACAGAATTTATTTGGGGTTCCAACCACTGACTTTGTGACGCAGAGTAGGTGAACGGATGATCTCCGCATGTGTGGTTCCCACCATGAAGCATGGATGAGGTGTGATGGTGTAGGGGTGCTTTGCTGGTGACACTTGGTGATTTATTTAGAATTCAAGGCACACTTAAGCAGCATGGCTACCATAGCATTCTGCAGCGATACACCATCTCATCTGGTTTGCGCTTAGTGGGATCATTTTGTTTTTCAACAGGACAATGACCCAAAACACACCTCCAGACTGTGTAAAGATTTTTTTACAAAGAAGGAGAGTGATTGTGCTGCATCAGATGACCTGGCCTCCACAATCACCCGACCTCAACCCCCATTGGCATAGTTTGGAATGAGTTGGACCGCAGAGTGAAGGAAAAGCAGCCAACAAGTGCTCACTTCTTCAATCTTGTTGGAAAAGCATTCCTCATGATGCTGGTTGAGAGAATGCCAAGCCAAGGGTGTGCAAAGCTGTCACCAAGGCAAAGGGTGGTTACTTTGAAGAATCTCAAATATAAAATACCTTTTGGTTACTACATGATTCCATATGTGTTATTTAATAGTTTCGATGTCTTCACTATTCTACAATGTTGAAAATATAAAGAAAAACCTTGAATGACTTGGTGTCCCAACTTTTGACTAGTACTGTATATCTATGATCAACAGATGCATATCTGTATTCCCAGTCATGTGAAATGCATAGAATAGGGCCTAATGAATTGTTTTGAATTGACTGATTTCCTTATATGAACTGTAACTCAGTAAAATTTTAGAAATTGGTTGCATTTTTTTGTTCGGTGTTTCAGTAGATTTGAAACCCAAACTGAATCAATGTAATATGACATTTTCTGTAGCACTGAAAGAATTTAAGAGTTTAAGGTAAGCAATATTGCGAGCTTTCCATCTAGCCTATCAGAGGACAAGGTGGATCTACTGTCATGCTGCTCAGGACTATCTAATCCTCTCCGATGTACATGAAGTGCCTAAGGGGTAGGGGCAAGCGAAGTCTGTGGGGCCTAGGAGGACTGTGGCCCACCACCCGAGGCGATTTAAGAAGCAAGCGAAGTGTAAAGCATTTTAGGGTTATGAATACTGCAGCAGACGTGTGTGTGTGTGTGTGTGTGTGTGTCAAGCAGCAGTGTGGAGACCAGAGCCCCTGCCTGTTGGTTAATTCATGTTTGTTATGCTTTATGCCACTAAATGTTAGCTAATCATCCATGTTGTTCTGAGCTTATCCCCTAGTCAGACCCCTGCATTGTTACCAACTTTTTCTGCAATTTGAGGTGTACTGTTTCGAGCCTTGATGAAGTCTGAATTCTTCAGTTTGGCCCTCCATGCCGTTCTCATTACCTAGACAACAGTAGTATACATTAATTATTATGATGGCACAACCAAATAGGAGGGTTTTGCGGACGTGTCCTTTCTATGTTCCCACGTATAAGCTAGCCAGATGTTTACTCTTAATGAACATGCTGTACATTGCTGCACTTGTAATGGCCTTTGTTTTGATAACCTGACCACTCCCTAGTGGACTATTCACTCTTTTAGCCAGCCTCTCTTTTTGCTGTCCATCTCTTGAGGGAAAAGCCTGTCTGCTCTGCAGTAGCCCTGCCACAGCCCAACCCTCTCCCCCTCTCTCTTTCTCTAGCTGTTCAATGTGCAGGGAAGATTCACAGTGTCCTTCATGCATCCCCCATCCTATCTCATTATGGGCGAGAGGCTTGGGTGGGGGACTGGTCAGAGTTCCTCTACATATGAGCGGTCTGGAAATTATTTGCCCCTGCTGCAGGTGGTTCACTGAGAGTGCCTTTGCTGGCAGTGCTCCTTTTTGTCACGGCTCTGACTCAAGCCTTCCAGTCAGAATACATAGAGATGCATACTATTGGGCTAACATGCTAATGGATATTGCTTGTTGGACTGATTTTCTTCCTTTTTGATGGCTCTGACTCAGGCCTTCCAGTGAGACAACATTGAACCATGCTAAAGGCTATTGCCTATTAGGACAACGTGAATTGTTATTGCCTGTTCGGCTAATGGCTATTTAGCTAACATGCTATTGGGCTAACATTTTAATGGATTTGGCGGTAATGGCGGTAATGGCACTACTTAGAACATCAAGGCCGTTCAGTTTGTGTGACATGACCTTGTTTAGTATTTTGAGACACAGATTGCGTTTGGTGTTCTGCAGCAGGATCCTGCCCTCAACCTATTTAGCTCTCAAACTGGTCTTCCTCATCGTACACTAGTCTCAATAAATCTGACCCTAGGCAAAAGTGACTTGGGTCTGGGTTCAATTATATACTTTTTTGGCATAGAGGAAGTATGTCACTGCCTACAGTACGTCACTAGTTTATCCACTTGAATAAAATACAAAATAATATCTAGCAAGATGGAGATCAGAGGTTATTTTTAATGAGTGCATTTCGCAAGTGACTCATTTGCATCAACTACCTTAACTAAAACCACTGCAAAGGTTTTGCCTACAAACTTTGATTTTGATTCATGACGTTCTAGCATGCCTGCCTCGTTTTATTGATACGGTCGCCAGAATAGTTTTCATCTTGCCTTTACATTCCCAAAATGTCTTTAATGTGCCATCATTGGCCAGCGTGGCAGTCGGTGGGGTCTGTGATGGAACGTGGGGTGTGTTAAAGGGAGACAGGCAGGTGCAGATGTGTAGGCTCTAGAACCCAGGCTGCCCAGCATATTGATGAAGGCTCAGCTGTGGTGCTCTGTCACTTAGACCCGTTAGTAGCTGGCTCCTGGAGGACTACTAATCGGATGAGAGCCTATCCTCCTGGAATATATAATGGGACGACCAGGACCGGATCTTCACAAAGGACTACATGTATGGTCTCATTCACCACTGGAGTGCTACCTTAATTAATTAACAAAGCAATGGTTTTAAGTGGAAAGTGGTTTGATTTAACTTACTGTGATTCGACATTGTGATTTGTTAAAAAGCCTGGTGTTTCTTTAAACATTTTTTGCAGCATTTGATGAAGCCATTTGACCACCGTCTTGTGTCCTGTACAGTACACTATGTTGATTTGTCCTGTACACTGTGTTGATTTGTACATTTTTCATCAATGGTGGTAGCAAGATCCTTAAAAAAAAAAATGTATTCTGCTTTCTTTCATATCCTCTTGTTCAATCATGCAAAGACTTTGGGGGTGGTATGGCCTCTGCTTTTAGAGCAAACTGTGTAAATGTTTGATTTGGTTCAAGTTGTGCTGTCTCTCCACCTATCCTAGCATTCATTCCCCCTGGCAGTATTCAGTAATGTTATTTGAATAATTAAAATATAAGCGATTTACACTACATGCAGTTGAAGTCGGAAGTTTACAAACACTTTAGCCAAATGCATTTAAACTCAGTGTTTCACAATTCCTGACATTTAATTCTAGTAAAAATGTCCTGTCTTAGGTCAGTTAGGATCACCACTTTATTTTAAGAATGTAACATCAGAATAACAGTAGAGAATGGTTTTTCAGCTTTTATTTCTTTCATCACATTCCCAGTGGGTCAGAAGTTTACATACACTCAATTAGTATTTGGTAGCATTGCCTTTTAAATTGTTTAACTTGGGTCAAATGTTTCAGGTAGCCTTCCACAAGCTTCCCACAATAAGTTGGGTGAATTTTGGCCCATTCCTCCTGACAGCTGGTGTAACTGAGTCAGGTTTGAAGGCCTCCTTGCTCGCACACGCTTTTTCAGTTCTGCCCATGGATTTTCTATGGGATTGAGGTCAGGGCTTTGTGATGGCCACTCCAATACCTTGACTTTGTTGTCCTTAAGCCATTTTGCCACAACTTTGGAAGTATGCTTGGGGTCATTGCAAACCGTAGTTTGTTTTTTCTATGGCGGTTTTGGAGCAGTGGCTTCTTCCTTGCTGAGCGGCCTTTCAGGGTATGTCGATAAAGGACTGGTTTTACTGTGGATATAGATACTTTTGTACTTGTTTCCTCCAGCATCTTCACAAGGTCGTTTGCTGTTGTTCTGCGATTGATTTGCACTTTTCGCACCAAAGTACGTTCGTCTCTAGGAGACAGAACCCGTCTCCTTCCTGAGCGGAATGACAGCTGCGTGGTCCCATGGTGTTTATACTTGCGTACTATTGTTCGTACAGATGAACATGGTACCTTCAGGCGTTTGGAAATTGCTCCCAAAAATGAACCAGACTTGTGGAGGTCTACAATTATTTGCTGATTTTCTTTTGAATTTCCCATGATGTCAAGCAAAGAGGCACTGAGTTTGAAGGTAGGCCTTGAAATACAACCACATATGCACCTCCAATTGACTCAAATGATGTCAATTAGCCTATCTATTTGTCAATTTCTTCTGATACTCGTCAGTCTATTCTTGTTCTGAGAAATGAAGGCTATTCCATGCGAGAAATTGGCAAGAAACCTGAAGAACTCGTACAACGCTGTGTATTACTCCCTTCGCAGAACAGTGCAAACTGGCACTAACCAGAAAAGAGTGGGAGGCCCCGGTGCACAACCGAGCAAGAGGACAAGTAAATGAGTGTCTCATTTGAGAAACAGAGGCCTCACAAGTCCTTAACTGGCAGCTTTTTAGCCTTTTTTTTTGTGCCTCTGTTTAATGCCCTCCTTGCCTGGTCTGTGAGTTTTGGTGGGCGGCCTACTCTTGGCAGCTTTGTTGTGGTGCCATTCTTTTTATTTTTTATTTTTTTATTTTACCGTTATTTTACCAGGTAAGTTGACTGAGAACACGTTCTCATTTGCAGCAACGACCTGGGGAATAGTTACAGGGGAGAGGAGGGGGATGAATGAGCCAATTGTAAACTGGGGATTATTAGGTGACCATGATGGTTTGAGGGCCAGATTGGGAATTTAGCCAGGACACCGGGGTTAACACCCCTACTCTTACGATAAGTGCCATGGGATCTTTAATGACCTCAGAGTCAGGACACCCGTTTAACGTCCCATCCGAAAGACGGCACCCTATACAGGACAGTGTCCCCAATCACTGCCCTGGGGCATTGGGATATTTTTTAGACCAGAGGAAAGAGTGCCTCCTACTGGCCCTCCAACACCACTTCCACTTTAAAAAAAATTATAATGGATTTAACGGTGCTCTGTGGGATGTTCAAAGTTTTTGACATTTTTTTATAACCCAACCCTGATCTGTACTTCCCAACAACTTTAACTTTGTCCCTGACCGGTTTGAAGAGTGCCTTGGTCTTCATGGTGCAGCTTGCTTAGTGATGCCCCTTGCTTAGTGGTAATGCAGACTCTGGGGCCTTTCAGAACAGGTGTACAGTCGTGGCCAACAGTTTTGAGAATGAACATTAATATTTGTGCCAGTCTGCCTCAGTTTGTATGAAGGCAATTTGCATATACTCCAGAATGTTTTAAAGTGATCAGATGAATTGATAGGTCCCTCTTTGCCATGCAAATTAACTGAATCCCCCCCCCAAAAAACATTTCCACTGCATTTCAGCCCTGCCACGAAAGGACCAGCTAACATCATGTCAGTGATTCTCTCGTTAACACAGGTGTGAGTGTTGACTAGGATAAGGCTGGAGATCACTCTGTCATGCTGATTGAGTTCGAATAACAGACTGGAAGTTTCAGAAGGAGGGTGGTGCTTGGAATCATTGTTCTTCCTCTGTCAACCATGGTTACCTGCAAGGAAACATGTGCTGTCATCATTGCTTTCCACAAAAAGGGCTTCACAGGCAAGGATATTTTTTTTATTTATTTCAGGCAAGGATATTGCTGCCAGTAAGATTGCACCTAAATCAACCATTTATCGGATCATCAAGAACTTTAAGGAGAACGGTTCAATTGTTGTGAAGAAGGCTTCAGGGCGCCCAAGAAAGTCCAGCAAGCGTCAGGACCATCTCCTAAAGTTGATTCCGCTTGTCCGGAGAAGACGAGTTGAGCGCTACCATCAGTCCTGTGTCATGCCAACAGTAAAGCATCCTTAGACCATTCATGTGTGGGGGGTTGCTTCTCAGCCAAGGGAGTGGGCTCACTCACAATTTTGCCTCAGAACACAGCCATGAATAAAGAATGGTACCAACACATCCTCCGAGAGCAACTTCTCCCAACCATCCAGGAACAGTTTGGTGACGAACAAGCCTTTTCCAGCGTAATGGAGCACCTTGCCATAAGGCAAAAGTGATAACTAAGTGGCTCGGGGAACAAAACATCGATATTTTGGGTCCATGGCCAGGAAACTCCCTAGACCTTAATCCCATTGAGAACTTGTGGTCAATCCTCAAGAGGTGGGTGGACAAACAAAAACCCACAAATTCTGACATACTCCAAGCATTGATTATGCAAGAATTGGCTGCTATCAGTCAGGATGTGGCCCAGAAGTTAATTGACAGCATGCCAGTGCGGATTGCAGAGGTCTTGAAAAAGAAGGGTCAAACTGCAAATATTGACTCTTTGCATCAACTTCATGTAATTGTCAATTAAAGCCTTTGACACTTATGAAATGCTTGTAATTATACTTCAGTGTTTCATAGTAACATCTGACAAAAATATCTAAAGACACTGAAGCAGCAAACTTTGTGGAAATTAATATTTGTGTCATTCTCAACTTTTGGCCACGTGTGTGTATATACTGAGATCATGTGACACTTAGATTGCACACAAGTGGACATTATTTAACTAATGATGTGACTTCTGAAGGTAATTGGTTGCACCAGATCTTATTTAGGGGCTTCATAGCAAAGGGGGTGAATACATATGCACGCACCACTTTTCCGTTTTTTTTTTTTTTTTTTTCACTTCACCAATGTGGACTGTTTTGTGTACGTCCATTACGTCAAATCCAAATGAAAATCCATTTAAATTATAAGTTGTAATGCAACAAAATATGAAAAACGTCAAGGGGGACTGAACACTTTTGCAAGGCACTGTAGCATGTAAAAATCATCTATCATCGGTTGCAACACTCACTACCAAGTTCCAAACTGCCTCTGGCAGCAACGTCAGCACAAGAACAATTTGCCGGGAGCTTCATGAAATGGTTTTTCCGTGGCCGAGTAGCCGCACACAAACTTAAGATCACCATGTGCAATTGGTTGGTGTGGTGTAACGCTCGCCGCCATTGGACTCTGGAGCAGTGGAAACGTGTTCTCTGGAAACCTGCATATTTAGTTAATATTGCCTGCTAACATGAATTTCTTTTAATGAGGGAAATTGTGTCACTTCTCTTGCGTTCTGTGGAAGCAGAGTCGGGGTATATGCAGCAGTTTGAGCTGCCTGGCTCGTAGCGAACTGTGTGAAGACCATTTCTTCCTAACAAAGACCGTAATTCATTTGTCAGAATTGTACATAATTATGACATAATGTTGAAGGTTGTACAATGTAACCACAATATTTAGACTTAGGGATGCCACCCGTTCGATTAAATATGGAACGGTTCTGTATTTCACTGAAATAATAAACGTTTTGTTTTCAAAATGATAGTTTCCGTATTTGACCATATTAATGACCTAAGGCTCGTATTTCTGTGTGTTATATTATAATTAAGTCTGATTTGATAGAGTAGTCTGACTGAGCGGTGGTAGGCAGCAGCAGGCTCGTAAGCATTCATTCAAACAGCACTTTCCTTCATTCTCCAGCAGCTCTTAGCTGTGTTTCAAGCATTATGCTGTTTATGCCTATCAACTCCCGAGATTGGTATAGAGAGGATATAGAGATACAATTGGTATAGAGAAATAGTCCTATAATTCCTATAATAACTACAACCTAAAACTTATTTTCATATGTTCTCATGTTCTGAGCAAGGAACTTAAACGTTAGGTTTTTTTACATGGCAAATATTGCACTTTTACTTTCTTCTCCAACACTTTGTTTTTGCATTATTTAAACCAAATTGAACATGTTTCATTATTTATTTGAGACTAAATAGATTTTATTGATGTATTATATTAAGTTAAAATAAGTGTCCATTCAGTAGTTGTAATTGTCATTATTACAAATATATATAAAAATCGGCTGATATTTAAAAAAATCGCTATCAGCTTTTTTTGGTCATCCAATAATCGGTATCAGCGTTGAAAAAAATCATAATCGGTCGACTATATACCCTGACAAAGCAAGACACATCGTCCCAGGTCCAGGCTAATAAATAACAATAACAGATCATGAAAAAATTTATACAAATGAATGTCATTCACTGACATTCTTAAGGTTCAACTATTCTGGTGTGTGTACTTCCAAAGCCCTTCATCTTTATCAGCCGGTGTGGCTCAACTCACAGCTTTACTGTGTAGATATTCAACACAATAGGAACCTTGATTTCCACCGGCTTTGAATACAATTCTTTGAAGTGGAGCTGGCAACAGGCAGTGGAGCTGGCAACAGGCAGTGGAGCTGGCAACAGGCAGTGGAGCTGGCAACAGGCAGTGGAGCTGGCAACAGGCATTGCAAGATTCTCAGAACATACTCTACTATATATTTGTCTAGTAGAGGCACTGTGGGTAAATGTAAAAAGAAAATGTATCCTTTGGTTTAGTCTTGTATATTTAGTCGACTGAAAATGTGTACTGTACAAATATATAAACACAACATGTAAAGTGTTGGTCCCATGTTTTATGAACTGAAATAAAATATCCCAGAAATGTTCCATACGCACAAAAGCTAATTTCTCTCTAATTTTGTGCACAAATCTGTTCGTGAGCATTTCTCCTTTGCCAAGATAATTAATCCACCTGTCAGGTGGATTAATTATCAAGAAGCTGATTAAACTGCATGATCATTACACAACTTGCAACTTGTGCGGGGGGTGCAACTTGTGCGGGGGGTGCAACTTGTGCTGGGGACAATAAAAGGCCACTCTAAAATGTGCAGTTTTGTCACAAGACAATGCCACAGATGTCTGTGTCCAATTGACATGCTGACTGCAGGAATGTCCACCAGAGCTATTGCCAGAGAATTGAATGTTCCTTTCTCTACCATAAACCGCCTCAAGGTGTTTGGCAGTATGCCTAACAGGCCTCACTACCACAGACCAAGTGTAACCATGCCAGCACAGGACCTCCACATCTGGCTTCTTCACCTGCGGGATAGTCTGAGACCAGCCGACGAAACTGTGGGTTTGCACGACTTAAGAATTTCTGCACAAACCGTCTACGTGAAGCTCATCTGCGTGCTCGTCGTCCTCACCAGGATCTTGACCTGATTGCAGTTCGGCGTCGTAACCGACTTCTTCAGTGGGCAAATATTCCCCATCGATGGCCACTGGCATGCTGGAGAAGTGTGCTCTTCACGGATGAATCCTGGTTTCAACTCTACCTAACCTCATGTTTCAGCATGATAATAATGCACGGCCCCATCTCTCAAGGATCTGTACACAATTCCTGGAAGCTGAAAATTTTCTAGTTCTTCTATGGCCTGCATACTCAACAGACCTTACCCATTGCGACAGCGTGTTCCAATTCCCACCAATATCCAGCAACTTTGCATAGCCATTGAAGAGGAGTGGGACAACATTCCACAGGCCACAATCAACACTGATCAACTTGATGCGAAGGAGATGTTGCGCTGCATGAGGCAAATGTTGGTCACACCAGATACTGACTGGTTTTCAAATCCATGGTGACCAAAATATGCTTGTCTGTATTCCCAAATCCATATGGTCTAATGAATTTATTTAAATTGACTGATGTCCTTATGAAATGTAACTCAGTAAAATATTTTGAAATTGTTGCATTTATGTTTTTGTTCAGTGTAATTTCCATGTGGTCTGTGACTCCTAAATGTGACCAACCTTGATTAAAACATGACTGAATAAAAATGATCATTCTTGGTTAAAAGACTATTTATTCATAGAGCAGGCTAAACCTGTATTTGTGAAACTTGCACTACACAGTATGATAATGACTAGATTGTTAACTGCATATAAACCAAAATGGGCACCTTTTGTTGATGTCTCCTTTCCCTCCGTTTTTCACAGAGGCGACCAATGGGAACGTCCCGGCCGGGCAGCGGCCTCCACCTCGGATCCGCAACGTCCAAATCAATGGGCAGATTGTCAAACTGAAGTACTGCTACACCTGCAAGATCTTCCGACCACCTCGTGCCTCACACTGCAGTATATGTGACAACTGTGTGGGTAAGGGAGAGCTCTCTTTTCCCTCCTGCTCCCTTCAGTTTTTAATTCATTTTGTTATCATAGAAGAATTCACTCTGAGACTGGGTATTGTGTTGGGGACTAGCTTTTCTTTTATCAGCGTGTGAAGGACACATTCTACAGACGTTTTTAAATGTTTGCTCAAGACTTGACCTTGCCTACATTGATTTGTCAGTGTTGTTAATACCACACACGGGGCAGTTCCATGGAAACCGCCTTCATTCCAGCTAATAATCACGCCCACTGGTTTTATTCAAAATATGTGATTAGATATTATTTTTTTTATTCTGTGAAATACAACACAGACTTGATTGCATTGAGGAAGAAGTAGTGTATTTTTTTTGTGTCTTGCTCCTGGGCAAAGCTGTATGTACATCAAACCTTCTCCCTTCATTGATTTGTATTGAGCCCTTAGTGCAGAGTATCCTGTAAGGAGACAGGCTGCTGTGTCATGATGGGTGTGTGTGACCCAGACAGACTGCAGCAGGTGCACTGGCCCCACACAGACAGCCCTGTGTTCTAACCATGACTGTGCATAGAGGCACACACGGATCCTCCACCGTCTTCTCTATCCTCACTCTCTACTTGTGGGCGCTGCCGCGTGTGCCATATATGATTTAGTAGTCTATCTACACGAGACTCATATACCGTACATCAACAGAGCATGCGTATATCTGATGGTTCTTCCTCATTGTTATTATGCTCCAATGCAGAAGTCTTCCACCTGCATGCTGTTATAATTTTCATTTAAATAATGTTGTGAAACTATCCGGGGTGTGCGTGTTCAGGGTGTGAGTGTTATCTGCCACAGAAAAACACAGCCATTTAACAGTTTAAAGCAAGATGTTTTGCCTCTAAAGCTATCTGACCCTGCATTCACTCTGGTAATAATGAGACGGGGGTCACTATATTCAGACCAGAGGGAATTATAGGGAAACGGCTCCTATTGCTTGTAATAACCATGCGCTCGTCTTTGAGGGTTCGTGACCTTTTGTAGCAGAGAACATTTGGATAATGGTTACTTTACCTTTGTTGAACAGGTTGTTGTCAGAATTAGTTGTCAATGTGATGCCAATATGTTGGTCTGCCAAATTCATTACTGGTGTGTGTGTGTGTGTGTGTGTGTGTGTGTGTGTGTGTCACTCTCTTTGTTATAGCCTGCAGTTTACTCTTTGTTAGTGAAATGTATTTTACAATCTTTGGTACATTAAACCAGCCGAACTTTGGGGAAGGGTCTATCCTATGCACTCATTGGCATCTCCAAGTTAAATTGAAGTAAGTTTTTTTTTTGAGTGTGTGATGGAGTGGCGTTTGATCCCATGGCCCCAGAACCTCTTCCCATCGGTCTTTAACCTCATTGGCCTTTAACCTCTCTGGGATATGTGGGACGCTAGCCAACATCCAGTGAAAATGCAGAGCGCCAAAATCAAATAAATTACTATAAAAATGTATCTTTCATGAAATCACACATGCAATACACCAAATTAAAGCTACACTTGTTGTGAATCCAGCCAACGTGTCAGATTTCAAAAAGGCTTTACAACGAAAGCACACCAAACGATTATGTTAGGTCAGTACATAGCCACAGAAAAACACAGCCATTTTTCCAGCCAGAGAGGAGTCACAAAAAGCATCAATAGAGATAAAATGACTCACTAACCTTTGATGATCTTCATCAGATGACACTCATAGGACTTCATGTTACACAATACATGTATGTTTTGTTCGATAAAGTTCATATTTATATCCAAAAATCTCAGTTTACATTGGTGCGTTACGTTCAGTAATGTTTTGCTTCCAAAACATCCGGTGATTTTGCAGAGAGCCACATCGATTTACAGAAATACTCATCATAAATGTTGATGAAAATACATGTGTTATGCATGGAACTTTAGATAAACTTCTCCTTAATGCAACCGCTGTGTCAGATTTCAAAAAAGCTTTACCGAAAAAGCACACCATGCAATAATCTGAGTACAGCGCTCGGAGCCCAAACAAGCCAAAGAGATATCTGCCATGTTGTGGAGTCAAAGTCAGAAATATCATTATGAATATTCACTTACCTTTGATGATATTCATCAGAATGCACTCCCAGGAATCCCAGTTCCACAATAAATGTTTGATTTGTTCGATAAAGTCCATTTATGTCCAAACACCTCCTTTTGTTCACGCGTTTAGTACACAATCCAAACTGACGACACGCTGGCAGGTCCAGGCGAATGTTCAGACGAAAAGTCATATTACACTTCGTAGAAACATGTCAAACGAAGTATAGAATCAATCTTTAGGATGTTTTTATCATAAATCTTCAATAATGTTCCAACCGGAGAATTCCTTTGTCTTCAGAAATGCAATGGAACGCAAGCTACCTCATGTGAATGCGCATGACCAGCTCGTGGCACTCTGCCAGACCTCTGACTCAATCCCCTCTCATTCCCCCCTCCTTTATAGTAGAAGCATCAAACAAGATTCTAAAGACTGTTGACATCTAGTGGAAGCCTTAGGAAGTGCAATATGACCCCATGTCCACTGTATCTTGGATAGGCAAAGACTTAAACCTACAAACCTCAGATTTCACACTTCCTGGTTGAATTTTTTCTCAGGTTTTTGCCTGCCATATAAGTTATGTTATACTCACAGACATCATTCAAACAGTTTTAGAAACGTCAGTGTTTTCTATCCAAATCTACTAATTATATGCATATAGTAGCTTTTAGGACAGAGTAGCAGGCAGTTTACTCTGGGCACCTTTTTATCCAAGCTACTCAATACTGCCGCCCTGTCCCAAAGATGTTAACCTCATCAGTCTTTAACCTTATCCCCCTCCGTCTTTAACCTCATCCTCCTCCTCTTTTACAGATCGTTTTGACCATCACTGCCCATGGGTGGGCAACTGTGTGGGCAAGAGGAACTACCGTTACTTCTACCTGTTCACCCTCTCCCTGTCTCTGCTCACCATCTACATATTCACCTTCAATATCGTACACGTGGTGATGCGTGAGTATTCTCCTGGAGCTACAGGGAGGGGGTGGGGGTGTATGTGTGGGGCTTGGCACGCCGGAATGTTATTGTTGTGTCACAGCCAAGACCAGAGCAGCTTTTGGTATTATATTCTAAGGTAGGTCCAGGTCAGTTTCAGACCATGACAGACTTCCAGACATGGTGTTTACAGATTGGAGGATAGGAAATACACAGGTTTGCGGTAAGCTGTCACTATTGACAGTTGAGGGAATGTAACCAAACTGGATGGGGCTCGCCAAGTGAGTGATGTGGGCTAAATATGGTGATAAGTGATGAAACCGAGACCTAGTTCAGCTGAGGCTTGACTAGAGCATGAAGTGACATGCAACGCTAACTGCCTGGATGACACACACACTCTTGTGTTCCTATATGGGCCTTTACAGACAGCAGGAGGGCAGGGAAAAGCATAGAGCATTTAAAGTCAGGATAATTAGCTCCAGGCTTCTGAGCTTAATTCAAGCCTCAGCCAGCGTACTGTCAATGTCATCCCTAATTTGTATTAATCGTGTATTTTTTTTAATGGCGTTGTGGAGTGAGTGAGAGGGGAATATTTAGGTGCATGTCTTGGAGCTTATTAGATGTGTGTGGTGTGCTTGAGAGCTTGCGTGTATCACAGAAACCCTCTTAACTATCTACACGTCTCTACAGGCTCGGTGAACTCTGGATTTGTGAAGACACTACAGGACACACCTGGGACATATCCTTTCAGTTCCACAAAGTTTGGGGTCACTTAGAAATGTCTTTGTTTTTGAAAGAAAAGCAAATTTTTTGGTCCATTAAAATAACATCAAATTGATCAGAAATACAGTGTAGACATTGTTAATGTTGTAAATGACTAATGTAACTGGAAACGGCAGATAAAAAAAATGAAATATCTACATAGGCGTACAGAGGCCCATTATCAGCAACCATCACTCCTGTGTTAGCTAATCCAAGTGTGTCTTTTTAAAAGGCTAATTGATCATTAGAAAACCCTTTTGCAATTATGTTAGCACAGATAAACTGTTGTGCTGATTTAAAGAAGCAATAAAACTGGCCTTCTCTAGACTAGTTGAGTGTCTTTAGCATCAGCATTTGTGGGTTCGATTACAGGCCTAGAAGGCCAGCATCCCAGAGTCGCCTCTTCACTGTTGATTTTGAGACTGGTGTTTTGAGGGTACTATTTAATGAGGCTGCCAGTTGAGGACTTGTGAGGTGTCTTTTTCTCAAACTAGACACTCTAATGTACTTGTCCACTTGCTCAGTTGTGCACCGGGGCCTCAAATTCCTCTTTCTATTCTGGTTAGAGCCAGTTTGTGCTTTTCTGTGAAGAGAGTAGGACACAGCGTTGTACGAGATCTTCAGTTTCTTGGCAATTTCTCACATGGAATAGCCTTCATTTCTCAGAACAAGAATAGACTGACGAGTTTCAGAAGAAAGTTCTATGTTTCTGGCCATTTTGAGCCTGTAATCGAACCCACAAATGCTCATGCTCCAGATACTCAATTAGTCTAAAGGACAGTTTTATTGCTTCTTTAATCAGACCAACAGTTTTCTGCTGTGCTAACATAATTGCAAAAGGGTTTTCTAATGATCAATTAGCCTTTTAAAGTGAAACTTGTGTTAGCTAACACAACGTGCCATTGGAACACAGGAGTGATGATTGCTGATAATGGGCCTCTGTACGCCTATGTTGATATTAATATAATATGTAGATTTATATAATATGTAGATTTATATAAATCTGCCATTTCCAGCCACAATAGTAATTTACAACATTAACAGTGTCTACACTGTATTTCTGATCAATTTTATGTTATTTTAATGGACAAAAAACGTGCTTTCTTTCAAAAACAAGGACATTTCTAAGTGACCCCAAACTTTTGAACAGTAGTGTACATCTACAGTTCACAATACCATCTGTTTATTGACCTTTAGGGCCACCGTAGCTTCCGCCTTAGGGCCACCGTAGCTTCCGCCTTAGGTCCACTGTAGCTTCCCCCTTAGGGCCACCGTAGCTTCCCCCTTAGGGCCACCGTAGCTTCCCCCTTAGGGCCACTAAAAGAAACAAAGACACTATTAATAATAAAGAATTTAGTTTGAGTCAAATTGAGTTATAAGCTGAATCGTCACTGGGACATGTAATGTCAAAAGACATAATAAATCATTACTTATTGCAGTAATGTCATTTAAGACCTATCCTTGACCTGTGGACTTTGACACCTTGTAGTGCAGTATCTGTGCTGTTGTTTCCTTAACCTGATCCCACTGTGCTGGAAGTGCTGGTGTGTTTCTTCACCTTGTGGTCAGTGGTGGGACTGACAGGCTTCCATACTTACCTGATCTCCCTCAACCAGACCACCAATGAGGATGTGAGTATCTGTATTCTCTACCATTCTCTATAGTATGTCTCAATAGTTTAAACTAGCGTCTTCTATCCCTAACTGGTGATTTAAAGAACGGAGATATGGAAAGGGAGGACATTTTAGATTGACACAGCCGGTCGTCTTGAAAATATTAGACCTAGGGCAGCAGCCCTAGGTCAGGGAATCATGATGGATTATTTTGGTAATTTAGATGTTTTTTTATTCCGTGGAGTGTCCTTTTCAGACAGACAACTCTTACAACAAATCACAAGTTTGGGTAGACAGGGCTTAAAATTGTGCTCATTAAAAACTCTTACCATAGCCAGTAGGCAGACCTGCCAGAATGTTGCGATATAAAACCAAAGTTTGCAGGCAAAACCTTTGCAGTGGTTTTAGTGAAGGTAGTTGATACAAACTAGCCACTTGTGAAATTCACTCTCTTGCTATTATTTTTTTGTGTCCGGGGGATGTTTACGCTAGGGCAACAAGTGGATAAGGCAATGTTGTAAGGAAGCCGGATGTCTCCACTCTGCCCTTTCCTCTCTGCCAAACCACGTTTAAGTACAGGCGGGTATGCTGGAACATTGGTGCATTGCGGGAGGCAAGCCGTCTCTCTAGAGACACTGCACATCTGGACACTTGAGTAAAACGTTTTTACATGACCACAGATCTGGGTTCAGATTAACTCTTCCCCTAGTACTTAACCATAAGGAGCTGCAATAAGATCGAACCCTGTGTCAGTTGTTAGGATCTTCTTCACTCCAGGGTACTGTTAATGCTAAAAGGGGAGTGCTAACATGGCGGGGCTTCATGTGGCTGGAAAGATACACACTTAGGGTGGGTGGTGTAAACATTACAGTTATACCACCTGTCAGCTGTCACCTTGGCAACCACACCCTTTTTGTTCTTTGCAGTCTTAGTTGGCACTAAAAGGCTGGAATCAATCAAATACGTCATAGCAATGTTTACTTTATATGGCCATTGCGCACTCTTAGATACTCAAATCTGTGGGTATTACATAAACAAAACCATTAAAAAATAATAATAATTTAAAAGCCTTTTGAATATTGATGCATTTGACAAGTTTGTCAGTGTCGCTACCGCCTCCCCTTGCCCTCACTCCCAGCTGACCTTGTGTTGGTGTGGCGGGAGGATTCTGCTCTGCAGTAGTGTTCTGTGTATGCAGCCGTACAGTGTCTTCGGAAAGTATTCAGACCCCTTGACTTTTTCCACATTTTTGTTACGTAACGAAGTAGTTTTTCCCCTCATCAATCTATAATGACAAAGCAAAAACAGGTTATTAGACATTTTTGCTAATTTATAAAAATACACTGATCACATTTACATGAGTATTCAGACCCTCTCATCAACTGTTCTTGGGTATGACACTACAAGCTTGGCACACCTGTATTTGGGGAGTTTCTTCAGGTTGGTTGGGGAATGTTTTTGCAAAACTATTTTCAGGTCTTTCCAGAGATGTTCGATTGGGTTCAAGTCCGGGCTCTGGCTGGGCCATTCAAGGACATTCAGAGACTTTTCCCGAAGCACTCCTGCATTGTCTTGGCTGTGTGCTTAGGGTTGTTGTCCTGTTGGAAGGTGAACCTTCGCCCCAGTCTGACGTCCTGAGCAGGTTTTCATCAAGGATCTCTCTGTACTTCGCTTCATTAATCGTTGCCTCGATCCTGACTGTCTCCCAGTCCCTGTCGCTGAACAACATCCCCACAGCATGATGCTGCCACCACCGTACTTCACCTTAGGGATGGTGCCAGGTTTCCTCCAGACGTGACGCTTGGCTTTCAAGCCAAAGCGTGCAATCTTGGTTTCATCAGACCAGAGAATCTTGTTTCTCATGGTCTGAGAGTCTTTAGGTGCCTTTTGGCAAACTCCAAGCGGGCTGTCATGTGCCTTTTACTGAGGAGTGGCTTCCGTCTGGCCACTCTACCATAAAGGCCTGACGGGTGGAGTGTTGCAGAGATTGTTGTCCTTCTAGAAGTTTCTCCCATCTCCACAGAGGAACTCTAAAGCTCTGTCAGAGTGACCATCGGGTTCTTGCTCACCTCCCTGACCAAGGCCCTTCTCCCCCGATTGCTCAGTTTGGCCATGCGGTCAGCTCTTGGAATAGTCTTGGTGGTTCCAAACTTCTTACATTTTAAGAATGATGGAGGCCACTGTGTTGTTGGGGACCTTCAATGTTGCAGACATTTTTTGGTACCCTTCCCCAGATCTGTGCCTCGATACAATCCTGTCTTGGAGCTCTACGGACAATTCTTTTCAACGTCATGGCTTGTTTTTTGTCTTGACATGCACTGTCAACTGTGGGACCTTTATATAGACACGTGTGTGCCTTTCCAAATCATGTCCAGTCAATTGAATTTACAACAGGTGGACTCCAAGTTAGAAACATCTCACGGGTGATCAATGGAAACGGGGCATACTTGAGCTCAATTTGAGTCTCATAGCAAAGGGTCTGAATACTTATGTAAATAAGATATTTCTGTTTATATTTTTAATACATTTAAAAACATTTGTCTAAAAACCTGTTTTTGCTTTGACATTATGGGTTATTGTGTGTTAATTGCTGAGGATTGTTATTTAATCCATTTTAGAATATGGCTGTAACAACAAAATGTGGAAAAGTCAAACGGTCTGAATATTTTCCGAAGGCACTGTATATCTGTATCCAAGTTTCTCCCAGATGTGAGTGCAGAGGTGCTGGCAAGAGGCAGAGATGGCAGCAGTAGTAGCTGTTGAAAGCTGCAGAGCTCTTTCTCTACTTTAATGTTTAATGTATTATTCATCTTCTTTCTCCCCTTGCACGCTGCCAGCCATCTTTTTACTGGTATTGAGCAGTGTGTGCAAAATGAGCCACTGTCACTTTGGTAGCAACACAGCACCGTGGCTGTCAGCCTGCCTTGTCTGTCATCAGGCTAATAATAGACATATCAATACCTGCAGGGCCTCGGCCCGCAGCCAAACGTGTGTCGTGAAGTGATTATCATTAATGCGATGACATGCTATTTATCGAATATTTAACTAATTATTACGTGATTAATTTAATCATGTAACAATCAACTCATTAGTAACCTGGGGTACCATGGGAAAAGTTTGTTTAATGAGTTACCGTTTACCGAATTAACTCAAGAATAGATCAGAATATCTCTATCATAGCAGTCAATAATTTGCTCATATCAATCTCATTCTGAACGTCGCATAATCCGTTAAATCTGCACGAACCCTAGTCTACATGACTCAGCGATAGACTAATTGGCTTAGTTAGTAAATAAATAATTACCTAAATAATCACACACAAGTACATTAACACACACAGGATACATTGATTACTAACAATGCAATAAAACGTCCCTAGTGGACTAACCCGGTATGACGGCTGGTTACACAATGAAAGGGGTGGGGAGAGGAGAGACAAAATAATTCAACGATTGAACATACAGTTGAATAATACGCTCATCGTACATATAGATATTTAGCACCCTAACAACCGCTCATTTGTATTTAGAAATGCAATGTACATATTTTTCACTTGTATGTCTTTGTCGTCTCTCTCAAATCACCCGATCCGTCTGTGACGAATAGTTCGACAGTGTCTGTTTGTGTAGGTCTCTGGTTGTCCACCAGAGGTCACCATGTCCTTAGTAGTTGTAGTAGTAGCTTTCTTTGTTCTGGAAGTGTTCGTTAAACTGGATACATCAGACATTCCAATGGTCCTTTGATAGGGAAATGTTCTTCTTTTCTCATCTTCGGTCGAGTTTCCTTGTCTACGCTACATGCAGAGCTGCAGGTGATGCATGTCTTCTCTGAGTTTGAGGGTCTTACCATTTTCTGGTCTTGTTGTTTTTTAAAAACATTTTGTAAAGTGTGGACCAAACCCTCACGTTCTATGGTCTCAATGGTTGATTATTCAGGGTACAGCTAGAACCACTCTACACCTCGGCAGCAACCCGGCATGTTTTGGTCTAATGTAAAGTTATAAGCACTCTGGGAAAAGGGGTGTATCATCCTTATGGCATAATGCCTGTGCTCATGTGGGTGTGGTTACTGACTGGGTAAAACTTTATATAACAACAATTATCTAATTTAGAAGGCTAAAATCACATTTCATCTTCACAAAAGTTTAGTAATTCTGACATATACATTGTGAAAGCTCTTAAAGTTACGATGTTTCCGTTAAACCGTCTTATAATGACATCACAAATGATACGACATAATCATTGTTTGCATCCCCGCCGACAATTTCACACATTCTTTATGTTAGGAATAATGTTTCATTATCCACTTTTGGATGTTGAAGTGTATTTGGCAAGAGTCTCTATACAACTCAGACATTCCATTCTTGGATACTGAGAGGCAGAGGGAGAAAGTTAGAAACCATTTACGACTGGTCGTTAAGTCATAAAACCGACCCAACTTCAGGTCTCTCTTGGTAAGAGTGTTTGCATCTGGCTGAAGCAGGGTTGGGCTAGATTCCATTCCAATTCAGTAGATTCCAGAACTGAAATTCCAATTTCCTCATTTGAAAACAAAGTATTTTGACTTGGATTGAAATGGAATTGACCCTAGGTGGAATAGATGACACGATAAATGTGTACCTTGCTATATGTGTTTCTACTGTATTTTTTTAACTGGGGACTGTATTTTCTGTTAAACAGATCAAAGGCTCGTGGTCTGGAAAGAACCGGGTGCAGAACCCCTACAGCCACAAGAACATCATCAATAACTGCTGTGAAGTGCTGTGTGGGCCTGCATACCCCAGGTACAGTACTGTGCTGTAGGACCACTAGTGCAGCGTGGGCCTGCTTACCCCAGGTACTGTACTGTAGGACCACTAGTGCAGCGTGGGCCTGCTTACCCCAGGTACTGTACTGTAGGACCACTAGTGCAGCGTGGGCATGCATACCCCAGGTACTGTGCTGTCAGACCACTAGTGCTGTGTGGGCATGCGTACCCCAGGTACTCTGCGGTAAGACCGTTAGTGCTGTGTGGGCCTGCATACCCCAGGTACTGTGCGGTAAGACCGCTAGTGCTGTGTGGGCCTGCGTACCCCAGGTACTGTGCTGTCGGACCACTAGTGCTGTGTGGGCCTGCGTACCCCAGGTACTCTGCGGTAAGACCGTTAGTGCTGTGTGGGCCTGCATACCTCAGGTACTGTGCGGTAAGACCGCTAGTGCTGTGTGGGCCTGCGTACCCCAGGTACTGTACTGTAGGACAACTAGTGCTGTGTGGGTCTGCATACCCCAGGTACTGTACTGTAGGACCGCTAGTGCTGTGTGGGCATGCATACCCCAGGTACTGTGCTGTAGGACCACTAGTGCTGTGTGGGCCTGCATACCCCAGGTACTGTACTGTAGAACCACTAGTGCTGTGTGGGCCTGCATACCCCAGGTACTGTGCTGTCGGACCACTAGTGCTGTGTGGGCCTGCATACCCCAGGTACTGTACTGTAGGACCACTAGTGCTGTGTGGGCCTGCATACCCCAGGTACTGTACTGTAGGACCACTAGTGCTGTGTGGGCCTGCATACCCCAGGTACTGTACTGTAGGACCACTAGTGCTGTGTGGGCCTGCATACTCCAGGCACTGTACTGTAGGACCACTAGTGCTGTGTGGGCCTGCATACCCCAGGTACTGTGCTGTCGGACCACTAGTGCTGTGTGGGCCTGCATACCCCAGGTACTGTGCTGTCGGACCACTAGTGCTGTGTGGGCCTGCATACCCCAGGTACTGTAGGACCACTAGTGCTGTGTGGGCATGCGTACCCCAGGTACTGTGCTGTCGGACCACTAGTGCTGTGTGGGCCTGCGTACCCCAGGTACTGTGCTGTGTGGGCCTGCGTACCCCAGGTACTGTGCTGTGTGGGCTTGCATACCCCAGGTACTGTACTGTAGAACCACTAGTGCTGTGTGGGCATGCATACCCCAGGTATTGTACTGTAGAACCACTAGTGCTGTGTGGGCTTGCATACCCCAGGTATTGTGCTGTAGGACCACTAGTGCTGTGTGGACCTGCATACCCCAGGTACTGTAGGGCCACTAGTGCTGTGTGGGCTTGCATATGTCATTTACTGTGCTGTAGGACCACTAGTGCTGTGTGGGCCTGCGTACCCCAGGTACTGTGCTGTAGAACATCTAGCTGCCTTGTCTCTGCTCAGAGGATGAACTAGTGTGGAAAATACTCTGCTTCTGTGTTCTTCTCATGGTCTCTCTTTTTTTTTTCTCTCTCTCTTTCTAACTTGTCTCTGTAATATTCTTCTTTTCTGTAGCCACCCTGCTCTGTCGTCCTCTTCCGACCCTCACCCATCCCTCCCTAGTCTCTCACTCTTTTTATCCCCCTCATACCGTAGCCTCCCTCCCTCTGTCTCTATCTCATTCTCTCTCTCCCTCCTCTCTGTTTCGGTAGTGAATAGGGTGGTGTTGATGACTGATTTGTCTGTCTTCCCTTGGCAGTGTCTTGGACAGAAGAGGGCTGATGCGGGATGATTTGCCTGTTCCCACATCCGCTGCCGAGCCTGCCACCAACAGCAATCCAGTGCCACAGACCACAGTAAGCACACACACACACTAATTTACTGTGTCTGGCACTAAAATCCTTCCAGCTTGCCAGACACAGAGCATAGTACAGTGAGCGTGCATAAAATATAGCCTAAATCAATAGAGCGAGAGGAAGGAGAGAAGGAAAGCAAAGGTGTACAGGGAGAACAATGTACTGTAGAGCAGAAACTGTTTTCCTTTTTTATAGAGATAGTATTAAAGTACTCAGCGGCTCACTGTTCTGTAGCCATTTTCTGCCTCTGTACAGATGCCATTTTGCACCTTGCATTGTCTGCAGTTGCCATTCCGTGCCTATGTATAGCTTATCTACTGTTGCACCTCACAATGTCTAGCTATTTTGTGCCTCGCTTTGTGTCTGTATATTTCTACTGGTACAATGTTTTCCCTTTTCACTTGCCCTGAATTGTAATACAGGCCAGCTATCAATAGTTCCTGGTCTTTGGTTACTATTAGAGTCTTCTTATTGTGCCATGTTCCCTCTGCAGAAAACTACAGCTCCACTCATCCCCAACGAGCACACCCCTGACGACGCCAAGCTCAGCATCGCAGACTCTGCCAACGCTCATGCAGAGAAAATAAGCCCCTCCCCCAGAGAGGAGAAGCTGCCCAGTCTACCCAAATCCTCGCCGACTCCCACCAAAGTCCCGCCCTTGGCCTCACCTGAAACTGACGCGGAGGCCTCATTTATTGCCAAGGATAAGGCACTCTAGCTTCATGGTTGGGGTTTTTCCTTGCCCTTCCCACAGTCCGTCACAACCTTTCCCTAAAGCGCTCTGTCTGGACCTGTGAGGGAGACACTTTAATCAGCTTCTTATGAGCTATATGAGTGAAGCATCTGCTTGTAATGAGTGGAGAAAAACTGCAAGGCTCTGACTCCCTGCTCATTCCACCAGATATGCAGAGTTGGTGCCCCCACCAAAACTGCACCCCCCCTAAGTTAGTGACTGCAGGACTGCTTGATTGACATTCACACTCCAGGAGGATGGTAGCTCGGCACCTTTCTCCCCCTGAACATTGCATGGAAAAACACAGATAATGGGGAAACTGGGAACTGTGAACCCACTGGATGCAGATGACTGTATATCCTGGGTAGTGTGAGGCTGAAGGGGTCCTAAAATACCCAGGCGCCTCTGGATCGTGGCTACCTGTGGACTCTGATTGATTGTTAATGCTACTGTTTCTCTGTCTTTTGTTTTATAGCTGTGATGATTTTTTTAATGTTAAGAAGTCAGTTGTAAAATACTTAGCATTGCAAAATATCTGACAAATACACTTATTGTAAAGCCTCTAACACATCCACACTATTAGTCTGTTCTCAGAACCACACCGATCAGGCCCCAATGCAATCCATGGGAAGCTGGGCAGTTGGCACAACAGCTATTAGGATGATGAGGAAATAAGGACTGACAGCTAGTTTAGGGTGTGTTGAACAGGTAAACATGGCAGAGAAGGGAAACACTAACCATCGTTTATGGTTGCGGTAAAGAGGCAACCTTTTTGTCTCTTCAGTAAGGGATTCTAATGAACATCTCTAGAAATGTTGAGATTAAGGTGCCTTGGCTACTATCCTTCCATTTTTAGACTGTCAGACACACACACACACACACACACACACACACACACACACACACACACACACACCAGGGTTGGGGCCGTCATTATACATTCAGTCAATTCAGAGGGTAAACTGAAAGGAAAAAAAGGTTGAACGATCTTCTGAAATGGCAGGCCGTTTCCAGGGGTACCCTCAGAGTTCCTGTATCTAGCATTAGAAGCAGCCACTTTGGTGCGTCCCAGAGGGTGTGTCCCAGAGGGGGGGTGTGTCATTGTTGGGGGCATTTTCATTTCAATTCAGTCCATTCAGAAAGTAAACTGAAATTCCTTTTCCAAGTTTTAAAAAAAATCTGAGGAATTTCCATTGACCCTCTGAATTGACTTAATTTATAATTACAGCCCCAACCTGTATGTGAGAGAGAGACAGAAGGTCTGATTGCTGTTGACAGTAGACACTAGTTACAGTGCCTTATCAAAAAGCTGCGCTGTCACATGCAACTATAACTAAGGTTGTCTAGCTACAGAGACCCTTAGACTCCAGTTCATGACTCAGCACTCCAAATCGTACATGCCAACTGTAAATAACATCCTTTTTTATACAGTTACCAATGAGACTTAGAGACAGCAGAAAATGAAGTAAAGCCATTGTTTAAATGTAAATAATATATGTAGGTGTTGAGAAAACTATTGGGTCTATTGCTGATGAAAAGGGAAGATTGAGAGAAGAGAACCAGGTTGTCTCTGTTTTTGAGTGTATGTGGCCAGTGTTAGATATTTGCCTGTGAATGAACATCCACCCTGCTTCGTGCAAGTCATTCAACTTTTTAATTTTTCCTCTTTAGCTTCCACTGTCAACTTGGTGCCCTTTCTCCTTATCATCCACCTATTGCTGAGGACAGCTTTCATTATCTCCATTCCTCTTCCTCTCTGTGTTTCCCAAGGAAGATATTCAGTACACCAGCCATCTGTGGCGGGCTCATTATCAAACTGGAAAAGTGAGACGGCAGCTGCTTTCTCTCTTCTCTTTCTCATCTGTTCATTTCACACCAAACGGAGCGGAGGATTGAGGGTTTGTGAGAGGCGGGCAAGGTGTGAGGATTTCAGCTGCTTTTCAACTAGGCTAGGATTCACAAAAGATGGTCAGTGAGAATTGGGTGATATGTTAAACTGCTACTGGTTGACAATAGAGAGTTTGTATTACTCATTGTGTTGTATGTAAGGCAGAGTAATTGTGCTGTATACTTATATAGAAACTCGAGTATAACAATGTTGAGTCTTTCTGCCAACTGATAGGCCCAAGATGATAATTTATACATGAATAGAATAATACTTTAGAAATCTGATTTAATTCATATAAAGGATTGCAGCGCTACTGTATATGGCCAAGCAGTATGTTTAAACTTCTGTTCATTTCACAAATATTCTCCGTTCCAGTGTATTTGAATTAGGAATGTGAGTAGGGGAGTTACTAGTTGTTACAATTTACACTCAATAACATTACAACAGTAACCCAGACTTTATCCTGATTTGAACTATGAGTAAACACAACCATCTAGGCCCTTGCAGTGTTTTTATCACTATTTAATTGTGCTCAGAAGGTGTAGGGTAAGGTTTCCCTACACGCAGATCTTGAATCAGAATTTTACTCACTAATGGTTAGGATTGGGGGACGGGAAGCTGATCCTAAATCTGTACCGAGGGGAGATTTCACCCCAGAGCTGCCGATAATGTAAACTGCCTTTTGAAACAGACAACAAAGGGATGTTTTAATCAAATAGTGGTATACATTATTTTCTGAATTTCTATGTATGCAATTGTGAGAAGGCCTTTCAGGAAATGTCTTCTATTTTAATCATTTTTTCCCCAAAAACTTTTTTTCATCTTTCCGAGCAGTTCTTAGGCTTACCCTCAAACCAATCTTCCTATCAATTGAAGTTGAAAGTTTTTGTCCCTGAATAGTTTTTTGGTTCTGGACAGTTGTAAAGATTCTCTCTCAATAGATAATTCCCTGCTGTACTGCTTCAATGGAGAGTGAGACTGTACTTGTGATTGTGATTAACAAATGAAAAGGGGAATGTTCATGTTAAAGTTTAAGCTGGTTGAAAGCTAATTGAATGGATCGGAGCCTTTTACTATATGCTATCTCTATGGGCATATAGTAATATTACATACAATGACCTGAGGTGTTTGGAATTGTTTATCTCAATGTTGAGTAAACGTTTGGATGTATGATTTGGATTTATGTTACCTGTGTACTACGAGGGTCTCCGATCTGAAGGCTCTGATCTAGACATGACAGTACATAATGCATACAGTACAGATACAATACCACTGATGGAATTATATTTATGTTCACTTTGTTTAGTAATAGCACTGTGATTATTTATATTTCATGATATTTCCCTCACTTTTTACACGATTGATTGGTGTATCTGGTAATTAAATTATTGTCTTATTAATAATGTTGTCTCTGAATTATTGCATGGAAAGGATTTTGTCTGCTTGAAACAATCTGTCAAATAATTTGCATACAGGGAGGGGCCAGGAAATCTGGTCACAATACAGACTCGGTGGAAGGATAAGGGACACATTTAAATACCATGTTTAGAAGCAGAACACTTAACAGCTAGTAATTGTGTCATCCTGATCAGATGACACAATTACCATGTAATGGAAAGTGTAAATGGGGCAATAAATAGACATTTATTTAGACATAGACAGCAAGGAGTCATCATGCCAGGTAGTCCTGAGGCATGGTCCTAGGGCTCAGGTCCTCCGAAAGAAAGAGTGAATTATGGAGAGCATACTTAAATTCACAAAGGATACCGGATAAGACAGTAGAAGTGCTCCAAATATTACAAACTGACCCTAGCCCCCCGACACAAATTACTGCAGCATAAATACTGGAGGCTGAGACAGGAGGGGTCAGGAGACACTGTGGCCCCATCCGATGATACCCTCGGACAGGAACAAACAGGAAGGATATAACCCCACCCACTTTGCCAAAGCACAGCCCCCACACCACTAGAGGGATATCTTCAACCACCAACTTACCATCCTGAGACAAGGCCGAGTATAGCCCACAAAGATCTCCGCCACGGCACAACTCAAGGGGGGGGCGCCAACCCAGACAGGAAGATCACGTCAGTGACTCAACCCACTCAAGTGACGCATCCCTCCTAGGGACGGCATGAAAGAGCACCAGTAAGCCAGTGACTCAGCCCCTGTAATAGGGTTAGAGGCAGAGAATCCCAGTGGAGAGAGGGGAACCGGCCAGGCAGAGACAGCAAGGGTGGTTTGTTGCTCCAGAGCCTTTCCGTTCACCTTCACACTTCTGGGCCAGACTACACTCAATCATATGACCCACTGAAGAGATGAGTCTTCAGTAAAGACTTAAAAGTTGAGACCGAGTCTGCATCTCTCACATGGGTATGCTGAACATTCCATAAAAATGGAGCTCTATAGGAGAAAGCCCTGCCTCCAGCTGTTTGCTTAGAAATTCTAGGGACAATTAGGAGATCTGCGTCATGTGACCGTAGCATACGTGTAGGTATGTACGGCAGGACCAAATCGGAAAGATAGGTAGGAGCAAGCCCATGTAATGCTTTGTAGGTTAGCAGTAAAACCTTGAAATCAGCCCTTGCCTTAACAGGACGCCAGTGTAGGGAGACTAGCACTGGAGTAATATGATCAAATTTTTGGGGGGTTCTAGTCAGGATTCTAGCAGGCCTGTTTAGCACTAACGGAAGTTTATTTAGTGCTTTATCCGGGTAGCCGGAAAGTAGAGCATTGCAGTAGTCTAACCTAGAAGTAACAAAAGCATGGATACATTTTTCAGCATCATTTTTGGACAGAAAGTTTCTGATTTTTGCAATGTTACGTAGATGGAAAAAAGCTGTCCTTGAAACAGTCTTGATATGTTCGTCAAAAGAGAGATCAGGGTCCAGAGTAACTTGGAGGTCCTTCACAGTTTTATTTGAGACGACTTTACAACCATCAAGATTAATTGTCAGGTTCAACAGAAGATCTCTTTGTTTCTTGGGACCTAGAACAAGCATCTCTGTTTTGTCCGAGTTTAAAAGTAGAAAGTTTTCAGCCATCCACTTCCTTATGTCTGAAACACAGGCTTCTAGCGAGGGCAATTTTGGGGTTTCACAATGTTTCATTGAAATGTACAGATGTGTGTCATCTGCATAGCAGTGAAAGTTAACATTATGTTTTCGAATGACATCCCCAAGAGGTAAAATATATAGTGAAAACAATAGTGGTCCTAAAACGGAACCTTGAGGAACACCGAAATGTACAGTTGATTTGTCAGAAGACAAACCATTCACAGAGACAAACTGATATCTTACCGACAGATAAGATCTAAACCAGGCCAGAACTTGTCCGTGTAGACCTATTTGGGTTTACAATCTCTCCAATAGAATGTGGTGATCGATGGTGGTTTAAAGGCAGCACGAAGGACTAGGAGCACGAGGACAGATGCAGAGCCTCGGTCTGATGCCATTAAAAGGGTATTTACCACCTTCACAAGTGCAGTCGCAGTGCTATGATGGGGTCTAAAACCAAACTGAAGCATTTTGTATACATTGTTTGTCTTCAGGAAGGCAGTGAGTTGCTGCGCAACAGCTTTTTCTAAAATTTTTGAGAGGAATGTAAGATTCGATATAGGCCGATAGTTTTTAATATTTTCTGGGTAAAGGTTTGGCTTTTTCAAGAGTGGCTTTATTGCTGGCACTTTTAGTGAGTTTGGTACACATTCGGTGGATAGAGAGCCATTTATTATGTTCAACATAGGAGGGCCAAGCACAGGAAGCAGCTATTTCAGTAGTTTAGTTGGAATAGGGTCCAGTATGCAGCTTGAAGGTTTAGAGGCCATGATTATTTTCATCATTGTGTAAAGAGATATAGTACTAAAACACTTGAGTGTCTCTCTTGATCCTAGGTCCTGGCAGAGTTGTATAGACTCAGGACAGCTGAGCTTTGGAGGAATACGCAGATTTAAAGAGCAGTCTGTAATTTGCTTTCTAATGATCATGATCTTTTCCTCAAAGAAGTTCATGAATTTATTACTGCTGAAGTGAAAGCCATCCTCACTTGGGGAATGCTGCTTTTTAGTTAGCTTTGCGACAGTATCAAAAATAAATTTTGGATTGTTCTTATTTTCTTCAATTAAATTGGAAAAATAGGATGATCGAGCAGCAGTGAGGGCTCTTCGATACTGCACGGTACTGTCTTTCCAAGCTAGTCGGAAGACTTCAAGTTTGGTGTGGCGCCATTTCCGTTCCAATTTTCTGGAAGCTTGCTTCAGAGCTCGGGTATTTTCTGTATACCAGGGAGCTAGTTTCTTATGACAAATGTTTTTAGTTTTTAGGGGTGCAACTGCATCTAGGGTATTGCGCAAGGTTAAATTGAGTTCCTCGTTATGTGGTTAACGGATTTTTGTCCTCTGACGTCCTTGGGTAGGCAGAGGGAGTCTGGAAGGGCATCAAGGAATCTTTGTGTTGTCTGAGAATTTATAGCACGACTTTTGATGCTCCTTGGTTGGGGTCTGAGCAGATTATTTGTTGCGATTGCAAACGTAATAAAATGGTGGTCCGATAGTCCAGGATTATGAGGAAAAACATGAAGATCTACAACATTTATTCCATGTGACAAAACTAGGTCCAGAGTATGACTGTGGCAGTGAGTAGGTCCAGAGACATGTTGGACAAAACCCACTGAGTCGATGATGTCTCCAAAAGCCTTTTGGAGTGGGTCTGTGGACTTCCATGTGAATATTAAAATCACCAAAAATTTGAATATTATCTGCTATGACTACAAGGTCCGATAGGAATTCAGGGAACTCGGTGAGGAACGCTGTATATGGCCCAAGAGGCCTGTAAACAGTAGCTATAAAAAGTGATTGAGTAGGCTGCATAGATTTCATGACTAGAAGCTCAAAAGATGAAAACGTCATTTTTTTTGTTGTAAATTGACATTTGCTATCGTAAATGTTAGCAACACCTCCGCCTTTGCGGGACGCACGGGGGATATGGTCATTAGTGTAACCAGGAGGTGAGGCCTCATTTAACACAGTAAATTCATCAGGCTTAAGCCATGTTTCAGTCAGGCCAATCACATCAAGATTATGATCAGTGATTAGTTCATTGACTATAACTGCCTTTGAAGTGAGGGATCTAACATTAAGTAGTCCTACAGAGGGTAGTGCGTACGGCCCAGTACATCACTGGGGCTAAGCTGCCTGCCATCCAAGACCTCTACACCAGGCGGTGTCAGAGGATGGCCCTAAAAATTGTCAGAGACCCCAGCCACCCCAGTCATAGACTGTTCTCTCTACTACCGCGTGGCAAGCGGTACCGGAGCGCCAAGTCTAGGACAAAAAGGATCTCAACAGTTTTTACCCCCAAGCCATAAGACTCCTGAACAGGTAATCAAATGAGTACCTGGACTATTTGCATTGTGTGCCCCCCCACCCCCTCTTTTACGCTGCTGCTACTCTCTGTTATAAATAGTCACTTTAACTCTGCATTCATATACATACTACCTCAATTGGCCCGACCAAACAGTGCCCCCGCAAATTGGCTAACCGGGCTATCTGCATTGTGGCCGTGCCTGTATATAGCCTCGCTACTGTTATAGCCTCGCTACTGTTATTTTTCACTGTCTTTTTACTGTTGTTTTTATTTCTTTACTTACCTATTGTTCACCTAATACCTTTTTTGCACTGTTGGTTAGAGCCTGTAAGTAAACATTTCACCGTAGGGTTGTATTCAGCGCACGTGCATTTGGCGCACGTGACAAATAAACTTTGATTTGATTTGAACTGCCCGAGTTACACCAGGAACGCACAATCCCTCCATCAGTGCTCAGACTGTCTGCAATAGGCTGAGAGAGGCTGGACTGAGGGCTTGTAGGCCTGATGTAAGGCAGGTCCTCACCAGACATCACTGGCAAAAACGTCTCCTATGGGCACAAACCCACCGTCCCTGGACCAGACAGGACTGGCAAAAAAGTGGTGGTTTTGTCGTGGTTTTGTCTCACCAGGGGTGATGGTCGGATTCACGTTTAACGTCGAAGGAATGAGCGCGACACCGAGGCCTGTACTCTGGAGCGGGATCGATTTGGAGGTGGAGGGTCCGTCATGGTCTGGGGCGCTGTGTCACAGCATCATCGGACTGAGCTTGTTGTCATTGCAGGAAATCTCAACGCTGTGCATTACAGGGAAGACATCCTCCTCCCTCATGTGGTACCCTTCCTGCAGGCTCATCCTGACATGACCCTCCAGCATGACAATGCCACCAGCCATACTGCTTGTTCTGTGCGTGATTTTCTGCAAGACAGGACTGTCAGTGTTCTGTCATGCCAGCGAAGAGCCCGGATTTCAATCCCATTGAGCACGTCTGGGATCTGTTGGATCGGAGGGTGAGGGCTAGGGCCATTCCCCCAGAAATGTCCGGGAACTTGCAGGTGCCTTGGTGGAAGAATGGGGTAACATCTCACAGCAAGAAATGGCACATCTGGTGCAGTCCATGAGGAGGAGATGCACTGCAGTACTTAACGCAGCTGGTGGCCACACCAGATACTGACTGTTACCCCACCCCTTTGTTCAGGGACACATTACTCCATTTCTGTTAGTCACATGTCTGTGGAACTTTTTCAGTTTATGTCTCAGTTGTTGAATCTTGTTATGTTCATACAAATATTTACACATGTTAAGTTTGCTGAAAATAAAAGCAGTTGATAGTGAGAGGACGTGTCTTTTTTTGCTGGGTATATATGTACAGTACCAGTCAAACATTTGGACACACCTTCTCAAGTGTTATTCTTTATTTTGACTATTTTCTACATTGTAGAATAATAGTGAAGACATCAAAACTATGAAATAACACATGGAATCATGTAGTAACCAACAAAGTGTTAAATAAATCATGTGTGCCTTGTTAAAAGTTAATTTGTGGAATTTCTTTCCAACTTAATGCGTTTGAGCCAATCAGTTGTGTTGTGACAAGGTAGGGTTGGTATACAGAAGATAGGATAGGCGTCCCGTCAACGTGACAGCTTTAAATCATGCTGCGCCTTGTGTCATGATCGCAGATTTTAGAGAAACAACAAATGTCATTACATATAAGTGTCTTATATCGGCTGGAAGCTTAAATTCTTGTTAATATAACTGCACTGTCCAATTTACAGTAGCTATTACTGCAGAAAAAAGCTATGCCATTGTTTGAGGAGAGCTCCTAACAACAAAACACTTTTTTCACTGTGATAGGTTTGATAAATTCACCTCTGAAGGTGAAATGTGTACTTACATTATGAAATCTTGCTCTGATTTATCCTCCAAAGGGTCCCAGAGATAACATGAAGTGTCGTTTTGTTAGATAAAATCCTTTTTCATATCCTAAAAAGGTCCATATAGCATGCACGATCGATTTTGTATTTCCACTCGTTCAATTTGCAAAGAAAGGAATCTGTGAAAATCTAACCCTAAATGTTGTTTCAACCAGCCAAATCACGTTCGTATGTATTCCTCAGAGATCCTAGATCGTTGCCAAACTTATATCTTTTGGGGTGTAGTATGTTCTATAGACACCATATTTGGTCAGAGAGCAACACCTTCAAGGCACGCCGATGACGTGGGCGGTCTTCACTTGAACAACTCTAACTTTGTCAAATAAGCACCGATCGGGGTCAAACAAAGCTAGCTAGATAGCCAATGAGGAATGAGGCAACCCTGTATATGTCGTCAAATGTAGCTACTAACCTTGTACGACAGCATGCCTTTTCCTTTTGGACAAAACTTATAATATGGCTACTAATACTGAAATAGCTAAATCAAAGTTCAAGTATACAGATTTGACGATATTCTTGCAGAAAAATGTAATATGAATGCAAATGTACCTTTCACGATTTGCCCATATGTACCTGGGTGACTTCACACTAAATGTCATGTAGCTTGCTCATACTTCAAGTTATCCGTCTGAAACTTTGCACACACACTGCCGCAATCTTGTGGACACCATCGGAATTACAACCAGAGTGATGGCTGGAACTGGGACCTTTCTCTTGCATTTCAAAGAGGATGGTAGAAAAAAAAGGTTGTATTTTTCTTTGTATTTTCTTTTACCAGAACTATTGTGTTATATTCTCCTACATCCAATTCACATTTCCTCAAACTTCAAAGTGTTTCCTTTCAAATGGTACCAAGAATATGCATATCCTTGCTTCAGGGCCTGAGCTACAGGCAGTTAGATTTGGGTATGTCATTTAGGCGAAATTGAAAAAAAGGGGGCTATCCTTAAGAAGTTTTTAAAAAACAGACGCCACTATGCAAGTGACCACTTCAATAGAATGTCACTGCAACAACTGTTTATAGATGTAGCTGGTAAATTCACTCTGGCTATCTTCTCTAATTTCAGAGCACTCTCGTCTGTCTGCCAGAGAGCAGAATAACTGACGAATTTACAAACGCTCAACACCTGTTGAATATGGTCAGTGTCAGTAAATGTTGGCAAAAAAAAAGTGTAAATTGTTGCCAGCAGTACAGCTGCAGTCACCATCGATCTGCATAACATCAAAAACAGCCTAACCAGCTCTGCTAGGGCGAGTAAAATGGTCAGTGAGCTGTTCTCTCATTTGTGTTTGGAAGTAGCTAGCAAGCTTGCTAAAGTTAGCCAGTTAGCTTGGGTGCTTGATTGTTGTTAGGACAGAAGGCTCGGCTCAAACCTTAAAGAGATGGGTGGGGCTAAAGCTTAAGTGGGTGGGAATGATGCTGAATGGGTGGAGACAAAGAAGAGCTCTCCAGTAGGTACCAAAATATTCAAAGACTATTTTCTCAAAAGTGAGGTTACAAGGTTATCAAAATTAGCAGAATTACTTTGCCATTGTTCCTCAAATGCAGTGTATGATATACATTTTGTAGCCCTGCGTCTCTACTTTTATCCAATGTAAAAAACACAATTTCAATTTTTGCTACATAAGACCAGATCAAGGCGGTCGGTCACAGATAGACTTGGTCTTTTACCAAATATGGCTATCTTCTGTATACCAGCCATACCTTGTCACAACACAACTGATTGGCTCAAACGCATTAAGACATGTAGCTAGCTAAACAATGAACCATAATCCCAACTCCTGAAGTTACCACTCTGCATGAATCTGCAGGTAGCTAACCCACCAGGTTCAATGTTAGCTAGCTAACATTAGGCTATAACTAGCAAAGCAAATGGCTCTGAGATACGAATAATGAGATTCGACTTGGTGACATATGCTGGATTTAGACAGGCAGACTGATTCTGATATTTTACCACTAATTGGTCTATTGACCAATCAGATCAGCTCTGAAAAAGATCTGTGATTGGTCAAAATATAAAATAGTGGAAAAAATAATTGGTCTGGCTGTCTAAACGCAGGCCTTCTGTGTCACAAACTGCGTTTAACATCCTCAACCCTGCCTCCAACCTTCTTCCCTGACCCCCCCCCCACACTACCTCACTTACCCTCCAACCTTCCTCCCTGACCCTCTACACTACCTCCAATCTACATCCCTGACACTCTAACCAACCTTCCTCCACACTACCTCCATCCTACCTCCCTAACTCTCCAACCTTCCTCCCTGACCCTCCACACCACCTCCCTGTGAGCCTTGTCTTTACTGGACTCAACCCATTGACCTGACACTAAGCTCTGCCCACTAAGCTTTTATCCAACCAGTAAATTCTCCCGACTACTTTCGAAGGTTGTCAAGAAGATCTGCTCACAATCAATTATTTGAATCATCTTCAATGGTTAAAGAATTTGAGCACAATCAGAACGTGGATAAAATCAGGACACATGTTAGCACCAGGTATAAATGGCGCTGTTAACAGTGCTCTCTGTGTGCAGTGGTAGGGTTCTGTCCTATAGTGTCTCTTGTGTAATGCCCAGGTTAATTGACTAGGAACTGTTTTATTTCAAATTGAATACAGAAAAGTCTACCAAACAAATATGACAGGAAATACAGATTTTTCTTATTTACAATGATGGCCTACGCTGGGCCAATTGTACGCCGCCCTATAGGACTCCCAATCATGGCCGGTTGTGATACAGCCTGGATTCGAACCAAGGTGTCTGTAGTGACGCCTCTAGCACTGAGATGTAGTGTCTTAGACTGCTGCGCCACTCGGTAGCCCTTTAGCTTTGGTGGTGTCAAATGTGTAAAAGTTAGTCCACATATTCATGGTTTTATTTCAGTTTATTTCCCAAATAACAGATGAAAAAACATGCATGCAAAAAAACATTACACATCAAACAATTAAAATGTTAAAAATGAACAGAGAACTTGACAGAATAAATGATTTTTTTTAAAGTTACAGAAAATGTATATTTCCTACCTATACATTGATGGGAATATGAAATACGTGACCATATCAGGTCAGAAACACATAGAAAAATATTACAGTTTGTATGTCCTCACTAAGGTCTTTAATATCCATGTCAGAACTAATAGTTTCCTGGAAAGATGACAAGAAGGCTCTGAGTTTATACAAAATCCACTCAGGCCTGCTCAAATGACATGGCATCAGTGAAAAGGATGACACTTGCGCAATCAATTCATATTTACAGCTTGACCACACCAAGCTTTCCAAAGTCATGTATTCTTCCAAAACATTTCCAATAGTTACTGGTGAAGCTCCGGCTGCAGCCTTGTGACCTTTGTTTTAAAAGTGTGCAGGCCACAAATGAAAAGAAACTCCCTCTCAATATATATGGCTTAATCCTGATTATCACTCAATTCTGATAGTTTGAATCAATTAACCAATTGTCGTTGGCTTTTGATAAATGTCCATCAGTACAGTCAACCAACCAAGGCTCATCAATTCCAGAGCCTCTCTTCAGTTTTCAGGTGACCACCACGTCCACTGTAAGCTCCTGCAGTTGCTCCTCAACAGAACTCAGCTGACTCTCCTCAACCTGGTGCTGCTCTGGCTCCTGGTTAGACTTCTGCTCTGTACCTGGCTCTCCCTCTGGTTCATGGCGCCCGTTCTCCAGGTTTTCTGTGCTCTCGAAGCAGCCCGAGTCCCTGGGTACATCACCCTTCTCCTCAACGCTACTTACCTCCTCCTCTGGCTCAGACTCATCATCCGCTGAGAGGGACAAAGACAAGACAACCATCACCATTAATACAGCAGGGTTAACCATCCCTTCAAGTGTTGGTACAAATGCCATTATTTCAGTATGTGCTTCTAACGTTTTGACTTGACTTTTAAATTGCCTTTAAAAGTCAAGTGCAGAGCGATGTCAGTGCAGTGTGGTTCGTTTGAATCCTGGCCATAGTGTATGTAATTAGAACAGGGCTAGAGCTGCTAGCCCCTCAGGCTAAGGGCCAACCAAGTGGTTATGTTCCGAGCAGAGGAAACAGCTAGAGAAAGGTGTTTAAATGAGGGCTAATGATATGGCTGGAGGAAAGAGAGCTCCCATGTCAAAAGTGTTTCTGAGGGCCAAATGGGGTTTCCTACAGGCCAATGAGCACAACGAGAAAATGTGAGCAGAATGTTGTACCATTACTGTACAGTGAGCTTCATAAAATGAAGCTAATTAGCGAACAGTTTTCCCGGAAAGGAGAGAAAGCTGATGATAGTACAGAGAAAGCTGGTGATAGCACTGTACAGAGAAAAGAGTACACTTCTAGACCTTGCTGAAAATGTCCTGCATTACATTACATCTTGAAGTACCACATAAGAGGCTATGAGGGAGGCTCCCAAGTAGAAGATAAAATTGACTGTATATACAAATAAATATACACAATTTGCTGATTGACTACAAGTACATTATTGCATCGACTAGCTGCAGTAAATACTGATATCTGTGTGTGGTGGGCCTCGTGTAGGTGTGTTTCTGTGTGATCATAATGTGATCATGGGTCTCCTATAGTGCGAGTACGTTATTATATGGAATGGATAGTGGACCTACATTCACGCAGCAGCTCAGTAGCAGTCAGGATCTTTGAACGTTGTTCAGCATCTGTGATGTTGAGCTCATTGAGGTGGGACTCCTTCAGTCCGCCAAAGTCCTCCAGGCTCTGGAAGCCATGCATAGACAGCAAAGAGCCCAGCTCCTGAACAACAGAGAGAAGCATCACATTAATATTACACAACATCCAAACAGAAAGGTTAATTGACAGGGAATTCTGAGAGCTTCGAATGAATTGCAATTATATGATTATATGATATTAATTATATGTATTTATCCAATTTCACTAAGGTCTTTATACAGCTCTCAGTGTTTAAACTCTTCCCATCTCAACTGATCCAAGTTAGTAATGATTGCTCTTTGATTGCGTTCTCTAAGCCACCTGTCTATTTGAATCTCTGTGAGATTAAGAGGATATGATTGTCTTACGATGAGACCGATCCTCTCCAGAACTTCCTCCAGGGTCTGGGGCTTGTCTTTGGCCGTGGAGCGGCGGTTCTTGCCGGAGCACCTCTTCCTCATGGGCGGTGTGGCCTCGTCCGGTAGGATGTTGACGTAGATGAACTTAAAGGTGCCCACCTTGTTGTTGAGCTTACCCGTCCATGTGCCCACCGGGTCTTTCTCAATTATCTGGATGATGTCACCTTTCTGCAGGAGAAACAGTGAATGATGACTACATCCATCCAAACATGATCTGACACGACTCCAACACCATCATTAAGTTTGCAGACGACACAACAGTGGTAGGCCTGATCACCGACAACGACGAGACAGCCTATAGGGAGGAGGTCAGAGACCTGGCCGGGTGGTGCCAGAATAACAACCTATCCCTCAACATAACCAAGACTAAGGAGATGAGTGTGGACTACAGGAAAAGGAGCACCGAGCACAACCCCATTCTCATGGGGGCTGTAGTGGAGCAGGTTGAGAGCTTCAAATGCCTTGGTGTCCACATCAACAACAAACTAGAATGGTCCAAACACACAAAGACAGTCGTGAAGAGGGCACGACAATGCCTATTCCCCCTCAGGAAACTAAAAAGATTTGGCATGGGTCCTCAGATCCTCAAAAGGTTCTACGTTGCAACATCGAGAGCATCCAGACTGGTTGCATCACTGCCTGGTACGGCAATTGCTCGGCCTCTGACCGCAAAGTCCTACAGAGGGTAGTGCGTATGGCCCAGTACATCACTGGGGCTAAGCTGCCTGCAATCCAGGACCTCTACACCAGGCGGTGTCAGAGGAAGGCCCAAAAATTGTCAAAGACCCCAGCCACCCCAGCCACAGACTGTTCTCTCTACTACTGCATGGCAAGCGGTACCGGAGTGCCAAGTCTAGGACAAAAAGGCTTCTCAACAGTTTTTACCCCCAAGCCATAAGACTCCTGAACAGGTAATCAAATGGATACCCGGACTATTTGCATAGTGTGTCCCCCCAATCCCTCTTTTTAAGCTGCTGCTACTCTCTGTTTATCATATATGCATAGACACTTTAACTATATATTCATGTACATACTACCTCAATTGGGCCGACCAACCAGTGCTCTCTTATATTGGCTAACTGGGCTGTCTGCATTGTGTCCCACCCACCAACACCCTCTTTTACACTACTGCTACTCTCTGTTCATCATACACACAGTCACTTTAACCATATCTACATGTACATACTACCTCAATCAGCCTGACTAACTGGTGTCTGTATGTAGCCTCGCTACTTTTATAGCCTCGCTACTGTATATAGCCTGTATATATATATATATACTGTATATATCTTTTTACTGTTGTTTTATTTCTTTACCTACGTATTGTTCACCTAATACCTTTTTTGCACTATTGGTTAGGTAAGATCTACACCTGTTGTATTCAGCGTACGTGACAAATCAATTTTGATTTGATTTGAGTTACATATGTTTGTGGTATATGTCACTCTATACTTCACTGAGCTACTCTACTACTACTGTAATTGTATAATTCACATAGCTACTCTAATACTACAGAAATTGCATACTTCACTGAGCCACTATAATCCTACAGTAACTGTATACTTCACTGAGCTACTCTAATAATACTATAATTGTATACTTCACTGATCTACTCTAATTCTATACTTCACTGAGCTACTTTAATACTACTGTAATTGTATACTTCACTGAGCTACTGCAATACTACTGTAATTATGTTATATGTCTAATCTGATCAGCGTTCAGTAAAATTGCCTCCTATAGAGAGTCAGCCACGGATAATGACTAAGGAACCATTCTTTTATTTCACAATCTGTTAACAAGTTCCCTAGGGAGGGTCTTACTTGGTAGTCTGCCTGAACCAGTATAAACGCTGAGGGTACCGTCAGTCTGGTTAAACCAGTATAAATGCTGAGGCTAACTTAAATCTGGTTAAACCAGTCGACTTACTTGGAGCTTGAGGGACTCAATGTCGTAGGGGCTGGGGATGAAGTCTGTGTGGACGCGGGCGCGACCACAGAAGGGGCCTGTGTAGGGAGGACTGGACTCCTCCAGCCTCATGCTGTCTCTCTGGCTGTAGCCACTGTCTAGGCTCTGGCGGTCCCCACCTGCAGCACGCATAGACAGACAATCGCAGGCATTGTCAGCTTGTCTAACAGCCTTACAGTTCCATGAAGGGTTTCCCTGAAAATAAGAAGCTGAACCATACTCAAAGTTTATAGCCATACCCATTCCAAAATTCCCAAGCTTGTGGCTGTGCCATGATTGGTAATGGGAGTGCCCAGCAACCCTGGACATGTCTACGATTAAAATTCATATCTACTATGGGCTTCTGATTTGAATGTAGTGAGGGTTAGCTTGATGTACTTGACTTGTTAGACAGGTTCAATAAAATATATTTTAGTTTACACCCAGAGAGCTGGCGAGAGAGGGGGCTGTGGATGGTGTCCTCTGAACCTGTGGAGCACATGGAGGTCCTATTGCCTGCTGTCAGGTCTGGCATCCAGTCTGTGGTGGGGGACGGGGAGCCCTCCTCACCACTTTCCCCCTGTACATAGAGGATATTGATTAGTATTCAACAACAGACAGCGCATTCAGGTCAACATTTGTCCTAACCATAGACATACTGTATATTCATTATACAATATACATATATTTTCATTATATACAAATTATTTCGTTATATATATGTCTGGCCCTAAAATGAGGCTATAGTACATATACAGACAGCTTTCTGAGGGCCATACATCAGAAAAGTCTCCAAAGTAGACTGTGTTGTAGTGTGGCCTCATATGGTAGAACATCTTGTAGCTGTGAAAGCCTGAACCTTTTTGGATGCTGTTTGAATGTGACCACTAAGGGGAGACATTGTCAACCTTTTGAACATTTTCAGGCAAAGAGGTACTGATACATATACAGTTGAAGTCAGAAGTTTACATACACCTTAGCCAAATACATTTAAACTCAGTTTTTCACAATTCCTGACATTTAATACTAGTAAAAATTACCTGTCTTAGGTCAGTTAGGATCACCACTTTATTTTAATAATATGAAACGTCAGAATAATAGTAGAGAGAATTATTTATTTCAGCTTTTATTTCTTTCATCACATTCCCAGATGGTCAGAAGTTTACATACATTCAATTAGTATTTGATAGCATTGCCTTTAACTTGTTTAACTTGGGTCAAACGTTTTGGGTAGCCTTCCACAAGCTTCCCACAATAAGTAGGGTGAATTTTGGCCCATTCCTCCTGACAGAGCTGGTGTAACTGAATCAGGTTTGTAGGCATCCTTGCTCACACACGATTTTCAGTTCTGCCCACAAATTTTCTATGGGGTTTGAGGCTTTGTGATGGCCACTCCAATACTTTGACTTTGTTGTCCTTAAGCCGTTTTACCACAACTTACGAAGTATGTTTGGTGTCATTGTCCATTTGAAAGATTTGCAACCAAGCTTTAACTTCCTGACTGATGTCTTGAGATGTTGCTTCAATATATCCATATTTTTCCTTCCTCGTGAAGCCATCTATTTGTGAAGTGCACCAGTCCCTCCTGCAGCAAAGCAGGTTTAAATCAGACCAGAGGACATTTCTCCAAAAAGTAAGATCTTTCTCCCAATGTGCAGTTGCAAACCGTAGTCTGGCTTTTTAATGCCGGTTTTGGAGCAGTGCCTTCTTCCTTGCTGCGCGACCTTTCAGGTTATGTCGATATAGGACTCGTTTAACTGTGGATATAGATACTTTTGTACTTGTTTCCTCCAGCATCGTCACAGGGTCCTTTGCTGTTGTTCTGAGATTTATTTGCACTTTTTGCACCAAAGTACGTTCATCTCTAGGAGACAGAACGCGTCTCCTTCCTGAGCGGTATGACGGCTGCGTGGTCCCATGGTGGTTATACTTGAGCACTATTGTTTGTACAGATGAACGTGGTACCTTCAGGCATTTGGAAATTGCTCCCAAGGATGAACCAGACTTGTGGAGGAGCACAATTTTTTTTCTGAGGTCTTGATTTTCCCATGATGTCAAGCAAAGAGGCACTGAGTTTGAAGGTAGGCCTTGAAATACATCCACAGGTACACCTCCAATTGACTCAAATGATGTCAATTAGCCTATCAGAAGCTTCTAAAGCCATGACCATGGAATTTTCCAAGCTGTTTAAAGGAACAGTCAACTTAGTGTGTGTAAACTTCTAACCCACTGGAATTGTGATACAGTGAATTAGAAGTGAAATAATCTGTCTGTAAACAATTGTTGGAAATATTACTTGTGTCATGCACAAAGTAAATGTCCTAACCAACTTACCAAAACTATAG